>NC_053040.3:259129569-259442672 GCF_002575655.3 Aegilops tauschii subsp. strangulata
AAGCCAGCAGGATTGCTACAACCATTGCCGATACACGAATGGAAGTGGGATAAACTAGGCATGGATTTTATCACGGGATTGCCCAGGACTCGTTCAGGCTATGACTCAATATGGGTTGTAGTCGATCGTTTGACGAAAGTAGCTCATTTCATCCCAGTGAAGACCACCTACAACAGTGCTAAGTTGGCAAAGATATACATGACCAGAATCGTATGTTTGCATGGAGTTCCGAGGACCATTGTATCAGATAGAGGAACCCAGTTTACCTTGAAGTTTTGGGATTAGTTACATGAAACTTTGGGAACCAGGCTAGAATTCAGTACAGCCTTTCACCCACAGACAGATGGACAGACCGAGAGAGTCAATCAGATTTTGGAAGACATGTTGAGAGCTTGTGCGCTAGATTATGGATCTAGTTGGGACGACAATTTGCCATATGTAGAGTTTTCTTACAACAACAGTTATCAAACCAGTTTGAAGATGGCCCCTTTCGAAGCTTTGTACGGAAGGAGGTGTAGAACACCATTGTTATGGGACGAAGTTGGAGAGCGTCAGTTGTTTGGACCAGATTTGATTAAAGAGTCTGAACAGAAAGTGAGGTTGATTCGCGATAGGCTCAAGGTAGCCCAGTCCAGGCAGAAGAGTTATGCGGATTCTAAACGTAAGGAGACAGTTCACGAAGTCGGAGACAGAGTTTATCTTCGAGTATCACCACTTCGAGGAGTGAAGCGCTTTGGAGTTAAGGGAAAGTTAGCGCCCCGTTTTGTAGGACCATACAGAGTTTTGGAGCGTATGGGAGAAGTTGCTTACAAGCTGGAATTGCCTGAAGGATTGTCAGGAGTTCATGATGTATTTCACGTTTCCCAGTTGAAGAATTGCCACGCAGAGATGGCTGAGATACCACCGAGAGAGACAGTGCCACTGGAAGCGATTCAAATGGAAAGTGATTTGACCTATGAGGAGAAACCAGTTAAGATTCTTGAGTATGCTAGCCGAGTCACCCACAGCAAGGTTATCAAGTTCTGCAAAGTTCAGTGGAGGCACCACACTGAGGATGAAGCCACCTGGGAGCGAGAGGAAGATCTACAGAAGAACCACTCTCACCTATTTTCTAGCCAACCCGAATCTCGAGGGCGAGATTCATCTTAAGGGGGTAGGTTTGTAACATCCCAAAATTTCAATTTGGAATGTTATACATTAGATCATCATTGCATATCATATTTTATTGCATTTTGGTTTGATCCTAGAAATTCTACGCAACTCAAGGACCCACGGAGATAGTTGGGGATTTCGTTATTTTCGTATTTGAGATTTATCAAATTTTGAAAATAGGATCATTTGGTTTTATTTATTTTATCCTCAATTATTCCAATTATAAAAATATGAGAGAGGGAATAAAATGACTTTCCCAAAATATAGGAATATTGAAGATTTAATAAAAAAATCAAATAAGATTTTATTTCGGAGTTTTCGGATATTTTATTTGAATTTAGGAAAAATGTGCATTTTTCAAAATTGCATTTAGGCCCCAAATAAATGTTCATCTTGTCCGGCTTGATTTTAGAAGCCAGGGAAAATTTATTTCGGGATTTTTGGAGTCCGTTTGGTATTTCTTTTAATCTTTTTTTCTGCGTAATTATTAAAAAAAACGAAACCGACTATGGGCCGTAACCGGTCAGGACTCCGTCTGACCGGGGCTTTATATAGCGCCGAGCTGGCCCAGCCCGAGGCCAAACCCTAGCCGCCTCAAGCCCCGCACCGCCCCAGCCCGACCCCGCCGCCGCCGCTGGCAGCAGCCACCGCCGCATCGCCTCGCCGCCGCCCCGCCTCGCTGCCGCGCCGACGCCGGCGCCCGCCGCCCGTGCCGCCGCCGCCCGACCTCGTCGCCGGAGCCGCCGCCTCGCTGGAGCCGGAGGTAGCCGCCGGTTTTCTCGCGAAAAAACCGTTCGGTTTTTCCGCGGTTTTTCGTCGGTTTTTTTAGATCCGTTTTTTAGATCGTTTTTTTGGTTTAGGTTAATTAGCGAGCGTTCGCTCGGTCGTTCGTTTTATTGAACGCGTTCGTCGTTTAGATCCAGTTAACGAACGTTCGTTCGTTAATCTGTTCGACGTTTTTCTTTTCTCGGATTTATTCCGCGATTTTTCTGATCGCGATTTCTCATCAGATTTTCGAACTAGTATAACTTTTCGCTCGTTTATCGGAATCAGGCGATTCAAGCGCCTAGAGTTTCGTCTCGAAATTCTATTTCCGTTTAACCAACTCAAACAAGTTTTCTGTTTCTGTAAAATTTGACCTAGGTCCAGATTAGTAAACGAAGTTTGTTTCCTTCGCCGTTTGACTTTCGTTGCTTCGTTCGATTTGATTCTTTTTGCAAACCGGAGTTTTTAAGTTGAACTTTATGGTTAGTTCTCTTATTTGAGTTTTACCCGTGCATTAGATGAGTACTTATTTTTTGCTTGTTTGTTTACGATAGAGTACCCGGAGTGCGCCGCTTGCTACTTCGAATCGCTAGGTTTCGCGGATCATCAGCAAGGCAAGTAACACTTTGATCATACCCCTTTTACTACCCAGTTTTGTTGCATTAGATCAATCCTCAACATTGCATGATTAGGATCTAATTAAATTGTGGGTATTGGGAAGTAGAAGAGGTAGTACCTATCACCTGTTTCATTATTAAACCTTTGGGAGTTACTTCTACGTTTGCTTATATTGCTATGCTATGCTTGTAGACGTGGATTGGGTTTGAGAGATATTCACGACAGATGTGAGATTGTTAATTAATGGTTTACTTAAGATGGCAACTAAAACTCACATCTGGGTGGATTGAGGTACCTGGGTATTCCAGGATTGCCTGTTTTTCTTTTTGGACCGCCACCCAGGTTCAAAGGGATCATGAGATTATTCATGCTAGAAACTTCCGTGTGCAGCCACAAGCTATTATGGGATTAGCATAGTTGATTAAGTTGTGTGAACTCTTACAGTGGTAGACTAGCAGATGTAGGGGATGTAGGTGTACCGGTCTACCCATCGTAAGGTGCTAACGCTTCTGAAAGACTGCGTCTCGGTCATCCGTTTCTCAAACATCATGTAGTGCGAGAATCAAGAGGAGGCGATCGAGCCTTGTGGGGAAAAGTGCGCAAACCTCTGCAGAGTGTACAATCTAATCATGGTTAGCCATGTCCCCGGTTATGGACATCTTGAGTATCTAGTACTTGGATTATCATGTGAATCTCATCTTGTTACTATAATTAATCTTGTTGCGTTAATGATGATATTTAATTGGGATTGAGATGCTATCAACCATCTCAATGTGTAACAATCACCATGGTAGTTAAATAAAATTTATTCCTTTGCAGTAGGGAAAAACTGGTTTTTCGCAAAACTGTAACCATAGAGCTTTCTACCAGCCATATATGCATGTAGTATAGCATTATTATGTTCATTATTCTCTATGTGTTACATTGCCAGCATATTCCATGTGCTGACCCGTTTCCGGGTGCAACGTTTCATGTTGCAGACTTTTCAGACGACGAGTAAGGTTCCTTAGGTCGTGGTCTTATACTCAGTGATGCCGTTGGAGTTGATGGACTCACTATTCTTCCAAGTCTTCCGATGTTATCGTATTAGATGGTCTTAAGCCATATTTATCATACTTATTCTCTTTTGAGATATTCATTGTAATAAGTTGCTACTCTGTTATAAATCCTCCATTTGTACTGTGCATGTCAGCATTACTGATCCAGGGATGACACTGGTGCACAACAGCACAGACTGTTTGAGGTCTGGTTGCCACAATAAAATAAAGCGACAACCATAAGGCTCCTGCCAGTTCCCGATAACTTTTACAAAACATGATCATGTCATACAACAATTTATATCTCATCACGTCTTGACCATATCACATCACAACATGCCCTGCAAAAACAAGTTAGACGTCCTCTACTTTGTTGTTGCAAGTTTTACGTGGCTGCTACGGGCTTCTAGCAAGAACCGTTCTTACCTACGCATTAAAACCACAACGGTTTTTCGTCAAGTGTGCTGTTTTAACCTTCAACAAGGACCGGCCGTAGTCAAACTCGATTCAACTGAAGTTGGAGAAACAGACACCCCCCAGCCACCAGTGTGTGAAGCACGTCGGTAGAACTAGTCTCATCAACGCGATCATGTAATGTCGGCCTGGGCCATTTCATCCAACCATACCGCTGAATCAAAGTAAGACATTGGTGGTAAGCAATATGACTATTATCGCCCACAACTCATTGTGTTCTACTCGTGCATATCATCTACGCATAGACCTAGCTCGGATGCCACTGTTGGGAAACGCAGTATTTCAAAAAAGTTCCTATGATCATGCAAGATCTATATAGGAGATGCATAGCAGAGAAGGGAGAGTGTGTCCACGTACCCTCGTAGACCAAAAGCGGAAGTGTTATGTTAACGCGGTTGATGTAGTCGTACTCTTCGCGATCCAATCTCGATTGTCGGTGTCAAAACCGGCCGATCTCGAGTAGGGGGTCCCGAACTATGCGGTTGAGGATCAAAGGTAACAGAGAAAAAGGGGACACGATGTTTACCCAGGTTCGGGCCCTCTTGATGGAGGTAATACCCTACTTCCTGCTTGATTGACTTTGATGAGTATAGGGGTTACAAGAGTTGATCTACCTCAAGATCGTAATGGCTAAACCCTAGATGTCTAGCCTATATGATTTGTTATTGCCTCTATGGACTAAACCCTCCGGCTTATATAGACACCGGAGGGGCCTAGGGTTATACAGAGTCGGTTTACAGAGAAAGGAAACTACACATCCGGACACCAAGCTTGCCATCCACGCAAAGGAGAGTCCCATTCGGACACGCGGGAAGGCCTTCTATCTTGTATCTTCACGGCCCATCAGTCCGACCCATGTCACATAGCCCGGACGCCCGGGGACCCCATAATCCAGGACTCCCTGAGTAGCCCCTGAACCAGGATTCAATGACGATGTGTCCGGTGCACAGATTGTCTTCGACATTGCAAGGCGAGTTCTTCCTCCGAATACACCAAAGCAGTCTACCGAACAAGAGAACTAAATCCGGCTCTGTATAATAGTTACAACCCACAACCACAGGGGAAAAATACTTAAACAAAATAAGTCATGTCCACTGACAGCTTTTTTGGCGAGATGTTACATCTGGCCTTATTATTATTTTGAACCATTTTTGGCCTCCCGCTTCGCGTTTCGAGGCGCGGCCTCCATTGACACGTCTTGTCAAAGCTGAGATCGTGTCCCCTTATTGCGGGATTCTCATCAATACGGGTTTGGGTAATCCAACCGTGTCGTTCGCACGACCCCTTGGGAATAGGCGAGTTTTAAGGCTTGTGAGGGGGTGCTTGATATTCACTGCCCTTATAAGAGGATAAGGACCCCTCTTTTTACCCCACGCCTTCTTCCTCCTTAGCCCTTCCATCCTCGAGCTCCAGCGCCCAAGTTTCGATCTTCTCCATTGCCACCAAACGCTCCAGCCATGTCCGGATCCGGCTCGCAGGGCAAGTGGATGGCTTCCTCCGTCACGGAGAGAACGTCAAGGAACTCCGGGAAGCGGGCTACTTGGCTGCGAACATCGCACATCGGCTCACTGCCAAAAAGCAGATCATCCCTACTCCGGAGCCCAATGAGAGGGTAGTGTTCATCCCCCACTTTCTCCGCGGACTAGGGTTTCCCCTTCACCCTTTCGTCTGCGACCTTATGTTCTATTATGGGCTAGATCTCCACGATCTAGCCCCAAATTCCTTTCTCCACATTTCGGCGTTCATTTTCGTGTGCGAGGCACTCCTCCGCATTCCCCCCCCCCCACTTCGGCCTATGGCTTAAGGTCTTCAACGTGAAGCCAAAGGTGGTTGAGGGGCAGCACGCAGATTGCGGAGGCGCCATGGTGAGCAAGCTTCCAATGTCACCTGGCCAAAAGGGGCCTTCGTGGAGATTTTCAAGATATGGCAGTAGGAGTGGTTCTACATCATCGAACCCCGCGGCGCCAACTGAGCGGCCGCTCCTGAGTTCAGATCCAGACCCCCAATGCGGCTTGCATCATGGATTAACAAGGGCCTGGATTGGGCGTCGTCCGATGTGGTGATGACGCTGCAGAAGCGCATCAAAAATATGATGATGAAGAACACCAACCTTGCTGATGTGATCCAGGTGATGCTTTTTCGCCGGATTCTCCCCTGCCAGCGCCGGCCTCTCCACATGTGGGAGTTCAATCCGGCTGGCCCTTGGACCCTGCAGCGATTCTTCGGCATGACGCATGAAGAGATCTGGAAGCTGCTTTTCAAGGCCCAGAAGTCGTGGCCGGAGATGACCGAAGACATCGGCCTTGACTGCGCTCATCCGGCCACTCTAGTAAGTTTTCTGATTTCCGAACATAACTTCCACTTGTAAATCCAAGGGGTATGCTGAGCCTTCCATTCTTCCCTCAGGGCTGGACAAAGAAGGCGGAGCGGATCCGATGTCCGGCTCCGCTACCGGAAGACCCAACCATTCCTCTACTAACGAGGATGCTGGTTCCGGCGCCGTACCAGGTGCCGGAGAAGAAGGCCAAGAAGAAGGGCAAGGAGGCCGAAAGTGGCCTTCGCTGTAAAGGTACTTCGGACGCTGCGTCCGGAGATACCGAAGCTCCCTCCTCCCATGAGGGAGATGCAGACGAAGAGGAAGAGGAGGAGAGAAATTCTCCCCTTAAGGGGGGGGGGGGAGAAGAAGAGGGCGGCTTCTGTGGACCTAGAAGCGGTGGCGTCCAAGAAGGGGAAGATCTCCCTTTCTGACGATTCGGACTCGGACGCCGAAGCCATCCCCGAGTGGCGCCCTAGGTCGAAGCCCCTGGCCGCATCGTAAGTGCCCAAAAATCCCTTATACATATCTGACATTCGTGGTTGCAGTTTTAACACCTCTAAGTTTCATGGTGCAGTCCGACTCGAGATCTCCCCCAACAATCATCGTCTTCGGGGAATTCTCTGGCGCCGGAGATGGTGGAGAGCGAGATGCCTCCGCGAGCTTCTCCGCCACATGCCGCGGATGACACCGAGGTGTTATCCCAAAGGACTTCTCCGGGCCAGGGAGAAGTGCGGAAGGCTGCCAAGACGACGCCAGAGGGTAATGCCTCGGCTGCCGAGAACATGGGGGGTACAACCCCCATGGAGACTGACGACGGGGGGACCGGACTAGTCTGGTCCCCAGTCGAATACAACTCCGGAGACCCATACGGCTTCGGAATCGAGCGAGAAACCCCCTTTGAAGGAGGGGGGAGTGCCGACTCCATCGGCAACCTCAATCAATCCGGAGGCGCCGGACATTTTGATGGAAGCACTTCGACGTGCTTCCGTAGTGGAGGAGCACCGTACCCTGATGGGTACGGTGGTTGAGAAGGTGCAGTTCGCCAAAAGCGGACTGAACGAAGCCTTCACCAGCCTATTAACAGGTTTCGAGGTATGTGATGTAGTATTCTTAGCTGCTTTGTATATGCAAAAAATATTCCTGTGTATAGGTAGTAGCCCCTGAGACTCTGTTCGGCTTTTGCAAAGAAGGGCCGAACAGAAGATCAAATAGTTATTCGCAGGAGATAATATACGTATCTATGTTGGTAAACAGGCTTCACTGTTAGCGGCGACCGCCCAGGCCACCGAAGTGTCCGAACTTAAGCGGAAGTTGGAGTGGGCCGATGAAGAACTCGTCCGCACCAACAAACGATGTGAGGAATCGCAAGGTATGGTTGGAAAAATTATTGACACACATAAAGGAATATGTCAATATGGAATCTAATCTCCTATGTTGCTGATCATATTTGCAGATAGGGCGACCGAGGTCAAGGACTTGAAGAGCGCCCTTGCCCAAGTCAAGGATCACGTGCGGGTGAGCCAAGCGGCCGCTGACAAAGCGGCAGCGGATTTAGAGGCCGAGCAGATCACCCGCCGTAAGTATGAACAACAGGTGACCGAAGTGGAGCAGGTGCTCCAGGATGCCGCCAACAAGTGTGAGGCCTTGGAGGAGAGTAATAAGACCCAGGCGGCCGAGCTCACCAAGGCTCTTCATGAGGCAAACGAGGCGTGGACCGAGTCTCGGGTGGCCCGCGAGGAGGTCAAGCAGGCCGGACAGATAGTGGCTGGTAAGCCTTTTCTTTTATAGAGAATATTTGGCGGTCGAAGATATGCTTTGCTAAATCAAATATGGAGTGCTCCAGGCGCCTTTGCGGATCTCCCAAGGAGTGCTGCCGACGCCGCACAGTATTTCCGGGCGCAAGAGGGGAACGCGATGGAGAAGCTCTTCTGATCGCAGTACCTGGCACCAGAGCGGCCAACGCTGCTAAACAACTAGATGATGCAGCTGGCGGAGCTGCATAGGATGTCCGGTTTGGCTATGAAGGACATCATAATCCGGCTATGGCCAGCCGGACCCATTCCTAGCAGCTACTTTGGCCTGGTTAGGCGGCTTGGCGACGCCTTGCCCCGAGTTGAAGCTGTGAAGCGCTCGGCGTGCATAGAGGGCGCGCGGAAGGCCTTTGCCCGTGTCAAGATGCACTGGGTGAAGATGAAGGCCGCCGTCGTGGCAGTCGAGGGTCCGCCCGAAGGCAAGGACTACTGCAAGCCGGAGCGATACTTCGAGGACGTCCTGGAGGGTGCCCATTTGATAGAGGGTCAATGCTCGAAGGATATTATGTTTGAAAGAATGTATCCGGGCTACCCAGACTTTGTGTTATGAAACAAGTCCTTTGTGATGTACTTGTGCTTTTATCTTAAGTTCCTCCTGTGCGGCCGTATTTATATCTGAAAGTTTGCCAGTCGTCGGCTTCAGCCCCCACGTAGATACTACGGGGGTGTTCGGAATAGCACTTGACCACTCTTGACCCAACGTCTTGGTCCGTAAAGGAGGTGATCGTGCGGCGAACTAGGCAATCATACTATGCGGCTTTATCACTCTCACTTAGCCATAGGAGTTTGACAATGGGATTATAGGCTTAGCCCTTGGTGTTTGTTCGATTATCCGAACTTGGGTGATTTAGATGCCTGACCGGGTGGAGGCCAGTCCTTCGTATAATACGGAAAAAAATCACGAAAGATTTTATGAGTCACCGAACCGCTGACCCACTCTCGCCATATCATGACAATCAGTTTTCGGCTTTCTCTACGAGGTACTTGACTGGACGAGCCAGGAATACAATCGCAGTAGTTCTCCCTTTACTACCTTAGCCGAACGAGCAGAACGTAAGGTGGTAACCACAGGAGCCGGGCAACCCAACTATTGACCAAAGACATGATTCAGAGCCGATGCATATAATGTGGTATTCGGGACGCCGAAGTGTACTATGAAAGTGTTCAAACTTTTTGTTTTTGGGTATATGTGTCCTAAGAAAGCCCCTGGCAATTAATGCCAATGTGTATATGTCAATCAGTCGTGAAGACATGATGTAGATTATGGAGTAGGTCAATACCGAATAAGGTTGAACAAAATTGTTTCAGCTATATTCTGATTGATATATCAAACGTGCTCTTTATAGAGAATGCCATAATTATCAAGGCTATTTTACATGCCAAGAATTTGAGGACAAGGGAAAGCTATATACAAGTCCAAAAAAAGGAAAAGGTGATCTTGAAGACCCTTTTGGACACTCTGCTGCACATCTGCGCCGCTTTTTGCCTTGGTGTATGATCTTTTGAGGGGATCAACGATCGAGTATACATAAGGGGCCTAGAAAAGGGCCCTTGGTACCTTTGGAAAGTGATGTGGGTTGCAAAGAACCTGAAAAGAAAATAAATAAGAAAAAAGAAAGGGAAGAATATGAGGGTCCAGATAGGGTCGAGCCCTATTGTGGACCCTGTTTTTAGTGTGCCTCCGTCTTTGCCCATGGTATCTTTAGTTCGTAGTTATGTATGCGCGGTACGTATGCCGCAATCAGGTTGGGGTTTTGACGGAGGCCGGATTTCTAATCCAGCTCTGGACGAGTTGGACTATCAATCTACAGGGTAGACCGGACTCGTTTGATAGTCTCCGGGGGCTTGACTGCCGAGTTGTATTCAGCTTGATAAGGCCACCCTGTGCTTCAGCTGCAAGGGCCGCCATATACTCCTCAGTACGAAGGGAGCGCTCCATGTTTCCATTGACTGTTATGATGCCGCGTGGTCTGGGCATCTTGAGCTTAGATAAGCGTAGTGCGCGACTGCATTGAAGCGGGCGAACGCGGTTTGTCCGAGCAGTGCGTGATAGCCACTGCAGAAAGGGACGATGTCGAAGATCAAGTCTTCGCTTCGGAATTTATCCGGTGAGCCGAAGACTACCTCCAGCGTTATGGACCCTGTGCAGCAGGCCTCTATGCCGGTATTACTCCTTTAAAGGTAGTTTTAGTGGGCTTGAGTCTTGATGGATCAATGCCCATTTTACGGACAGTGTCCTGATAAAGCAGGTTGAGACTGCTGCCGCCGTCCATGAGGACTCGTGTGAGGTGGAATCCGTCGATGATTGGGTCGAGGACCAATGCTGCCAAACCTCCATGACGGATACTGGTCGGGTGGTCTCTGCAATCAAAAGTGATCGGGCAGGCTGACCATGGGTTGAATTTTGGGGAGACTGGCTCTATGGCGTAGACGTCCCTTAGTGCGCGCTTGCGCTCCCGCTTGGGGATATGAGTGACATAGATCATATTCACTATTTTTACCTCGGGGGCAAATTTCTTTTGCCCCCCTGTGTTTGATGGGCGAGGCTCGTCAACATCCTCGCTAGGCGGCCCTTTCCCCTTGTGTTCGGTGTTTAGCTTTCTAGCCTGTTTAAAGACCCAACAATTTCTGTTGGTATGACTAGCAGGCTTGTCAGGGGTGCCATGGATCTAGCAAGGCCGATCTAGTATTCTGTCCAAACTAGATGGACCATCTTTGTTTCCTTTGAAGGGCTTCTTCCGCTGACCGGGTTTAGAGCCACTGAATCCAGCGTTGACCGCCATGTCTTCGGTATGTTCATTGTTGTTTCGACACTTGTGTTTATTGCGTCGTGGCCTGCCATTGCCATCTCTGGCTTCGGAGGTGCGGGGGTTGCTGGTGCTGTTGCCTCTACGAGCTAACCAACTATCTTCTCCCGCACAAAAGCGGGTCATAAGTGCGTTGAGAGCTGCCATGGACTTTGGTTTTTCTTGGCCAAGGTGTCGGGCGAGCCACTCGTCCCAGATGCTATGTTTAAAGGCCGCGAGGGCTTTGGCGTCCGGACAACCTACAATGTGGTTCTTTTTAATTAAGAACCTGGTCCGTAGCTTTCGGGCTGACTCTCCGAGTTGCTGGACTATGCGACTAAGGTCATCAACGCCTGGAGGCCGAACATAGGTACCTTGGAAGTTGTGTCTAAAGGCATCTTCCAAATCTTCCCAGCTACCAATGGAGTTTTCTAGGAGGCTGTTTAACCAGTGCCGTGCCGGTCCCTTGAGTTTGCGGGGGAGGTACTTGATGGCATGGAGATCATCACCGCGAGCCATGTGGATGTGGAGAAGAAAATCTTCGATCCATACTGCGGGATCTGTCATTCCATTGTATGATTCAATGTTCACGGGTTTAAACCCTTCTGGGAACTGGTGCTTCGTTACCTCATTAGTGAAGCATAAGGGGTGTGCGGCGCCTCTGTATCGGGCAACGTCACGACGCAGTTCGGATGAAGTCCGTATGCGGTTTTCGGCCCGGGTGAGGTTGTGCCTGTTGCGCCAGGCCTGATGGCCGTCTTCTCGCGTTGGGGCACGCCCCCTTGATCCATAGATTAATCTGGCTTGGCCTGCTCTATTTTCCAGGTCCTGTCGTAGGTCGTAGGTGTATCCTGGAGCCGTTATCTCTCTGCCTCTACGGCGAGGTGGTGCGGGTTGGTGCTCGGCGTAGGTGGCCGCTTTATCTCGCCCGCGTGGTGGCCGGTCTGGTTCATCAGCACGGTCATGTCTTGACGGTATGGGCTTGAGGGCCTCGTCATCAAATTGTGGTAGTAGCCGACGCTTTGGATAACTCTTTGCTCGGCATTGAAGGCCATACTCCTCGGCAGCTAGGACTTGCGTCCATGTGTCGTTGAGTGTATCCTGGTCGGCTTGGAGCTGTTGCTGCTTCTTTTTTAGGCTTCTCGCAGTGGCAATTAGCTGGCGCTTAAAGCGCTCCTGCTCGAGTGGTTCCTCTGGCATGATGAACTCTTCATCACCGAGGCTCACACCATCCTCGAAGAGCGGTAGATAATTACTGTCTTCCGAGTCCTCGTTCCCGACCGGATCATTGGGGTTAACTTGCCTCTCCTCCACATCATCCTGTTCGGATGCGTGCTCGACGGGGGCTTCGGGGTCTTCGGCGTTCTCCGGAGTGTCATTGTCTCCGGTGCCGGTATTCCTGTCTTTTTCGTGACGCGATTTTGAGCGGCGCCACTGACGTCGACGCTTTGGAGGTGCCTCAGCAGGCTTGTCCTCAACCGGATCCTTCCTGCCGCCGCTGTCATCCTCTTTGGGTGTGTCCATCATATACACATCATATGTGGAGGTGGCTGTCCAATGCCCGGTAAATGACAGGTCTTGGCCTTGTTCGTCTCCGGCATGGTCGTTCATGCCATCGATGTCTTCAGAGGCGTAGTCCAGCATGTTGGTTAAATCTTCGAAAGTGGCTATGAAGTGGGTGGTGGGTGGGACGTAAAATTCCCCGTTTTCATCCCCTAGTCCGGGCTGGGCGTAACCCAAGGTGATTCCTCTGTGATGGCGAGGGATCGTATTAAGTCCAGCGCCTAGTTTAAGAGCGAGGTTTGGACGGGGAAACGAAAGTCCGTGGAGCTAGAGTCCGGGGGCGAGTCCAGCCTTTCAGTGATAGGAGGAACCTGGTCTGATTCCGAGTTCGCTGCGGAAACAATCGCCTCCAGATCTTTGATAGTGCAGTTTGCAACAGAGAGTCTCGTGGGGTCCAAACTCCCATCTTCGGACTTGGCGGTTCGTTCCGGATCTAAGGCCAGAGCGGTGGTCGGGGCCGCGAACCCTTCGAAGATCAAGTCTACTCGGATATCGGCGACATAATTTAGGTTCCCGAAATTCATCTGATGACCAGGGGCGTAGCTGTCAATCTATTCGAGGTGACCAATCGAGTTGGCACGCAGAGCGAAGCCGCCGAACACAAAAATCTGGCCGGGGAGGAAAGTTTGCCCGGAAACAGCATCGTTGTTGATGATAGAACGAGCCATCGAACCTTCTGTCGATGACATAATGGAACTCTCAATGAAAGCACCAATGTTAGTGTCAAAACCGGCCGATCTCGGGTAGTGGGTCCCGAACTATGCGTCTGAGGATCGAAGGTAACAGGAGACAAAGGGGACACGATGTTTACCCAGGATCGGGCCCTCTTGATGGAGGCAATACCCTACTTCCAGCTTGATTGACTTTGATGAGTATAGGGGTTACAAGAGTTGATCTACCTCGAGATCGTAATGGCTAAACCCTAGATGTCTAGCCTATATGATTTGTGATTGCCTCTACGGACTAAACCGTCCGGCTTATATAGACACCGGAGGGGCCTAGGGTTATACAGAGTCGGTTTACCGAGAAAGGAAACTACACATCCAGACACCAAGCTTGCCATCCACGCAAAGGAGAGTCCCATCTGGACAAAGGGGAAGGCCTTCTATCTTGTATCTTCACGGCCCATCAGTCCGGCCCATGTCACATAGCCCGGACCCCCGGGGACTCCATAATCCAGGACTCCCTCAACGATCCAACCGATCAAGTACCGAACACATGGCACCTCCGAGTTCTGCACACGTTCAGCGCGATGACGTCCCTCGAGCTCTTGATCCAGCAGAGGTTCGGGGATGTAGATGAGTTCCGTCAGCACGACGGCGTGATGACGGCGTGATGACGGTGTTGATGATGTGATCCGCGCAGGGCTTCACCTAAGCACTACGATAATATGATCTGAGGTGTAATCTGTGGAGGGGGGCACCGCACACGGCTAAGACAATTGATCTTGTGTGTTCTAGGGTGCCCCTGCCTCCGTATATAAAGGGGGAGAGGGGGAGGCCAGTCGGCTCCTATAGGGCGCGCCAAGAGAGAGGAGTCCTACTAGGACTCCAAGTCCTATTAGGATTCCACTTCGTGGAAGGGGGAAGAAGGAAGGGAGAGGGAGAGGGAGAGGGAAAGGGGCGCCACGCCCCCTCCCCTAGTCCTATTCAGACTCCCCATGGGGGGGGGGCGCCACCTCCTTGTGGCCTGCCCTCTCTCTACCCTAAGGCCCATGTTGGCCCATTACTTCCCCGGGGGGTTCCGGTAACCCCTCCGGCACTCCGTTTTTACCCGGCACCTCTCGGAACTCTTCCGGTGTCCGAATAACATCGTCCAATATATCATTCTTTATGTATCGACCATTTCAAGACTCCTCGTCATGTCTGTGATCTCATCCGGGACTCCGAACAACATTCGGTCATCAAAACACATAACTCATATAATACAAAATCGTCATCGAACGTTAAGCGTGCGGACCCTACGGGTTCGAGAACTATGTAGACATGACCGAGACACACCTCTGGTCAACAACCAATAGTGGAACCTAGATGCCCATATTGGTTCCTACATATTCTATGAAGATCTTTATTGGTCAAACCGCATAACAACATACGTTATTCCCTTTGTCATTGGCAATTACTTGCCCGAGATTCGATCGTCGCTATCCTTATACCTAGTTCAAGCTCGTTACCGGAAAGTCTCTTTACTCGTTCCGTAATGTATCATCCCGCAACTAATTGATTAGTCACATTGCTTGCAAGGCTTATAGTGATGTGCATTACCGAGAGGGCCTAGAGATACCTATTCGATACTCGGAGTGACAACTCCTAATCTTGATCTATGCCAACCCAACAAACACCTTCGGAGACACCTGTAGAGCATCTTTATAATCACCCAGTTACATTGTGATGTTTGATAGCACACAAGGTGTTCCTCCGGTATTCGGGAGTTGCATACTCTCATAGTCGGAGGAATATGTATAAGTCATGAAGAAAGCAATAGCAATAAAATTTAACGATCATTATGCTAAGCTAACGAATGGGTGTTGTCCATCACATCATTCTCCTAATGATGTGATCCCGTTCATCAAATGACAACACATGTATATGGTTAGGAAATTAACCATCTTTGATGAACGAGCTAGTCAAGTAGATGCATACTAGGGACACTATGTTTTGTCTATGTATTCACACATGTATCAAGTTTCTGGTTAATACAATTCTATCATGAATAATAAAAATTTATCATGATATAAGGAAATATAAATAACAACTTTATTATTGCCCCTAGGGCATATTTCCTTCAATATACTCTTGTCATGCTTGCTTGAAATGTATTGTGAATGTTTAAACTTGTGCTAAAACTCCACCTTAACTTGAAGAAATTAAAAACTGCTACTTTTCTTTATTGAGGGTCTCATCACCCCCTCTAGACACCTCTTCTCGATCCTTTCAGATAAACATCCCGGTTTCGCTCACCAGACTTGGAGGATACGTCAAGTCTTCGGAGGTTTCCTTCTAGAGCACGGGGTTGCCTGTAGTCTGGCCTTCCATTGATGAATCAAGAGTAGCCCACCAGTTGGGTCCATGAGAGATAGGCCGGCAGCCCGAGGCCCTTAGTCCGGGACACCCTCAGTAGCCCCCGAACTAGTCTTTGAAGCCAAGGTATGTGCGGACACTATCGGCTTTGTGGACCAGTTCCTTCCATTCTATGGTTACTTTTATCATTTCTGGCAATATGTCCCCTGAGCCGCTTCATAGCTTCCGAAGTGTATAAGTAACTTAGCCCCAAAGGCCAGTCGCTCAAGTGTGAACAATGCCCCCATCTGACAACTTTTGCCGAAGGTCACGACCTGTCATAGCCACAAGCTAGTTATGAAAACTTGATTTGCGGTTCGAGGTGGTTTCTCCATTGGCACGTTCCATCAACATGGAGATCGTGCCCTATTTTTAAGGGATATGATCAATGATTTCTGCTATCCCATGCGCACATAACGACGCAATTATATCGAGAAGCGACAAGGTCTATGGCGCAGTAAAAGGACCCTTGGCCTTTCAGTAGCCCATAAAAGGGGAGCGGCCACCATGTCCTTAGCACGCTCTCACTTCCCCCTACGCCATTGCTTTCCCAATCTCCTGAGCTCCAGCGCCCAGATCTATTCTCCCCTCCAAAAACCTCTCCGACCATCTCCTCAATCCGGCCATGGTCGGCTCTGGGTCTAAGGGCAAGTGGGAGGCCTCCATCATCACCGAGGGTGGCATTCAGGAGTTGAAGAACACAGGCTATCTTCCCACCGATGTCGCTCACTGCGCTTGGGAGGCGGGTCAGGTCATTCCCATGCCGATGCCAGGCAGAGGGTGGTGTTCCTCCCGCACTTCATTCGGGGACTGGGGTTTCCCCTCCACCCCTTCGTCAGGGGCCTAATGTTTTTCTACGGGTTAGATTTCCACGATCTTGCATCCAACTCTTTTCTGCATATCTCGGCCTTCATCATCATCTGCGAGGCCTTTCTTCAGGTCCGGCCACACTTCGGCATGTGGCTGAAAGTTTTTAACATCAAGCTGAAGATCATCGACGACCAGCAGAAGGACTGCGGGGGGGGGGGGGGGGGATGGTCAACAAACTCCCCCAAGTTGAGTGGCCAGAGGGCACCTTCATCGAGACTGTCAAGATATGGCAGAAGGAGTGGTTCTATATCACAGAGCCACGAAGCGGATTGGGCGGTGATTTTGCCTTCAGATCCGGACCCCCCACGAAGCTGGTCTCGTGGACCAAGAAAGGCCTCGACTGGGGGTCAACCAAGGAGGTGGCATCGCTGCAAAGCCGGATATCTAATACGTCTCCAATGTATCTGTAATTTTTGATTGTTCCATGCTATTATATTATCATTCTTGGATGTTTTATATTCATTTTATAGCAACTTTATGTCATTTTTTGGGACTAACATATTGACATAGTGCCCAGTGCCAGTTGTTGCTTTTTGCTTGTTTTTTACTTCGTAGAATATCCATATCAAACGAAGTCCAAACGCAACGAAACTTTTTGGAGATTTTTTCCTGCCCAGAAGACAACTTGGGAGCCAAGGAAGTGCACGAGGGATGGCCCATGGAGCCCACCACCCACGTGGGCGCGCCAGAGGCCCCTGGCGCACCCAGATGGATGGTGGGGCCCATGGAGGTCCTTTCCAGTGCCTCTCAGCTCTATAAATACCCAAATATTCCAGAAACCCTAGGGGAGTCAACGAAACACAATTCCTACCGCCGCAGGTTCGAGAACCACGAGATCCAATCTAGTCGCCCTTTCCGGCACCTTGCCAGAGGGGAACACGATCACGGAGGGGTTCATCATCCTCATTGGTGCTCCTCCGATGATGCGTGAGTAGTTTACCACAGAACTACGGGTCCGTAGGCAGTAACTAGATGGCTTCTTCTCTCCTTTTGATTATCAATACACTACTGTAGGATGCTGCTAACGTGACACTACGATCAGAGACCCTTTGACAAATCTTTGTGCAATGCATTAATCGCAAATGGTGATGTACAAAACCCGTAAAAAAAGATGCCAAATGTTTGCGATGCCGGAGACATCAATCACGGTTCAGATTTTAGTTGCGTGTGCGATGCAGGACATACGGTAGATCCATACGAACTGTTTGTGATGAGACAAAACAACGGAAACGGGCAGCCATATCAAGGTGTGTGTGATATACGACATACAGGTGCTCAGATGAACTATTCGCTATTAAGAAATGCAATAGAAACGGTTAGCCAGATCAAGGTGTGTCTGATATACGACATACGGTTCACTCGGACGAACTGTTTTCGATTAGGGAACACAACATAAATGGTTCAACTTAACAAGATGTGTGTGATATGTGGCATACAGTTCACATAGATAAACAGTTTGCGAGGAGCCAAAAAAACACAAACGATTCGTGTAAACAAGATGTGTGTGATACGTGGCGGACAGCCCACTCGGATGAACTGTTTGCGATGAGAAAATATAGCACAGACTGTCAGGACCCCGATCCTAAGTCACAGCGATCTAGCATGTAACACATCATATCACTTTGCGGCCTCACGCACGGTATTCCCACGGGTGCCACCTTACCTGGCCCGGGACCATTTGCGCCTTTTGGCTCACATATATGATAGTGTCGCTAGCATCCATATGACAAAGAACCCGGTCCGACATGACTAGTCCTGAACCCAAAGTGGTACTAACTTATGGGGACAGGCATACATGACCCAGCCTCGAACGTGTCGGTCATCAGCGTGTGAATCCGGGCTGTAGCAACTGGGCTAACAGGACTCCGGAACCCGGGCTGTAGCAGGCTAGCAGGACTCCGGAAGTCACCGCGTGACATTTCCCCGAAGGGACAGACACAGGAACGAAGTGAGACACATGTCGGCCAGTCTAGATGTTCCGTAGCAGTAGTAACTGGGCTAGCAGGACTCCGGTAAACCGGGCTGTAGCAGACTACCATGGCTCAGTGGAAGCACCAGACTACATTTCCCCATAAGAGAGTCTACCAAGGATAGATAACTAGGTTGTCGGATCCCACACATACCAAGCATTTCAATAACATACACACAATATGCTCGATATGTGCAGATACAACATGGCATCACAACATAACTCTATGACTCAAGTATGTATTAATTAGGCTCCGAGGAGCCAAGTATTACAAACATGGGTCTCATGACCCAACATACAGAGCATACAAGCATCAAGCGGAAGCATGAACATGTCTGAGTACAGACAACTACAAATGAAAAAGGCTGAGAAGCCTGACTATCCACAAGACCCTCCCAAGGGTACAAGATCGTAGCCAAGGTAACAAGCTAAACGTCAAAGTCCATGCGGAACTACTAGCGAGACTGAAGTCTCTCTGCAAAACATAAAATAAGCAAACGTGAGTACAAATGTACCAAGCAAGACTTACATCGGAACTATCTACATATGCATGGGTATCAACAAAGGGGTGGTGGAGTTTAACTGCAGCAATGCCAGCTTTGACTCAGTGGCTAACCTGAACTACGACCGCGAGTAACTCTATGAGGTGGCGCACACGAGTCCACATATTCACCATATCAATACACCACTATGGATTCGCTCCCGTCTCCCTACGAGAACGCCATCCATAGCACTCACTCTTATCTTGCGAATTTTAGAGTATCCACTTTCACTTGTCTATGAACTGTACAGGCAACCCAGAAGTCCTTTACCGTGGACGGCTATTCGAATAGATGATGTTAACCCTACAGGGGTGTACTTCTTCACACACGCTCTCGCCACTTACCACCATGTACACGTCGTGTATCTCGGCAACCTTCAAGCGGAAGCCTGGCGAGGGAGTCGGCCACGACCTGACTAACCACGCAAGTCACTAGTCCAGGTTTATCGCCTATTCGGGTTCCATCCGCAAGGAGATCGGCCAGGGTGTCGCTCACGACCCCAAACGATGTGAGCAGGGTTCACAAGCCCATCATCCGGGTGCCACTTGGTACACCATGCCACTGTGCCTAGTCTGTCCCAAGCCCACCTGTACCGGGTGCCACTTGGTAGACTACTAGCACTACCTACAAACACCAGAAACTAGTTGCAACTCCTGGACAGAGATCGAGGCGATTAATAAGCGGAGAGGGGTCGAGTTACCGGAAAGCAATGTGTGGTAGTAACTGTTCATGGATCACAAACACAGAACTCAATTCTCGAGGACAGTTTCAATGAGACAACCCACCATGTACTCCTACATGGCCTCTCACCGCTACCTGTACCAAATCGTGTTCACACACTTAGCTCTCAATAGTAGGACATGTTCACAACTTTCCAATTCATCCCCGATGAATCAGACCTGACACAACTCTAAGCAATAGCAGGCATGACAAACAAGCATGAATGAGTAGGCACATCAGGGCTCAAACAACTCCTACTCATGCTAGTGGGTTTCATCTAATTACTGTGGCAATGACAGGTCATGCAGAGGAAAGGGGTTCAATTACCGCAGCATGTAACCGTTGAATTGTTGTTGTCCTAATGCAGTAAAAGAGAGCAGGAGCGAGAGAGTGGGATTGTATCGGAATGCACAAGGGGGTTTTGCTTGCATGGCACTTCTGAAGATAATATAGCTCTTCATCGGTGTCATCGATCTCATCGTCGGAACCATGTCTACTGAGGGGGAACAATTATCGGCAAACAAGAAACTTTTTGATTGTATCGGAACCATGGTTACTGTTTTCTATTTATTTCAATCTGTTTTGATTTAGTTCAAGCACTAAATCATTTTTGTGAACTTTTGAAACTTTTTATGGGCACTAACTGAATTATTTCAAAGACCCACAGCAAGTTTCAAAATATTTGGAGCTGTAAAAATATTTATAGAATTTTAAAGCTGCTATTCAAATACATATTGGATTAATTCAAAGCCCATTTATGCCCTGGAAAAATGTCCACCATTTTTGGTTTAGGTTTTCACCTTGTTCCATAAATTATGAACATTTTTAAGGGCATTTTGGGTTCATTGAAAAAAGATTTTCCTTGAGCCTATTTGATTTGATTTGATGCTAGGGTTAGTTCAACCCCCATTTCATATTTAAATGAAATTTAGAAATTATGACATGATGATCATGCAAGGACAAGCAAAGGCTAAGCTAGGGCTGTGACAACTCACCCCCACTAAACAAGAATCTCGTCCCGAGATTCAAGACGTGAGGTAAGAAGACAGAGGGGACACAAAACTAACACGATCTTCGTGATCCAACTTGCACTTCATAGGAACATCGATTCCTTGCATCATCTTGGTCTTAACAACTCTGCTTTCGAGTTCTTCATCAAACACGTGGACAGAGGCAACTCTATAATGATGGATCATCTTAACGATCACAAGATCAACTCACGGAATGAGACATAGAAACATCTCTTGAGCTGAGAGGAAAAACACACCTTAGAAAGGACGGAAGTAACAATTTGACGAGGGTTTCAAAGTAGCGAGGGAATAAATGACCATGATTTCATAACGGGGCACCTTGGGGAGGTGACTCGTAGAATTATTCCCTTAAATGGCAAAAAGAGTTACTTTTGATATCTAGATCATTGAAACTCTTTATACCAGCCTAAGGAAATCCACAAACGATCGTTTGAAGGAGTTCAAAAGATTGACATACTCGGACTAGAATGGATGATGTGGACTACCTTGTTGAAGACAACGCAAAGGATGATTTTTGCCTATCATCGGAAATGGATGGGACCCATGGTAGGACCACTTCTGAAGATGATCCTGAACAGCAATTGCTGAGAAGGGCAGCCCATGGGAAATTGGCACAGTGGCGGTGCAAGCTGGGAACAAAATGCAATTGTTGGGAATGTTCCAACCATCATATCTGGCTGAGATTCAGATCTAGTTGGTAACAGGATATTTCAGACATCATGTCTGGAAAAGAAAGTTTGCAACACAAACCGACGAGATGGCGTTGCGATTTTCTCGAGAAATGAACTGCAATAGCAAGCTCCAAAACATGAACTGGTTCTGCTACATGCATGTGAACACGCTGTCCCAAACAAGCATGACCACACAGTAGTCTTACAACGAAACACTACCGAGTTCAGGTAGGGAAACATCATCAAGGATATCGAAGTCTTGTGCCTTACCATGGATTAGCACTTAACTCCTTTTCCTAGAACAGATCAGTCAGTGGCTTGGTGTGCTATGGAATTCATATGGAACGAAGATGATTAGTCAACAGACCACATAATACTTTGCACATGCATGGCTGACTTGGGATGATTCCAGAGGAAGCGAAAACAATTTTTCTCGAACTCACGGCGACAACTTGCATCGATTGCACGTGAACTTAGAGGAAGTCACTACTTTCATCCAAACATATACTTCATGAACGGGGCATGAAGAAAATGCTTACACAAGTTTCCAACACTAGCTGGATGTTCAACACAAATCATGGAGGAGACAAAATGCTGCTGATGGGCTCAACAGCAACTCATCGGAATTTTTCATATCACTAGAATTACACCATTATGTGAACAATGTGATAGTATTGGTCGGACCAAAGATGTAATGGTGTATGCTCGAGGAACAACCACGAGTAAGACAACATTACGAATATCGTTGGTTCTAACTTGATTTGACGATAGCCCACACTCAAATCAAGGTTTGGACAAGACAATAGATTCAACAACTGATCACGAGGAACAATCGATGAAGATATCATCTTTCTTCAACACACACACACACAAGGATATCCCTTAGTGATGAACTAAGTGGATTAAGCTTTTATCTTCCAACTCTCCAAGTTGTTGTTTAGCTTAACCAACTAGCTCAGCGGTATCCAACATAGATTCTTGGAGAAAGGGTGGTTTACAAGAAACCAACTTGATCACGAGCTCAACATAATAGTCAGGAGACAACCTGGTGATACTTCTGAGAGGATATTCAGAAAATCACGAACCACCGATATGTTATTAAGCTCGGGAGCATTCTTGCTTTCGAGGGAAGATGATGTGATCAAATAAGAAAGGGATTGACACAATCCTAACTCTTTGATCAAAGAGTGCACTAGGAAATATGGACTAGGTAGCACGATCAATCTTAGGATGATGATTCAATAACCAACACGCTAAGAATGAAATTATTGTCCATTAGCTACCAAGCAACGGAGATGCTAGGAGTATTGATTTCACGCATCACAGTTCACTTGTCGGCATTCCGGTTACAATAACACAGAACCAAGGAATGAAACAATGATGGCGAGAAGTATCATTGCATCAAGAATTCATAAGAGATGGTACAATTCTCATGACAATTCTGACATAAAGGGGGGTAATACTCCAGGGTAGAACAGAGCAAAAGCTGGATTGGCATTTGATCTGCAGAGCACAACTACTTTGACCCAATCCTGGATATGGATGAGGTACTGGAGTTTGTTTCTCCTAGTCATTCCGGAATAGAATGGCTTGACAGACCACAAGAATAATAGGCATCGATGAACACGATCACACACATACCCTTGACTATCAATTGATAGATGAAGGTCAGAATATAACTGAAGGGGGACAACTCAAAGAACATATGATTTTTTCTGAGTTGTGGATTCATGGATTAGCATGTCGAACATGTTCAACATATTTCTTCCGGATAACCCATGCAGAAAGGAAGGACTGGCAGAATCACAATTTTTGAATGGAGAACTCATCAAGAGCACTCTTGTTGTGATCATTGGTTCAAAGATCTTCTGCCATAATGGTTCATGGTATTGGAAGAATGATATACCACGGACCTCAAAGACTATCACAAAGGTTACTAATATCCTAAAGGAACGAGCAAACACTACCAACACGAGGTAAGTAGAGTGAATCTTGGGCTCAAGAACCCAGAAATAGAATGCCTACTAACTAAATGGCATCACGGGATTCTTTCGAGAATAATGGCCAGAATCATCACACTTGGGATACAAAGCATTGCTAGATTACTGGGTGGTTCTCTAGGACACCTAGGGTCATAATAATAGCTCCAACATGTATGTCGAGGCAATGGAGTACCTCAACTCAGCAATTAGTGTGGTTAATCTGGCCCAAAAGGATATCGGGATCGGAAAGAAGGGATTTGCAAACGCATCAGACTATTTAGAAACCTGGGATGACTCGGACAACATAGCGGTTGTAAATGCTCAAAAAGATTTGAGACATCCTGCAAAATGGTAGCATAACCACTTAACATCACAATATCAAGGTTCTGAGATCAACTGTCAACACACAGAAGTAGTAGGAACTGAACTGGGGCTTGAAACCATCAATCTTATAAGTCTACAGATTAGTAACACGTGATCCTGATAGAAAGATGAGAAGCCTAGTTCTTAATCCCCGTAGAAAAGAAGAGGTTGACTCAGATCAAAGGGGCATAAGGTAAAGGAGTAAAAAGAGCCTTACGTTCCCTTCCACAATCAATTCCCTTATATAACTACAGCATTTCTAAACTCGACTTCGACCAGTTTGGCTTGGTAATCCTACAGGCAGTCAGGCTCTGATACCAAAGCTGTCAGGACCCTGATCCTAAGTCACAGCGATCTAGCATGTAACACATCTTATCAGTTTGCGGCCTCACGCACGGTATTCCCAGGGGTGCCACCTTACCTGGCCTGGGACCATTTGTGCCTTTTGGCTCACGTATATGATTGTGTCGCTAGCATCCATATGACAAAAAAAACCGGGACGACATGACTAGTCGTGAACCTAAAGTGGCACTAACTTAGGGGGACAGGCATACATGACCCAGCCTCGAACGTGTCGGTCATCAGCGTGTGAATCCGGACTGTAGCAACTGGGCTAACAGGACTCCCGGAACCCGGGCTGTAGCAAGCTAGCAAGACTCCGGAAGTCACCGCGTGACATTTCCCCGAAGGGACAGACACAGGAAAGATGTGAGACACATGTCGGCTAGTCTAGATGTTCCGTAGCAGTAGTAACTGGGCTAGCAGGACTCCGGTAAACCGGGCTGTAGCAGACTACCATGGCTCAGTGGAAGCACCAGACTACATTTCCCCATAAGAGAGTCTACCAAGGATAGACAACTAGGTTGTCGGATCCCACACATACCAAGCATTTCAATAACATACACACAATATGCTCGATATGTGCAAATACAACATGGCATCACAACATAACTCTATGACTCAAGTATGTATTAATTAGGCTCCGAGGAGCCAAGTATTACAAACATGGGTCTCATGACCCAACATACAGAGCATACAAGCATCAAGCGGAAGCATGAACATGTCTGAGTACAGACAACTACAAATGAAAAAGGCTGAGAAGCCTGACTATCCACAAGACCCTCCCAAGGGTACAAGATCGTAGTTAAGGTAACAAGCTAAACGTCGAAGTCCATGCGGAACTACTAGCGAGACTGAAGTCTCTCTGCAAAACATAAAATAAGCAAACGCGAGTACAAATGTACCAAGCAAGACTTACATCGGAACTATCTACATATGCATCGGTATCAACAAAGGGGTGGTGTAGTTTAACTGCAGCAATGCTAGCTTTGACTCAGTGGCTAACCTGAACTACGACTGCAAGTAACTCTTTGAGGTGGCGGACACGTGTCCACATATTCACCATATCAATACACCACTATGGATCCGCTCCCGTCTCCCTACGAGAACGCCATCCATAACACTCACGCTTATCTTGCGAATTTTAGAGTATCCAGTTTCACTTGCCTATGAACTGTACAGGCAACCCCCAGAAGTCCTTTACCGCGGACACGGCTATTTGAATGGATGATGTTAACCCTGCAGGGGTGTACTTCTTCACACACGCTCTCGCCACTTACCACCATGTACACGTCGTGTATCTCGGCAACCTTCAAGCGGAAGCCTGGCGAGGGAGTCGGCCACGACCTGACTAACCACGCAAGTCTCTAGTCCAGGTTTATCGCCTATTTGGGTTCCATTCGCAAGGAGTTCCGGCCGGGGTGTTGCTCACGGCCCCAAACGATGTGAGCAGGGTTCACAAGCCCATCATCCGGGTGCCACTTGGTATACCGTGCCACTGTGCCTAGTCTGTCCCAAGCCCACCTGTACCGGGTGCCACTTTGTAGACTACTAGCACTACCTACAAACACCAGAAACTAGTTGCAACTCCTAGACAGAGATCAAGGCGATTAATAAGCCGAGAGTGGTCGAGTTACCGGAACCCAATGTGTGGTAGTAACTGTTCATGGATCACAAACACAGAACTCAGTTCCTGAGGACGATTTCAGTGAGACAACCCACCATGTACTCCTACATGGCCTCTCACCGCTACCTTTACCAAATCGTGTTCACACAGTTAGCTCTCAACAGTAGGACATGTTCACAACTTTCCAATTCATCCCCGATGAATCAGACCTGACACAACTCTAAGCAATAGCAAGCATGACAAACAAGCATGAATGAGTAGGCACATCAGGGCTCAAACAACTCCTACTCATGCTAGTGGGTTTCATCTAATTACCGTGGCAATGACAGGTCATGTAGGGGAAAGGGGTTCAATTACCGCAACATGTAACAGTTGAATCGTTGTTGTCCTAATGCAGTAAAAGAGGGCAGGAGCGAGAGAGTGGGATTGTATCGGAATGAACAAGGGGGTTTTGCTTGCGTGGCACTTTTGAAGATAATATAGCTCTTCATCGGTGTCATCGATCTCATCGTCGGAACCACATCTACAGAGGGGGAACAATTATCGTGTAACGCCCACAATGCGGCTATATCTCCCACGTGTCGAGGCACGACTTAGAGGCATAACCGCATGGTGGTTTTGTCGCAAGAAGGGTCATCTTCACACAATCCCATGTAATGAACAAGAATGGGATAAAGAGTTGGCTTACAATCGCCACTTCACACAATACATAAGTATCATTCATACATCATCCAAAATACAATCATATAGACCGACTACGGTCAAATCCAGATGAAAATAAGACAACCCCAAATGCTAGATCCCCGACCGTCCCAACTGGGCTCCACTACTGATCATCAGGGAAAGACACATAATATCGACCATGTTCCTCGTCGAACTCCCACTTGAGATCGACGCCATCATCTGCACTGGCATCGTCGGCACCTGCAACTGTTTTGGTAGAATCTGTGAGTCACGGGGACTCAGCAATCTCACACCCGCGAGATCAAGACTATTTAAGCTTGTAGGAAAGGATGGTGTAATAAGGTGGAGCTGCAGCGGCAAAAGCATATATGGTGGCTAACTTGCGCAAATGAGAGCGAGAAGAGAAGCAACGGAACGGATGTCATCTAGCAATGACCAAGAAGTGATCCTGAACACCTACTTACGTCATACATAACTCAGACCGTGTTCACTTCCCGGACTCCGACGAGATGAGACCATCACGGCTACACACGCAGTTGATGTATTTTAATTGGGTCAAGTGACAAGTTATCTACAACCGGACATTAACAAATTCCCATCTGCCTCATAACCGCGGGCACGGCTTTCGAAAGATAATACCCTGCAGGGGTGTCCCAACTTAGCCCATCATAAGCTCTCACGGTCAACGAAGGATAAACCTTCTCCCGGAAAGACCCGATCAGTCTCGGAATCCCGGTTTACAAGACATCTCGACAATGGTAAAACAAGACCAGCAAAGCCACCCGAATGTGCCGACAAATCCCGATAGGAGCTGCACATATCTCGTTCTCAGGGCACACCGGATGAGACATCCTACGAGTAAAACCAGACCTCGAGTTTCCAGGAGGGGGCCCTGCAGTCTGCTCAGTTCGGACCAACACTCGAAGGAGCACTGGCCCGGGGGGGTTAAAATAAGATGACCCTCGGGCTCGCGAAAACCCGGGGGAAAAAGGCTTAGGTAGAAAATGGTAAAACCAAGGTTGGGCCTTGCTGGAGGAGTTTTATTCAAGGCGAACTGTCAAGGGGGTCCCATAAATCACCCGACCGCGTAAGGAACGCAAACTCAAGGAACATAATCCCGGTATAACAGTAACTAGGGCGGCAAGAGTGGAACAAAACACCAGGCATAAGGCCGAGCCTTCCACCCTTTACCAAAAATATATAGATGCATTAATTAAATAAGAGATATTGTGATATCCCAACATATCCATGTTCCGACATGGAACAAGCTTCAACTTCACCTGCAACTAGCAACGCTATAAGAGGGGCTGAGCAAAAGCGGTAACATAGCCAAACACCGGTTTGCTAGGAAAGGATGGTTAGGGCTGACATGGCTAAAATGGGAGACATGATATAGCAAGTGATAGTTAGCGAGCATGGCAATAGAGCGAACAACTAGCATAGCAAAGATAGAAGTGATTTCGAGGGGTGGTCATCTTGCCTACAAGATTCTCAGAGTTGTCGAAAGCTTGATCCTCGTAAGCGTACTCGACAGGTTCCTCGTTCACGAACTCGTCTCCTAGCTCTACCCAAGATAAGAATACAAACAAACGGAACCACAATCAACAACGAGAAATGCGCAAGCAACATGATGCAAATCATGTATGATATGCAAGATATGATATGCGATGCATATGCGTGCTCCGGAAGGAAAATGATGAACATGGCAGTAACTTGGAAAACCAAGAATGCCACTGGAAATATGAGATGATTTCGGTCGAAATCGATATAAAGATCACCGGAATCGGATCCACGGTTTGCAAATGGCAAGCAAAACAAGAATGACACTAATCTGCGATTAACAGCAAGATATCAGTTAAAATGCAACAAACAACAATGCTACAGCACCCTAACATAGCAACAAAGCACATGGCAGTAATCTACAGGAGATGCTTGACAAAAGATGAACACTGAGCTACGGCTAGTTCACAACGTATCAAGCTCAAACAAGCATGGCAAAAGTGCAAAAGATTACAGGTTCACAGACTTAGTGAAAAACTGGACATGGCAGTAAACAGCATCAGGTAGCAATGTTCAAAGCACGAAATCAACATGCTACAGGAATTAACATAGCACAACAAGGCATGGTATTGTTCTACTAGATGCACATGACAAAATTCCCTTACTGACCATAAGCCAAAAAGGACAAGAAGATATGATGGCAAGCATGTAAACATAGCAAGTTTCGTTAACAGGTTTCAGACTTGGCACAAAACAGAGCATGGCAGAAATATTAATATGTAGGCCTCTTTGTGAGCTTGACGCACTCACTACAGAGAAATGCATGACAAACCAAGCATACCTACAGCAAGATGGAATGTTTATGAAGCTATCCATGGCAAGAACACAAATATAGCATGTATGGATCAACTACAATAAGCTTGGCAAAATTGCATATCATGTTAAGAATCTGCCAGAAATATTTATAGCAAAAGTAGAGCAAGATTGAGTCATGCTATGGCACTCCATAATTGCAAACAATTGCAGGAATGGATCATTTACAACCATAGCTACAAAACATCCTTACTGAACATCTCCAAAATATGCATGGATCTCTCTGTAGGATCAAGTTTACATGGCAACAAAATTACAGCAGACAAAGACTTGGAGAAAACACTGTGTCCCTGAAATCAGAAATATTACGGGGCATAATTTGCATGCTTGTTCTAGTCACTACAGAGATCACAAAAATACATGGACTATACCACTGGGAAGATGTCATGGCATACTTCAAAACACATGTAGAGCTCATGCTCAAAAGATGCACAGAATAAATGATACAAAAATGACAAATCTCCAAGTTCTATCAAGAACCAGAGAATAACAGCAACTAGCCCTCTTGCAACGAAGATTTGGGCATCAAGATGACCTCTAATGAACAAGGTGCAATTGAACAAAATGTAGAGCATCACGAGGCGAACAATTTGACATATTACACTCGCGAATCGGAGCTACATGTACGGAGTTATCGCATCGGGAACAGAGGCACATGCGGATAAAATATGAGGACTTAGAAAAAAAAGAAGGGCTCGGGAGGTCAACGCTCACCACAGAGAGATCTGGATCGGGGATCCTCGGGCTCGGGACTCCGGTGGGTGGCTCGCCGGCGGGAGGAGAGGAGAGGCCGGCGGGGCCTCTGGCGGAGGGAGGAGGCCGCGAGCCGGAGGGGAGGCCGGCGGCGAGGGCACGGGCGGCGGCGCGCCGTGGCACGGGCGGCGGGGTTGCCGAGGCGCGGTGGCGGCAGAGGAATCCGGCGGGTCGGCGGGCCGGCCGGCGAGCTCGGCGGCGGCGGGAGCAGGCGCGCGGGCGCGCGGGGAGCCGCGGGCTCGGGGGTGGCGCGCGGGCCCGTCGGGCCGGCGGCGCGGGGACGGCGCGGGGCCACGTGGCGCTCAACGACTGGCTCGGGGGCGGCGGACATGTCCGGGCGGCGGCGGCTTCGTCCGGTGGCGCGAGGAGGGGAAGGCTAGGGTTTAGACTGCGTTTGTAATTCGGGATGCCCACATATAAATAGGTAGAGGGAGCTAGGAGGCTCCAAATGAGGTGCGGTTTTCGCCCACACGATCGTGATCGAACGACCTAGAGCATGGAAGAGAGTTTGGTGGGTTTTGGGCTGATTTTAGAGGGGGGTTTTGCTGGATACTCAAATGGACTTTGCGGATGCCCGGTTAACCGTTGGAGTACCAAACGACCTCCGAATGGAACGAAACTTGACCGGTAGTCTCCGGGTGGTATATTAAGGCCACTTGACAAGCCTCGGTCCATTCCGAGAAAGTTTGACACACGCACACGAAAGAAAACAAGAGGGGTGCACCGGAGGAGATAGGAGCGCCGGATTGAAAAACGGACAACGGGGAAAATGCTCGGATGCATGAGACGAACACGTATGCGAATGCAATGCACATGATGACATGATATGAAAATGCATGACATGACAAAATGCAAAACGAAAGACAAAACCCGACAACGGAGGGAAAAATATATCACATCGCCAAAAATGGCAAGAGTCGGAGTTACAATTATGGCAAGTTACATGCGGGGTGTTACATATCGGCAAACAAGAAAGAACACAATCAATGCAATGAAACAATATGATGCATGAATGTGACATGGCAATATGCTGTTAACTGAGCTAATGCAACTAGCAACCAGATTAAATTGAGTTGGTTTGAATCAAAGATTCAAATTCAACTCCATATGTTAATATTCATATGCCAATTATTGGATTTGCCCTAAACAGTAGTCATAAGTTGTTCTAACATGCATGAAAAGGGTACAGATGGATAGATTGGATTTTTCTGATCATTTTTCAAATATAAATTATTTCAATCTGAGTTATGGTTAAATTTTTATGAATTTTTGAAGTTTAGACTAATTTATGGAATTTCTAATTTAAAAGAAATAAACTAATTCCAGAAAAGGGATTACTGCATCAGCACTGCGCCAGCATGACGTCTGGAAGTCAACTACGCTGACCCAGGTCAAACCTGATCTGTGGGTTCCGCATGTCAGTGTAATAGCGTCAGCAGCAGAGGCTGACTAGTGGGGCCAGGTCAACGCTGAGGTGGCAAGGTCAAACTGATCGGTGGGCCACAGTCATTAGCTTAATTTAAACAGGGAATAACCCTGTGATTAATTTAAGGGGGCGGGCCTGTCTCTCAATGACACTGGGGTTAACTAATCGGTGGTTAGCGCTAATTAAGCCTGGGCCACGTCATCAACTCCGGCGACTAATCGCCGGCGTAAACAGGCACGGCGAGGTCGCTCCTCCGGCCAGATCCAGCGACGGGAGGTCGCGTGGCTGGGAATTTAAGGGGGCGGGCCTGTCTCTCAATGACACTGGGGTTAACTAATCGGTGGTTAGCGCTAATTAAGCCTGGGCCACGTCATCAACTCCGGCGACTAATCGCCGGCGTAAACAGGCACGGCGAGGTCGCTCCTCCGGCCAGATCCAGCGACGGGAGGTCGCGTGGCTGGGCTCTACGGACACGGCGCGGCGAGGCGCGTCGTTTGGTAGCAACAGGAGGTGATGGGGTGGTTGGAAACTACAACAGCGGCGAGCGAGGAGGCGGCCGGAGCTCGGCTCCGTGCGAGCGTGGCGCTAGAGCAAGCAGGCGAGCGCGGTTTGGTGAGGTGGGGAACAACGAGGGAGAGGGAACCAGAGGAGGAGGAAGAGCTCCAGGGAGAGAGAGGAAGAGCCAGACGGCTCTGGCGGCTGCGTGGCATCATCAGAAGAGTCGGGGCAGAGGCAGGAAGCCTGGAGGTGGCGCGGCGCATGTCGGGCACGCACCGGCGTCCTTCTGGCGCAAGGAGGAGGATGATTGGCACATGGGTCTGGTGGGCTGGCTTCTCTCCTGCGCCAGGTAAGTTACAGGTACTCCCTCCTTCTCTGTTTTCTATTTTAATTACTGCTTTCTATTTATTTCAATCTGTTTTGATTTAGTTCAAGCACTAAATCATTTTTGTAAACTTTTGAAACTTTTTATGGGCACTAACTGAATTATTTCAAAGACCCACAACAAGTTTCAAAATATTTGGAGCTGTAAAAATATTTATAGAATTTTAAAGCTCCAATTCAAATACATATTGGATTAATTCAAAGCCCATTTATGCCCTGGAAAAATGTCCACCATTTTTGGTTTAGGTTTTCACCTTGTTCCATAAATTATGAACATTTTTAAGGGCATTTTGGGTTCATTGAAAAAAGATTTTCCTTGAGCCTATTTGATTTGATTTGATGCTAGGGTTTGTTCAACCCCCATTTCACATTTAAATGAAATTTAGACATGATGACATGATGATCATGCAAGGACAAGCAAAGGCTAAGCTAGGGCTGTGACACAGACGGTTACTAGAGTTAATTCGTGTGCAATTCTGTGTGTACTAAAAACTTTGAAAAATGCATACTAGTTGCTTGCGATGGCTAGGAGTATCGCACATGATGCGTGTGTGAGTACTCATGTGCGATGATTTGTAAGTTACACATATGTTTCCTTATGTTAGCACGTGTGCGGTAACACGTGACATCGCATATGGTTGTCGGGTTATGTGCTCAAGTCTTCCCGCGCTCCAGTGAAGGCTTCCCGTGCTCCACAGGGGTGAATTGTAAAATCCCCAATCCCCTAGCCAACTCCTAGCTATAAATAACCATAGCAATGGCCATCAGTGTCGACTCACTACAGATCCACTTGCTAGCTACTTACCCACACATACCGGCATACCCCCAACGGCCGACGACAGGATGAAGTTGCGCGAAGGGAACGGGTGCCGGAGATCATAGTTTAGGTTAATTAATTATACCTCCAGAGCCGGATAATTCCAACTCTGGAGGTATACTTAATTAACATAATCTAAGATCAAATAACTAAAGTTTCCCCAACGTGACTGTGCACCGGCCTCAATCGCTAGGAGAGCGCGCAGAGGGACGTGACCCGAGCAAGACTTGGCGCATAAACAGCGAGCAGAGCGCGCAGATGGACACGACCCGAGGGCTCCTAAACAGCGAGTAAAGCGCGCGGAGGCACGCGAGTAGAGCGCACCGCGGCCGCCTAAACGGCTAGCAAGCACATGCATAATTAGTGCATATAGCAGATGAACATAGCCGGGCATAGCCGTCCAACAATATTATTTTTTATGACATGCATTAATATATTCTTAGTTAGATCTAAGGTCAAAGTTTGGTACTAAGAAATACGAAGGGGGCCAATAAAGAATAAACCACGAGAGAGGTAGTACCTATATTAACACAGACGACCAGTATGAAGGAAAATATGGGTCAACCCCTAGTTGAAAAGGGCAACAATGTCTAACTCCAGCTTACCAAGGGTACAAAAGCACGAGGATTAATTGCTCATCAGGTTTACACATAACCCTAATTGAATAGGGCAATAACATCTAACTCAACCAAAGTTTTTGGCAGTCACAATCAAATGGATCGGTCCGATCCATAAAATCAAGATCCCGATACAAAAGATCTACTGGTCCATGGTGATGGCAAGTTGTTGTAAATATAAGCCGAGCACGATCAGAAGCCCTTAGGTCCGCCTGAAACTTCTTTTTATGCTGTTCCACATACAATTCCATGAGAAATTTCTTGTTGAAAAACTTAATCCTCACAGACAATAGTGCCCTCGCATTCAACATGAAGAATGTGACAAAGCTAGTGTTTGCACTATTGGATGCATATCCTTCCAGCATTACTGTCTTCAAACGAATGTCATGAGATATTAGAAAATCCCGGTGCTTCTTGAACGGTCGATTGGTTATACCTTTTTCTCCATGTGTTAGTGCCTACATAGAGATGAAGATTGAAAAAAGGTAATGTCTAAAAAAGATTATGTTGACAGAGCGATAATTGAACGATTAATTATAGTACACTATATATGGGCTTAATGTGTGTGAAATCGTCACCTTTATATACAAATTCTCCAGACATGGAAAGCATTGTAGTAGGGCAATAATGATGTTGAGATCAAAACACGACATACTGATATATAAGGCCTTGACAGAATGCACCACCACTAATAGGATGGACAAGCTCTTCATTTAGCATAGAACATAATATTAGCACTGAAAGTGTACTCCAAGATCATACTTAACTTATGCGCACAAATGAAAAGATGAAAATTACAAAAGTGTACATGAATAATATACAGTACCGCAATAGGTGTGGAGGAAAACACCATCTTGAACCATTTAAACGGATCACTAATTGCACCCAAGGTCTCCAGTTTAGGCGCAGAGACCACAGTTCTTTGCGAAGGTTTATAACAACAATCAAGTAGCAACCTTTGAAGTGAAGGGGCATCTTCGATGATGAGCTCCTATTCTTCAAAATGAATTCCAATGCTTACAAGGTGAGGTGACTTTATTTTGAGACAAGGTATATGGATTCCATTTCCAAAAACAAGCACCAAACGCTCCAGGGCAGGGCAGCTGGAGTGGATGATGTTGTGCAGTGAGGCATCCAACAGATGAACCAACACAAGCACAAGTTTTTTCAGTAGTGGGAGTCGAAACATTTGTACCAGATTGTCTACTAGATGGCACCGGGTCAAGGTGACGGTGTGGAGGGAGGAGATAAACCATGAGATGGGCATCGGTGGTGAGGGCACAGATGCAGCTCTTGGTGGTAACCTATCGCTGTAGTAATGGTAGAACTCAAGCTGCTGGAGTTTATTGAATTGACGGGATGTCAGCCAGGCGGCCACCATGCAGGGTATGTCCAGCAGGTAGCATGTCGGGATGCAGATGCGTTGAACGGAGCCCTGGTGGGAGGAGATGATGGCTCTGGGGAGTTTAGAATCATCATTGACAGATAGCTGATGACAGTCGAGATTAAGAGGCTCGGTGCGCAAGAGTGCGCCACCGAGATACGAGGACTTGTGTGCGGCAGCCATCCTGGGTGGGGAGAAGGGAGATAATCTCCCCAAGGATACCGTCCGGGAGATCGCTGATGTGATCCGCCGGAGATTCTACTGGTTCCTCAGGTCCAGGGGCGTTGCCGCTTCTGGCTGCACAGTCGGGTCCAAGATCTACATCCGGCGACGGCGCTGGCCAGAGCATCATCTGTGCATAGTTAGGGCATGTCTCTCTCTAAGTAGTTTTGGTGATTGATGACTATGTTTTCGCGGACTAATCGTGTGCGTTGAGTATTTCAGAGATTCATTCATTGGCATGAGACGATTCTTTCCCCTCGGAGCTTGAAGTGAAGACGGTGTAGTCTCTTTCATCACGATTTTGGTGGATTTGAGTCGTAGGAGACACCGTACTATCAAGAGGGGGTCCGCATTGGAAAGGCTAGGGTGGAATCAACACGTACACTTCATATTTGCACCCCAGCTCCTTTCCTCTTCTTGGAGTTTGTCATTTCAACGAAAGTGGAGAGTGTGAGGTGCTAGCGGTAGTACCGCCGCGAGAGCGGTAGTACCACCCATGGTCCTCAAGCGGCAGTACCACTGTACTACAGCGGTAGTACCGCTTGGGTGCATCGGCGGCAGTACCATCCTAGTTTGGCACTGCTACCGCCTCGATTCGAGGACGTCTCTCCTCGTGTCGGGTTGAGCGGCAGTAGTAGCGGCAGTAGCAGCGGTAGTACCGCTTGTGAGCGGTACTACCGCGGCTACCACCGCTACTAGTGCCGCACAAACCCCCTCTCTTTCTTTCTTTGCCTTCCGATGCCTCTACTCTTACTCACCGCGGTAGTACCGCCCCACTGAGTAGTAGTACCGCTCTGTGCAGGATGAAGAGGGGGGTAACGGTTGGATTGGTTCCCCCACTATAAAAGGCGGTCTTCTTCTCCAAGTTGACTTACCTCTTTTCCCCCAAGCTCCATTGCTATTCCAAAGCTCATTTTCACCCGATCTCTCTCCCTAGCCAATCAAACTTGTTGATTTTCTAGGGATTGGTTGAGAAGGCCCGGATCTACACTTCCACCAAGAGAAATTTGATTCCCCCCACTAATCCCTTGCGGATCTTGTTACTCTTGGGTATTTGAGCACCCTAGGCGGTTGAGGTCACCTCAGAGCCACATTCCATTGTGGTGAAGCTCTGTGGTATCATTGGGAGCCTCCAATTAAGTTGTGGAGATAGCCCCAACCTTTTTTGTAAAGGTTCGGTCGCCACCTTCAAGGGCACCAATAGTGGAATCACGGCATCTCGCATTGTGTGAGGGCGTGAGGATAATACGGTGGCCCTAGTGGCTTCTTGGGGAGCATTGTGCCTCCACACCGCTCCAACGAAGACGTACTTCCTCTCAAAAGGAAGGAACTTCGGTAACACATCGTCGTCTCCACCGGCTCCACTCTTGGTTATCTCCACAACTTGTGCAAGCTTATATTGTGTTGTATCCTTTGCTTGCTTGTGTGCTAGTTGTTGTTGCATCATATAGGTTGCTCACCTAGTGTCATATCTAGACAACCTGCTTTGTTGCTAGTTTAATTTGGTAAAGAAAAGCTAACAATTGTTATTTGCCTATTCACCCCCCTCTAGTCAACCATATCGATCCTTTCAATTGGTATAAGAGCCTTGTCTCTTTATTAAGGACTTTTGCCTTCTGAAGAGTATGGTTGACACTACGGACGAGGGGGAGGAGCACTCCGGTGCTAGTCCCATCTTGTCCGTGGCCGATGGGGGTTCCTCGGTCTCTCGTGATGAACTCAATCTGGCTATGGACACATTGAAAACCTCCTTGACGGCCGAGGTTAAAGGCATGTTCAAGGAATATCTTGAAGGCATTAAACTTTCTACCGCACCATTGGAAGTGATTGCCCCCACTAACAAGGTGACGGATGCTAATCCGGCTATGGACACATTGAAAACCTCCTTGATGGCCGAGGTTAAAGGCATGTTCAAGGAATATCTTGAAGGCATTAAACTTTCTACCGCACCATTGGAAGTGGTTGCCCCCACTAACAAGGTGACGGATGCTAACTCCAACAAGGGGGAAGCTACTAGTGATCAAGTTCCTTTGCCTAGTGGTAGAAGTGGAAATGGCATCTTTGCCCATGTTGAACCTCCAATTACTTATGGAGGACCGGTTCCCTCCACTCATATGAATCATGTTGGTCCTCCTCCTAAGCTTGTGAAAAATGAGGATTTTACCTCTTGGGTCTATCGCTTTAAACGTCATTTAAATCATAGTTCTACTAATCTTTGGAGAATTATTGAGCAAGGTTTCTCCCCGCACGACCCAAGCAACTTCACTCCTAGAGAAGCCGCGGATCATCAATTCAACGAGTCCGCTCTCTTCATTCTTCAAGAAGCAATTCCACCCGAAGATATTGCGCATCTCCGACCTTTCACCATGGCCAAGGAAGCATGTCAACATGTTGTTTCAATTTACAAGGGAAGTGCAAGCATTCAACGCTCAAACTTTGAAGTGGTGCAAGATGAAGCCGATGAGTTTGCAATGAATGAAGATGAAGAACCTCGTGAGCTTTACCAGAGATTAACTACTCTCGTGGTCTCACTCCGAGAGCATGGGAGCAAGGATACGGATGATTATTGGATCAAGTGCAAGTTTCTCAAGACCATGATGCCCTATCATAAGGCCATGTCCTCCGTCATCCGTCAAAGGTCGGACTTCCATGCCTTGTCCTCAAGTGAAGTGTTGGATGAGTTTGTTACTATGAGGATCTTGGACAAGATCGCCGATAATGTGGTGTTGCATTCTCAACGAGTAAAGAAGCCCAACCTTGCTTTGAAGGCCAAGGCTAGTGTGGAAGAAGAGGGTGAAGAGGAAGAAGAGGAGGGTAACCCCGAAGATAGAAAATATGCTTATCATGAACACATGGCTCTCACTTCATGGCAATTTTGGAGCAAGAAGAACTCAAGGCCGAACTTCAACAAGAACAATTCAAGTGGCGCCAAGGGCAAGCAATGCGTGAGGACATGCTATAATTGTGGCAATGTAAGCCGTTTTCTTGTGGATTGCCCATACAAGAAGAGGGAAGACAATGGTGGCAAGATTATCCAAAAAGACAAGGCCAAGTCCTTCCCCAACAAGAACAAGTTCACCAAGAAGACTCCTCCCAAGGAGTTGTGTCAGATTACGGGTTCCGGCAAACCCTTGAGGTTCGAACACTGGGGTGCGCACGAAGATCTCTCTCTCCCTAGCTCGCTCTCGCAACGATCTCAAAGCCTAGCTCGCCGAACCCAAGGAACAAGAGACGCAAGAGTTTATACTGGTTCGGGCCACCGATGTGGTGTAATACCCTACTCCAGTGTGGTGTGGTGGATTGCCTCGTAGGCCGAGGATGAACACGTATAAGGGATGAACAACCTCCTGAGGAGAGGTGTTCTTGAGCTCCGTGAGCTTGTGTGTGTGGGAGGATGGTTTGAATGATCCCTCCCCTTGCTAGGGTGGTGGCTAGTCCTATTTATAGAGGCCCTGGTCCTCTTCCCAAATGTTTAGGCGGGAAGGGATCCCACAACGGCCAAGTTCGAAGGGAAACAACTAGTACAAGCTATCCTAACAAAAGGTGGTCTTCGCCTGCCAAAGGCTCTGGTGGTGACGCCGCCGTGGGCTCTGCGGTGACCTCCGTCCTACCGTCCTGCTAGTCTTGGTCTTGTTGCATCGATATGGAAACCTTTGCTTGATACCTCAGGACTCCTCGCCTGCGCTTGCCCCTTTAGCACCAAAGAGGAAACTGGTACCCTGCACCGGCTGGCGCCCGCCTGGCTCTGGTCATCACGGCTCACGTCACGAGCACCTCGCGAGGTGCCCCTTGCATTGATATCTCCGCTCCTCGGGAGCCAGCCTAGCGAGGCCGCCCCTGAGGAGGTCTTGGTGTCGTCCGCCTCGCAAGGCTTGGCCCCTCGCGAGGGTCTTCAGTGGTTGCCGCTGAAGATGGGCCGTACCAAGCCGTTGGTGGAGCCACGCCCTGGGCCGCAGGCAGGCAAGTCTGGGTACCCCCGTTCCCAGGACGCCGACAGTAGCCCCCGGGCCCAAGGCGCACTCGGACTTAGTTTCGAGGCGAAGCCAAAGGGCAAGTGCGGAGCGCCGCGAGCCCGAATAGCCTGCGGCCTTGATTGACGCATGGCGACTAACGGGTCGTGGGCTTCTTCGCTTCCCCATGCTGCCTCGGCAACGATTCGACTTGACGAGTTCCTGCTGCATGCAGAAGAAAACCATCATTACCTGTGATCATGGAGGCCGGCGGTTGGCCTCCTTCAGTCTATAAATGAGGAGGGGGTGGAGCCCCCATCACTCATATCTTCCTCCATTTCGCCTGCTTTTTCTTCCTCCTTGCTCCACCGTCTTGCTGCAACACCCATGGCACCGACACAGAGGCTCTCTTCCGCGAGAAGGGGAAGGCCCGCCAAGAGGGGCCCGGCTCGCCACCGCCGAAGAGGGGGCGCGGTCGCCCCCGCAAGCACGCCGCAACCCCCGCTGTGGCCCCTCGCGGGCGCGGATGAACTTCCCCGGGGTCCGGCGCCGTCCCAGGCAGCCGCGGTGGCGTCTCTTTGCGCGGCGGGAACCGCCCGAGGCGTGGCAGTCCTGCCCACGAGGGGAGGCGCGCCATGGTCGCTCGGCCTCCCCAGCCGCGCTTCCACTCGACGGAGGTGCTGCCGGAGTTCGTCGTGTGGTCGGAGAACCCGGCCGGCACCTGGCTTCAGTTCCCACGCTCCTTTGCTGGCGAGCTGCCGGCCACGGGTCCTGGTGGCCTCTAGCTACAGGCCGACGGCAGCAGCAGCAAGGCTTTGTGGGTCGCTGTGGAGGTATCCGTCGTGGGCAACGCAGCCTTGGCCCGCGGCTGGCAGATGTTTGTCCACGCGCGCGGTCGGAGCCGGCGGTGCACCCTCCACTTCAAGTACGACGGTGACGCGACCCTCTTCGTGAGGGTTTTCGAGGAAGACGGTCGCCGCGCCGGGTGCTCCTCTGAAGACAACGATGGTGACGAAGTGCTCGGCCTTGGCGACGGCTGTGACGATGATGAGGGTGAACTCGCCCTCGGCGACAACCGTGGCTCGCCCGGCTACGGCAGCTCCTCCTCCAGCAAAAGCTGTAGCTGCGGCGGCTACGACTAGCTGCCATGTCTTCGGGCTCGCTTCGAGGATGGTGATGGGTCCTCCCGTCGCCGCACCTCGGTGAAGCGCGAGGAGGGCTCCGGCTGAGTCCGGGGGGCCGATCCTCGTGAGCAGCCGTGTCGTAGGAGCCTCTTTTGCCTGTCCCTTCCTTTCCTTTCCTCCTGTATCACAAGAAACAAGTATGGGGCCCTGCAAGGGCGTGTAATTAATTGTAGTGCTTATGCTGCTTTGTGCTGTGTCTATTGTTTCCGGGTTGTGTTGTGGAATTTGTGCTTTACGCAGGCGTAGAGGGGTAACTTAGCTTGATACATTCGGGGTAGCTTCCATCTCGTGAGGGCGCGCCTCCTGCCGTCTGGTGGGGCTTCCCTGCTGCTGACTAGGGCGACATCGTGAAGCTACGAAAATTCATTAGGAAATCCTTATCCCTCCTTGCACGAGGCCTCAGGCATGGGCTGACCATGGCCTAGCGCACCACGTCGCGGTACCCGTGGGGCACGGACTTAAAAAGGGAGGTGCGCCGGTCACAAGCTCAATCGAGAGCGCCTTGCGGAACCCAGGGGAGTGAGTAGGCACGCACACCTGTCCAGCACCCTCGCGAGGCGTGCGAGGGAGAGCGTCGGGCAACTGCCCCTCCCTGGCGCAAAACAAAGAGTCAAGGGAAGAATCAAAGAGAGAAGAGGGGGTTCAACCGAGCCATCTAGAAATGCCAGAACTTCAAATTCCATAAAAAGGGGTGCAAGCCAACTACAGAAAGCAAATGAACAGCCGCGTCCGGCACCTAGTCTAGTCTTCTCACCAGCGCGGAGCTAAGTGCTGCCACTAGGACGTGGGAGGGAGCCCCCGAGGCCCGAGGGCGGCACTCCGGAGACTCCGGGGCATGTATAGCCCCACTCATTATTACGTGAGAGTGTCACGAGCGGAGACCTTCACAGGCACTGGGCCTTGCTTCATGGGTAGAACTTCTGGAGGTGCTGGATGTTCCAGGCGTTCTGGATGGGGATTCCGTCCTACGTCTCCAGGCGCGCGGCGCCAGGCCTGGAGACACGGGCAATCCTAAACGGGCCCTTTCACATGGGTGAGAGCTTATCCAGCCCTTCCTTGGAGAGTCCCTCAGGACGAGATCGCCCACCTCGAGCGTCCTGGAGCAGATGCTGCAACAGTGGTATCGCTGCAGCGCCTGCTGGTACCTTGCCGCCCGGAGCGAGGCTTCAAGGCAGCGTTCCTCCCCCAGCACAAGGTCCATCCCCCGCATGGCGTCCTGATGCGTCTCATCAAACGCCAGGACCCGTGCGGAGCGATGCCTGACCTCGTGAGGGAGAACCACTTCTGCTCCGTAGACGAGGAAGAATGGGGTCTCGCCTGTTGGCTTGGTGGCGGTGGTGCGGATGGACCACAACACGGACTGGAGCTCGTCGTGCCAGCCCCTGCCGTAGGCCTCGAGCTTCTTCTTGAAGGTCCTAGTCTTGAGGCCTCTCAAGACCTCCGCGTTGTTGCGCTCGGCTTGGCCATTGCTCCTGGGGTGTGCCACCGAAGCATAACAAATCTGCGTTCCAAGGTTAGCACAATATGTCTTGAAGAGATTGCTAGTGAACTGCGAGCCATTGCCGGTGATGATGCAGTTAGGGACCCCCAATCGGCTCACGAGACCCTTGATGAACTTGACTGTGGACCGGCTGGGATGGTGCGGACGGCTTCCACCTCCGCCCATTTGGTGAACTTGTCGATGGCGACGTAGAGGTAGCGGTAGCCCCTTGGCGCTCGAGGGAAGGGACCCAGGATATCCAGCCCCCAGACCGCAAATGGCCAGGAGAGTGGGATAGTCTGGAGGCCTTGAGCCGGCTGGTGGATTTGCTTGGCATGGAACTGGTAGGCCTCGCAGGATCTCAGCAGCTCGGTTGCATCGTTGAGTGTCGTGGGCCAGTAGAACCCGCTACGGAACGCCTTGCCCACCAGGGTGCGCGATGATGAATGATGCCCGCAATCTCCATCGTGTATGTCGGCCAGCAGCTCGCACCCCTGCTTTCTAGAAATGCATCGCAAGGAAACGTCGTTTGGCCATTTTCTGTACAGCTCACCGTTCTGGATGCAATATGCCGTAGCCTGCCGGGCCACGCGCTCCGCGTCCTCTTCTTTCTCCGGCAGCGTTGCTTGCACTAGGTATGCCTTGAACTCCTTGGTCCAGCACCCCTCCTGAGGCTCGAGCGCCAGGACAAGGCGTGCTCCTGAAGTCAGGCCACAGGCGGGGGCTCCTGAGGCTGGTCGCTGGGGGAGTTCCTCCTGAGGTGATGCCGGCTCCGCAGACGGGGGTGCTGCTGAAGGCTTGAAGATCCACTCCTCGAAGACGCCGGGCTCCTGGGGTAGGTGCCTGGACGCCCTTTTGGCGATGTCGTCGGCTTCCTTGTTCGTGCCGCGAGGCACATGCTGTAGCTCCAGGCCCAAGAACTGCTTCTCCATTTTGCGCACCTCTGCAAGGTATGCCTCCATGTGTTCGTCCCTCGGCTCCTACACCTTGTTGGAGAAGTTGACAAGGAGCTGAGAGCCGCCCTTGATGGTGAGACACTTCACTCCCAAGGCTGCTGCTGCCTTGAGGCCGGCGATCAACCCCTCGTATTCCGCAATGTTGTTGGAGACCTTCTCGCCCCGCTGGAAGCAGAGCTGCGCGACGTAGTACAGCTTGTCCTGGGTGGGCGAGATGAGCACGACACAAGCCCCCGCGCCTTGACGCGCGAAAGCACCGTCGAAGTACATGACCCAGCCGTCGGGCGCTTCACTTCCTGGCGAGAGGGATCGGCTCTCGCCTGCTTTGGGCTCTGGGGCATCGGTCCATTCTGCCATGAAGTCGGCGAGGGCAGCCCCCTTGATGACCCTGGTTGTGCTGAACTCTAGCTGAAACGCTTGCAGCTCGATGTTCCACTCAGCGACTCTTCCCGCAGCGTTGGGGCTCCTAAGCACCCTCTCCAGTGGGTAGGCTGAGACGACCTTAATTGGGTGGCCTTGGAAGTAATGACGCAGCTTGGATCTGTGGCATGGGATATCATGCCCTTGCGTTCCGTAACACCGTGCTGACGTAGTACACTGGGTGCTCGACGAGGGCGGGAGCATCGATGGAGCCTACGGCTTCCAGAGGTTGTGGTGCCTCCTGAGGTGGGGGAACCTTTGGAGCTTGGTCACCCATCGGGGCCTCCGCAGGCCGTGGAACGTCGTATCGTAGGGCCTGATCATCTGCAGGTGTCCTCGTGGCCTTAGCGGAGCCGTCTTGCCGCCGCACCGTCCCGGCTGAAGGTGTGGCATTAAGCGGCATGCTCTTGGCCTGGCGCTCCTCCCGGACAACCACCAACGTCGTGCTGGCGGAGTAGGGTGTGGCAGCTAGGTACAGTACCAGGGGCTCGAGGGGACGAGGTGCTACCATCACTGGAGGGCTGGTCAAATATCTCTTGAGGTCTTGAAACGCCAGGTCGGCCTCTGGGGTCCACTCGAACGGGCCCTTCTTCTTCATCAATTTGAAGAACGGCAGGGCGCGCTCCCCCAGCTTGGAGATGAAGCGCCCAGCGAGGTCACACAGCCTGCGAGCTTCTGCATTTCCTTGAGAGTTTGCGGTGGGCTCATGTCTTCTATCGCCTTGACCTTCTCTAGGTTGGCCTTGACCCCCCTGTGCGGCACGAGGAAGCCCACTAGCTTGCAGGAGGGGACACCGAACACGCACTTCTCCGGGTTGAGCCGCAGGTCCACCTGGCGCAGGCTGGCGAAAGTCTCTTCCAGGTCCTGAATGAGGGTCCTTGCCTCCTGAGATTTTACCACGATGTCGTCGACATAGGCTTCAGCGTTCCTCCCCAGATGTTGGCCCAGGGCGATATGCATCAGCCGCTGGAAGATCGCCCCAGCGTCGCGCAGTCCGAACAGCATGCATGTGTAGTAGTATACCCCACACGGGGTCAAGAAGGCCATCTTCTCTACGTCCTCCACCACCATCTTGATCTGGTGGTAACCCGAGAAGGCATCCAAGAAGCATAGCAGGTCGCACTCGGCGGTGGAATCGACTATCTGGTCGATGCGCGGAAGCGGGAAAGGGTCTTGAGGGCAGGCTTTGTTGAGGTTGGTGAAGTCGACACACATGCGTTCCTTCCCGCCTTTCTTGGACACGACGACGGGGTTCGCCAGCCATTCCGGGTACCGGACCTCGCGAATGACACCTGCCGCTTCTAGCTTGCGAGTTTCCTGGACGATGAACGACTGCTTCTCCGCGGACTGTCGCCAAGCTTTTTGCTTCACAGGGCACACATTGGGGCACACCCTTAGGTGATGTTCGATTACCCCCCTAGGGACCCCCACCAGTTTCTTGGGCTCCCAGGCGAATACCTCCTTGTTCACACGCAGGAACTTCACCAGCGCCTCCTCTTGGTCCGGGTCGAGGTTGGCGCCTATGGTGAAGGTGGCTCCCGAGGATCCATCCTCTTCGACCGGCACTTGCTTTGTTTCGGCCCGATCCTGAACATCTGCTTCTTTTTCACCAGCGCAGCCCCCTTGGCCCCTGGGGCGGCTTCGTCGGCTGGGCACGTTGCCGCGGCGGCCCTGAAGGTGAGCTTGAGGGCCATCAGAGCCTCCTTGGTGTCTCCAGCCACGGTGAGGACGCCGCTGCTGCCCGGCATCTTCATGAGGTTGTTGGCTGGATGGGTCGCTGCCATGAACTGAGCCAGGGCAGGTACCTGATACGTCTCCAACGTATCTATAATTTTTGATTGCTCCATGCTATATTACCTACTGTTTTGGACATTATTGGGCTTTATTATTCACTTTTATATTATTTTTGGGACTAACCTATTAACCGGAGGACCAGCCCAAAATTGATGTTTTTTGCCTATTTCAGAGTTTCGCAGAAAAGGAATATCAAACGGAGTCCAAACGGAATGAAACCTTCGGGAACCTGATTTTTAGGAAGAATATGATCCAGGAGACTTGGACCCTACGTCAAGAAACAAGAGAGGAGGCCACGAGGTAGGGGGGCGCGCCCTTCACCCTCGTGGGCCCCCTGTTGCTCCACCGACGTACTCCTTCCTCCTATATATACCTACGTACCCCCAAACGATCAGATACGGAGCCAAAAACCTAATTCCACCACTGCAACCTTCTGTACCCATGAGATCCCATCTTGGGGCCTGTTCCGGAGCTCCGCCGGAGGGGGCATCCATCATGGAGGGCTTCTACATCATCACCATAGCCTCTCCGATGAAGTGTGAGTAGTTTACCTCAGACCTTCAGGTCCATAGTTAGTAGCTAGATGGCTTCTTATCTCTTTTTGGATCTCAATACAATGTTCTCCCCCTCTCTCGTGGAGATCTATTCGATGTAATCTTCTTTTTGCAGTGTGTTTGTTGAGACCGATGAATTGTGGGTTTATGATCAAGTTTATCTATGAACAATATTTGAATCTTCTGAATTCTTTTATGTATGATTGGTTATCTTTGCAAGTCTCTTCGAATTATCAGTTTGGTTTGGCCTACTAGATTGATCTTTCTTGCAATGGGAGAAGTGCTTAGCTTTGGGTTCAATCTTGCGGTGTCCTTTCCCAGTGACAGTAGGGGCAGCAAGGCACGTATTGTATTGTTGCCATCGAGGATAACAAGATGGGGTTTTATCATATTGCATGAATTTATCCCTCTACATCATGTCATCTTGCTTAAGGCGTTACTCTGTTTTCTTGAACTTAATACTCTAGATGCATGCTGGATAGCGGTCGATGAGTGGAGTAATAGTAGTAGATGCAGGCAGGAGTCGGTCTACTTGTCTCGGACGTGATGCCTATATACATGATCATGCCTAATGGCTAAAGTTGACGTGAGATGGCTTTGGCATCACCGTTTAGCCCACGTCAATATGAGATCTTTGCAAAGTCTTCTCAAGGGGGGACCATGTCCGTGGACTAACAAATGTTAGTTTTGCCAAAGATCATGCTTGCAGTGCTTGTATCGAAGGAAAGCTACATGAGAAGGCTCACCCTCCCACGACTATATATCATCTACTCGAAGAGGCCCTTGGAGCTTCTTCACTTGGATCTCTTTGGGCCTCCATCCTTTGATAGTCTTGGGGGTAGAAAGTATTGCTTGGTGATTGTGGATGATTATTCAAGATACACTTGGGTATATTTCTTCAAGAGGAAGAATGAGACCCAACATACCGTCATCGACTATGCAAATGAAGCTCAACGTCAACACAATGCAAAGATCTTGACAATTAGAAGTGACAACGGCACCGAGTTCAAGAACTACACCTTGGATGAGTTTCATAGTGATGAGGGGATCAAGCATCAATATTCCGCACCATACACCCTGCTGCGGCTTGAAGCTACGTCGGTATTTCCCCAAAGAGGAAGGGATGATGCAGCACATCGGCAATAGGTATTTCCCTCAGTTATGAGACCAAGGTTATCGAACCAGTAGGAGAACCAAGCAACACAACGTAAACAACACCTGCACACAAATAACAACTACCCGCAACCCGATGTGTAAAAGGGGTTGTCAATCCCTTTCGAGGAGCGGCGCGTCAAGATAGGCAAACGAACGTGAGATAAAATTGTAGTAGACTGATAGATCGAACACCAAATAAAATAAATAAGAATAAAATGCAGCAAGGTATTTTTGTATTTTTGGTTTAATAGATCTGAAAATAAAAGCATAGGAAAATAGATCGCAAATGCAAATAATATGAGAAAGAGACCCGGGGGCCGTAGGTTTCACTAGTGGCTTCTCTCGAGAAAAATAGCAAAGGGTGGGTAAAAAAATTACTGTTGGGCAATTGATAGAACTTCAAATACTCATGATGATATCCAGGCAATGATCATTACATAGGCATCACGTCCAACTTTAGTAGACCGACTCCTGCCTGCATCTACTACTATTACTCCACACATCGACCACTATCAAGCATGCATCTAGTGTATTAAGTTCATGGAGAAACGGAGTAATGCAATAAGAACGATGACATGATGTAGACAAGATCTATCTATGCAGAGATAGACCCCATCGTTTTATCCTTAGTAGCAATGATACATACGCGTCGGTTCCCCTTCTGTCACTAGATCAAGCACCGTAAGACCGAACCCACTACAAAGCACCTCTTCCCATTGCAAGATAAATAGATCAAGTTGGCCAAACAAAACCCAAATATCGGAGAAGAAATACGAGGCTATGAGAATCATGCATATAAGAGATCAAAGAAACTCAAATAACTTTCATGGATATAAAAAGATAGATCTGATTATAAACTCAAAGTTCATCCGATCCCAACAAACACACCGCAAAAAGAGTTACATCATATGGATCTCCAAGAGACCATTGTATTGAGAATTCAGCGAGAGAGAGAGGAAGCCATCTAGCTACTAACTATGGACCCGAAGGTCTACAAAGAACTACTCACGCATCATTGGAGAGGCACCAATGGAAGTGGTGAACCCCATCCGTGATGGTGTCTAGATTGGATCTAGTGGTTCTGGACTCTGCGGCGGCTCGAATTGATTTTCGTTGACTCCCCTAGGGTTTCTGGAATATTGGGGTGTTTATAGAGCAAAGAGGTGGTCCAGGGGGCACCCGAGGTGGGCACAACCCACCAGGGCGCTTGGGCCTCCTGGCGCGCCCTGGTGGGTTGTGCTCTCCTCGGAGCAGCCCCAGGCGCAGCCTTGGCCCATTAGGTGTCTTCTGGTCTGAAAAAATCTCCGTAAAGTTTCATTGCATTTGGACTCCATTTGGTATTGATTTCCTGCGATGTAAAAAACATGCAGAAAACAACAACTGGCACTTGGCACTATGTCAATAGGTCAGTACCAAAAAATGATATAAAAATGATTATAAAATGATTATAAAACATCCAAGATTGATAATATAACAGCATGGAACAATCAAAAATTAAAGATACGTTGGAGACGTATCAGCATCCCCAAGCTGAACTCCTACTCGTCCTCGAGTAGGTAAGTGATAAAAACAAAAAATTTGATGTGGAATGCTGCCTAACATGTCATATCATATATCTTTTCTTTATAGCATGGACATTTGGAATTTTATATTGTTCAAAGCAATAGTCTAGTTTTGACATGATAACTTAAATACTCAAGCATATCAATAAGCAACCATGTCTTTCAAAATATCAACACTAAAATAAGTTATCCCTAGCCCATTATGCTTAATCATTGATCCATTCATGAAACACACTCGCATATTAGCTACACCGAATGCTCAAGTACGATCATTTGCCTCCTAGTTGGTGCTTTTATAAGAGAAGATGGAGACTCAAATTCAAAAATAAAAATTTCATAAAGTAAAAGAAAGGCCCTTCGTAGAGGGAAGTAGGGATTTGTAGAGGTGCCAGAGCTCAAAGCAAAAAAAATTAGAGACAAAAACATTTTGGGAGGTGTGTCTTTCCCACCAACGAAAACGACTTAGAGTTCCCAACACTTTCCATGCTAGATATATCATAGGCGGTTCCCGAACAGAAATTAAAGTTTATTCCTTTTTCCACCATACTTTCACTTTCCATGGCTAACCGTATCCACGGGTGCCTTCCATACCAACACTTTCCAAGGAATTTATTATTTGACAACATAAAGTAAATTCATTTTTCATTTCAGGACTGGGCATCCCAAATACCTTTGGCTTACTCTCGTGCAATGACAAGTGAATAAACACTCATCGTGAGAATAACACATCTAGCATGGAAAATATTAGCCACCCCTCACCGCTCCGTGAGCAGTACAAACACACAAAAGAGAAGTTTATTTTCAAAATTAGAGATGGCACATACAAATTTGCTTAGAATGGCAAAAGAATACTGCATATTGCTACCTCTTGAGCATGCGTTGGTTTTCCCTTGAAGAGGAAAGGGTGATGCAGCAAAGTAGCGTAAGTATTTTCCTCAGTTTTTGAGAACCAAGGTATCAATCCAGTAGGAGATAACACGCAAGTCACCTAGTACCTGCACAAACAATCATGAACCTTGCAACCAACACGGTAAAGGGGTTGTCAATCCCTTCACGGTCACTCGCAAAAGTGAGATCTAATAAAGATAATAAAATAAATATTTTTGGTATTTTTGTTGTATAGATTGGAAAGTAAAGATTGTAAAATAAAATAAATAGGAAGCTAAAATTGTAGATCGGAAACTTATATAATGGAAAATAGACCCGGGGGTCATATGTTTCACTAGTGGCTTCTCTCAAGATAGCATATATTACGGCGGGTGAACAAATTACTGCCGAGCAATTGATAGAAGAGCGCATGGTTATGAGAATATCTAGGCAATGATCATGAATATAGGCATCACGTCCGTGTTAAGTAGACCGAAACGCTTTTGCATCTACTACTATTACTCCACACATCGACCGCTATCCAGCATGCATCTAGAGTATTAAGTTCATAAGAACAGAGTAATGCATTAAGCAAGATGACATGATGTAGAGGGATAAACTCAATCAATATGATATAAACCCCATCTTTCTATCCTCGGTGGCAACAATACAATAGGTGCCTTGCTGCCCCTACTGCCACTAGGAAAGGACACCGCAAGACTGAACCCAAAGCTAAGCACTTCTCCCATTGCAAGAAAGATCAATCTAGTAGGCCGAACTTAACCGATAATTCGAAGAGACTTGCAAAGATATCAAATCAAGCATATAAGAATTAGGAGAAGAACCAAATATTATTCATAGATAAACTTGATCATAAATCCACAATTCATCGGATCCCAGCAAACACACCGCAAAAGAGTATTACATCGAATAGATCTCCAAGAACATTGAGGAGAACTTTGTACTATGGATCAAAGAGAGAGAAGAAGCCATCTAGCTAATAACTATGGACCCGAAGGTCTGCAGTAAACTACTCACACATCATCAGAGAGGCTATGGTGTTGATGTAGAAGCCCTCCGTGATCGATTCCCCCTTCGGCAGATCACCGGAAAAGGCCCCAAGATGGGACCTCATGGGTACAGAAGGTTGCGGTTGTGGAAAAGTGGTTTCGTGGCTCCCCCTGATGTTTTTAGGGTATAAGAGTATATATAGGCGAAAGAAGTACGTCGGTGGAGCTCCGTGGGGCCCATGAGGGTGGGGGGCGCGCCTACCCCCTGGGCGCGCCCTCTTGCCTTGTGGCCGCCTCGCGGAGTTCCAGACTTCAACTCCAAGTCTTCTGGATTGCTTTCGTTCCAAGAAATATCATCGCGAAGGTTTCATTATGTTTGGATTCCGTTTGGTATTCCTTTTCTGCAAAACACTGAAATAGGCAAAAAAACAGAAACTGGCACTGGGCCTTCGGTTAATAGGTTAGTCCCAAAAATAATATAAAAGAGCATATTAAAGCCCATTAAACATCCAGAACAGATAATAAAATAGCATGGAACAATCAAAAATTATACATACGTTGGAGACGTATCAAGCATCCCCAAGCTTAATTCCTGCTCGTCCTTGAGTAGCTAAATGATAAAAACAGAATTTTTTATGTGGATGCTACCTAACATATTTTTCAATGTAATTTTCTTTATTGTGGCATGAATGTTCAGATCCGAAAGATTCAAGACAAAAGTTTAATATTGACATAAAAATAATAATACTTCAAGCATACTAACCAAGCAATTATGTCTTCTCAAAATAACATAGCCATAGAAAGCTCATCCCTAAAAAATCATATAGTTTGGCTATGCTTCATTTTCGTCACACAAAATGCTCCAATCATGCACAACCCCGCTGACAAGCCAAGCAATTGTTTCATACTTTATTATTCTCAAACTTTTTCAACTTTCACACAATATAAGAGCGCGAGCCATGGACATAGCACTATAGGTGGAATAGAATGGTGGTTGTGGAGAAGACAAAAAAGAGGAAGATAGTCTCACATCAACTAGGCGTATCCATGGGCTATGGAGATGCCCATTAATAAATATCAATGTGAGTGAGTAGGGATTGCCATGAAACGGGTGCACTAGAGCTATAAGTGTATGAAAGCTCAACAAAAGAAAGTAAGTGGGTGTGCATCCAACTTGCTTACTCACGAAGACCTAGGGAAATTTGAGGAAGCCCATCATTGGAATATACAAGCCAAGTTCTATAGTGAAAAATTCCCACTAGTATATGAAAGTGACAACATAAGAGACTCTCTATCATGAAGATCATGGTGCTACTTTGAAGCACAAGTGTGGAAAAAGGATAGTAACATTGTCCCATCTCTCTTTTTCTCTCATTTTATATTTTTTGGGCCTTCTCTTTTTTATGGCCTCTTTTTTTTCGTCCGGAGTCTGATCCCGACTTGTGGGGGAATCATAGTCTCCATCATCCTTTCCTCACATGGGACAATGCTCTAATAATGAAGATCATCACACTTTTATTTACTTACAATTCAAGAATTACAACTCGATACTTAGAACAAAATATGACTCTATGTGAATGCCTCCGGTGGTGTACCGGGAGGGGCAATGAATCAAGAGTGACATGTATGAAAAATTGTGAATGGTGGCCATGCCACAAATACAATGTCAACTACATGATCATGCAAAGCAATATGACTATGATGAAGCGTGTCATAATAAACGGAACGGTGGAAAGTTGCATGGAAATATATCTCGGAATGGCTATGGAAATGCCATAATAGGTAGGTATGGTGGCTGTTTTGAGGAAGGTAAATGATGGGTTTATGGTACCGGCGAAAGTTGCGCGGCACAAGAGAGGCTAGCAATGGTGGAAGGGTGAGAGTGTGTATAATCCATGGACTCAACATTAGTCATAAAGAACTCACATACTTATTGCAAAAATCTAGAAGTCATCAAAACCAAGCACTCCGCGCATGCTCCTAGGGGGATAGATTGGTAGGAAAAGACCATCGCTCGTCCCCGACTGCCACTGATAAGGAAGGCAATCAAAGAAACACCTCATGCTTCAAATTTGTCACACAACGGTTACCATACATGCATGCTACGGGACTTGCAAACCTCAAGACAAGTATTTCTCTTTTCATAATTACTCAACTAGCATGACTCTAATATCACCATCTTCATATCTCACAACAATCATCAAGTATCAAACTTCTCATAGTATTCAATGCACTCTATATGAAAGTTTTTATTATAACCATCTTGAATGCCCATCATATTAGGACTAATTTTATAACCAAAGCAAATTACCATACTGTTCTAAAAGACTCTCAAAATAATATAAGTGAAACATGAGAGATCAATAATTTGTATAAAATAAAACCACCACCGTGCTCTAAAAAGATATAAGTGAAGCACTAGAGCAAAATTATCTAGCTCAAAAGATATAAGTGAAGCACATAGAGTATTCTAATAAATTCTGATTCATATGTTTCTTTCCCAAAAGGTGTGTACAGAAAGGATGATTGTGGTAAAATAAAAATCAAAGACTCAAATCATACAAGACGCTCCAAGCAAAACACATATCATGTGGTGAATAAAAATATAGCCTCAAGTAAAGTTACCGATAGACGAAGATGAAAGAGGGGATGCCTTCCGGGGCATCCCCAAGCTTAGGCTTTTGGTTGTCCTTTAATTTTACCTTGGGGTGCCTTGGGAATCCCCAAGCTTAGGCTCTTGCCACTCCTTATTCCAAAATCCATCAAATCTTTACCCAAAAACTTGAAAACTTCACAACACAAAACTTAACAGAAAATCTCATGAGCTCCATTAGTATAAGAAAACAAACCACCACTTTAAGGTACTGTAATGAACTCATTCCTTATTTATATTGGTTTTAAACCCACTTTATTCCAACTTCTTTATGGTTCATACCCCCCGATACTACCCATAGATTCATTAAAATAAGCAAACAACACACGAAAAACAGAATCTGTCAAAACAGAACAGTCTGTAGCAATCTGATTCATACACATACTTCTGTAACTCAAACAATTCTGAAATAAATTGGTGGACGTGAGTCATTTTTATATTAATCATCTGCAATAAGAATCAACCTAAAAGAACTCTCTAGTAAAAAATGGCATCTAATCTCGTGAGCGCAAAAGTTTCTGTTTTTTACAGCAAGATTGCAAAGACTTCATCCATGTCTTCCCAAAGGTTCTACTTGGCACAAACACTAATTAAAACATAAAATCACATCTAAACAGAGGCTAGATGAATTATTTATTACTAAACAGGAACAAAAAAGCAAAAAAAACAAAAAAAAATTGGGTTGCCTCCCAACAAGCGCTATCGTTTAACGCCCCTAGCTAGGCATAAAAACGGATCTAAGTATTGGCATCTTTGGTATGCAATCCATATGTAGCTCTCATAATAGATTAATAAGGTAATTTAATTTTCTTTCTAGTAAAGTGTTCCATGCCTTTTCCTTAACGGAAATTGGAATCTAATATTTCCTTCTTTTATGTCAATAATTGCACCAATCGTTCTAAGGAAAGGTCTACCAAGAATAATAGGACATGTAGGATTGCAATCTATATCAAGAACGATGAAATCTACGGGCACACAATTCCTATTTTCAACAATAATAACATCATTAATCCTTCCCATAGGTTTCTTAATGATGGAATCCGCAAGGTGCAAATTTAAAGAACAATCATCAAATTCACGGAAACCTAACACATCACACAAAGTTTTTGGAATCGTGGAAACACTAGCACCCAAATCACACAAATCATAGCATTCATAATCTTTAATCTTAATTTTAATAGTAGGTTCCCACTCATAACAAAGTTTTCTAGGGATAGAAACTTCTAGTTCAAGCTTTTCTTCATAGGATTGCATTAAAGCATCAACGATATGTTTAGTAAAAGCTTTATTTTGATTATAAGCATGAGGAGAATTTAACAAGGATTGCAACAAGGAAATACAATCTATCAAAGAGCAATTATCATAATTAAATTCCTTGAAATCCAAAATAGTGGGTTCATTGCTATGTAAAGTTTTGACCTCCTCCATCCCACTTTTATAAATTTTAGCATCAAGATCTAAAAACTCTGAATCATTGGGACGCCTTGTAACTAAAGTTGACTCATCTCTAGTCCCATATTTATCAAGATTCATATTGGAAAACAAAGATTTAATAGGATTCACATCTATAACTTTTAGATCTTCATCATTATTATCATGAAAACTAGAAGAACACGCTTTCAAAAAGCAATCTTTTTTAGCACGCATCTTAGCGGTTCTTTCTTTGCACTCATCAATGGAAATTCTCATGGATTTGAGAGACTCATTTATATTATGCTTAGGTGGAATAGATCTAAGTTTCAAAGAATCAACATCAAGAGAAATCATATCCACATTCCTAGCCAACTCATCAATCTTAAGCATTTTTTCTTCAAGCAAAGCATTGAAATTCTTTTGCGAATTCAGAAATTCTTTAACACTAGTCTCAAAATAAGAGGGCATCTTATTAAAATTTCCATAAGAGTTGTTGTAGGAATTACCATAATTATTAAAGGAATTTCTAGGGAACGGCCTAGAATTAAAGTTTTCTCTATACGCGTTGTTTCCAAAATTGTTCCTACCAACAAAATTCACATCCATAGATTCATTATTATTATCAATAAAAGTGGACAAAGGCATATCATTAGGATCAGAAGAAACACTCTTAATAGCAAAAAATTTCATAAGTTCATCCATCTTTCCACTCAAAACATTAATCTCTTCAATCGCATGAACTTTTTTACTAGTGGATCTTTCGGTGTGCCATTGAGAATAATTAACCATAATATTATCTAGGAGTTTAGTAGATTCTCCTAAAGTGATTTCCATAAAAGTGCCTCCCGCGGCCGAATCTAAAAGATTTCTAGAAGCAAAATTCAGTCCGGCATAATCTTTTTGTATAATCATCCATAAATTCAAACCATGTGTAGGACAATTACGTATAATTAATTTCATCCTCTCCCAAGCTTGTGCAAAATGCTCACGATCAAGTTGCTTAAAATTCATAATATCGTTTCTAAGAGAGATGATCTTAGCGAGAGGAAAATACTTAGAGATAAAAGCATCTTTGCACTTATTCCATGAATCAATACTATTCTTAGGCAAAGAAGAGAACCAAGGTTTAGCACGATCTCTATGAGAAAACGGAAATAGCTTCAATTTAACAATATCATTATCCACATCTTTCTTATTTTGCATATCACACAAATCAACAAAGTTGTTTAGATGGGTAGCGGCATCTTCGCTAGGAAGGCCAGAAAATTGATCTTTCATGACAAGATTCAACAAAGCAGCATTAATTTTATAAGATTCAGCATCGATAATAGGAGCAATCGGAGTGCTAATAAAATCATTGTTGTTGGTATTGGAAAAGTCACATAATTTCATATTATCTTGAGCCATTGTGACAAACAATCAATCCAACACACAAGCATACAAGAAGAAAGTGAAAAGAGGCAAACGGAAAAGAGGCAAAGAAAAGGCAAAGGTTTTTGAAAATCATTTTAGAAGTGGGGGAGAGGAAAACGAGAGGCGAATGGCAAATAATGTAATGCGAGGGAGAAGAGTTTGTGATGGGTACTTGGTATGTCTTGACTTGAGCGTAGATCTCCCCGGCAACGGCGCCAGAAATGGCTAGTTGACGGGAGATCAAATCTTGACTTGACATGGCGCAAAGCTCCCCGGCAACGGCGGCAGCAATCCTTCTTGCTACCTCTTGAGAATGCGTTTGTTTTCCCTTGAAGAGGAAATGGTGATGCAGCAAAGTAGCGTAAGTATTTCCGTCAGTTTTTGAGAACCAAGGGATCAATCCAGTAGGAGATAACACGCAAGTCACCTAGTACCTGCACAAACAATCAAGAACATTGCAACCAACGCGATAAAGGGGTTGTCAATCCCTTCACGGTCACTCGCAAAAGTGAGATCTAATAAAGATAATAAGATAAATATTTTTGGTATTTTTTTGTATAGATTGGAAAGTAAAGATTGCAAAATAAAATAAATAGGAAACTAGAATTGTAAATCGGAAACTTATATGATGGAAAATAGACCCGGGGGCCACAGGTTTCACTAGTGGCTTCTCTCAAGATAACATATATTACGGTGGGTGAACAAATCACTGCCGAGCAATTGATAGAAGAGCGCATAGTTATGAGAATATCTAGGCAATGATCATGAATATACGCATCACGTCCGTGTCAAGTAGACCAAAACGATTCTAGATCTACTACTATTACTCCACACATCGACCGCTATCCAGCATGCATCTAGAGTATTAAGTTCATAAGAACAGAGTAATGCATTAAGCAACATGACATGATGTAGAGGGATTGACGCCGTAAAGGAAAATAGGAGGCTACGAGGCGGCATATTCAGTATGCTTTTGAACTTACCTCCGTGTAATTCAGCAAAGAAATGAGCTGACAGATTTATGTCTGCAGGTATGCTGACTTGCCGTCCCGAAGAGGAAATGTCCAGACCTCAAGGTGATCTGCTGCAAGAGTTGTCCCAAGTGCACGAGCGAGTTCGGCAAGCAATGCGGAGCGTTGCCAAGGCTTTGTGGCTACCCGCCTCCCCTCCAGGAAGTATGGAGGCGCTTGTGAAGCTATTCCAAGGAGCTCGGCGGCACTTTCGATGACGGAAGGTATCGGCCTGCCGAGAAGGTGCGCGAGAGGCCTGGGCCATGTTGAAAACATGGTACACCAAGCTTGATCCGAATCATATGGCCCGGGTCGGACCACGGGGGTCGGATGGACAAGAAGTTCTAGTTAGTTTGGTATATGACCAAGTAAAGATAGCCGCCAAGTATTTCCAACAGGATTGTAAGCTAGACAGCCTGTTAGACGGCATAGAGGAAGAAGTTTTTGAGTCCAAGTGACTATGTACTTCAATTGACAAATTTGTCCCTAGCTAGATTGTAAAACGATTGTCATGGTAGACCTTTTCGCTTCGACCTCTGGACCCGTAGGTGCGGAGTATTTTCGAATACCGGAGCGGCAATATTGACCGGGGTATGCATGGAAACCAGGCGTAGGGGTCATAGTTGATTGAACAGACAAGTTGTATCCGGCTAGCTATGTTATATTACTTGTTGATTGTAAGGAACATCTTGCAGGGAGAATAATTCCGTTAAGGATTCCTTTCCCTTGGTGAACATGCGTTAGTATGCATGCCCGAACTGTGATTGAAAAATCGCAGTATACATAACATTTGGGGTTCACAGTGTAATTAGGGTATAACATCTTTAGTCCGACGACCAAATATTCCCTTAAGAACGCTAGCATTCGGCTTCACCCAGTCTGTGGTACAAGTCCGGATGACCCGGCTGTAACAATCGCAGAGGTCCTCCCTTTATGCCCTAGCCGAACAAACGGGAACGTAGGGCATAAGCATAGGAGCCAGGCAACCCAGCTTGGAAAAAACTTAAGTCATAACGGTGCATATAATGGTGAAGAAAAGGTACATATGAGGAAAGGACACATATGTGGTGAGCTTGATGCTCGGAAAATAATAATAAGCTTCTGTAAAAGAAGCCCCCAGGCATCGGACAATCGCTTAGAGCCGAACCCGTGGAATGGCCTAGAATGCCGCCAGGCTCAGGGATGTTAAACAATTTTCCAGGCTCGTACATCCTTTAGCTCTTTGCCCAGCAGGGTGTTGGAATCCTGCAACTTGTTCTTATCATCCCTGACCCGTGTCAACACACGTTCGCCTGCGGCCAGTTGCCTTTCGGCCTGTTGTTTACCCGCCTGCGCAATTTTCAGTTCCTCTTTCAGTTGATCTACTGATCCTGTCATCGGAAATGCAACAGTATTAACATTACTGGTACATGATTATACTTTTTCTAGATGGAGGGGAACATTACCAGGCGGTGCCTCCTTGGACTTCTCCAGTTCGGCGGTAACAACAACTAGCTGAGTCCGGCACTTTTCCAGCTCATGAGGCAGCATGTTGTTCTTCTCTATGAGTACCTGATTATACAATGATCCTTAAATCAGTTGTTTCAACTGATTCAAGTCTCGGGGGCTACTGGTACATGATTACCAGATCTCTACAATGCGTACTTACCCGCATATCTTTCAAATACTGGTCAGTGGCTTTTGTAAGCCCATCCCGAGCAGCTCGGATGTACACATCAGCCGACCTGAAGGCGTCAAACGCCTCTTTAGCAAAGTTGGGGTCACGAAGAGCGGCCCTCCAGCACCGATGATTCATCGCACTCTCTACTTCAGAATTCATGACGGATACATTATCCAAATCCTCTGAAGGAGGACAATCCGACATTACTCCCGTGTCTGCCCCCGCCCTAGAAGCAGGGTCTGGAACATGACTGGTGGGGGTGCGACCGACAGGCTCCTCGGACACAATCCGGAGAACGCTGTTCCTGATAAAACACAGCGGACAATGTCATAGTTTGATGAGACTGTCATAGGGTATATTTAAAGCCATACCTCTTTGAGGCAGGTTCGGCCATGTTGTCATTTTCCTTTCTCTTCGAAGTCCCGCCTGGCGTAGGCGCCGCTCTCTTCTGAGACACCTCTGGTGCAATATGACGCGTCGAGCGCCTCCCCTTTGGAGCACAAGATAGTGCGGCGGGTGAGGCATAATGGGGAAGCTCCTTCGGAGGAAATGTCTCTTGGTTACTTACATTTGAGGCAGGAAGAAGGCCGGGATAATCGGTCGTGATGGCCACTTCTGTGCCATCATAGCTCGCCTGGTAGAAGACTCTCTCCTTGAGCTCTATGAATATGTCCGGATCTTCTTCGAATCCGGGATCAAGGTCCCGGTTATGATCCTCCGACTGTGGAGCGGGGCTATAGATCCCCGCGGCGACCCTCCGCCATTCCTATTTGATGAATGATATGTCTCCAACGTATCTATAATTTTTGATTGCTCCATGCTATATTATCTTCTGTTTTGGACATTATTGGGCTTTATTATTCACTTTTATATTATTTTTGGGACTAACCTATTAACCGGAGGCCCAGCCCAGAAATGTTGTTTTTTTGCCTATTTCAGAGTTTCGCAGAAAAAGAATATCAAACGGAGTTCAAACGGAATGAAACCTTCGGGAAAGAGATTTTTGGAACGAACATGATCCAGGAGACTTGGACCTTATGTCAAGAAACAAAAGAGGAAGCCACAAGGTAGGGGGCGCGGCTACCCTACCAGGCACGCCCTCCACGCTCGTGGGCCCCCTGTTGCTCCACCGACGTACTCCTTCCTCCTATATATACCTACATACCCCCAAATGATCAGATACGGAGCGAAAAACCTAATTCCACCGCCGCAACCTTCTGTACCCACGAGATCCCATCTTGGGGCCTGTTCCGGAGCTCCGCCAGATTTGGCATCGATCACGGAGGGCTTCTACATCAACACCATAGCCCCTCCGATGAAGTGTGAGTAGTTCACCTCAGACGTTCGGGTCTATAGTTAGTAGCTAGGTGGCTTCTTCTCTCTTTTTGGATCTCAATACAATGTTCTCCCCCTCTCTCGTGGAGATCTATTCGATGTAATCTTCTTTTGCGGTGTGTTTGTTGAGACGGATGAACTGTGGGTTTATGATCAAGATTATCTATGAACAATATTTGAATCTTCTGAATTCTTTTATGTCTGATTGGTTATCTTTGCAAGTCTCTTCGAATTATCAGTTTGGTTTGGCCTACTTGATTGATCTTTCTTGCAATGGGAGAAGTGCTTAGCTTTGGGTTCAATCTTGCGGTGTCCTTTCCCAGTGACAGTAGGGGCAGCAAGGCACGTATTGTATTATTGCCATCGAGGGTAACAAGATGGGGTTTTTATCATATTGCATGAATTTATCCCTCTACATCATGTCATCTTGCTTAAGACGTTACTATGTTCTTATGAACTTAATACTCTAGATGCATGCTAGATAGCGGTTGATGTGTGGAGTAATAGTAGTAGATGCAGGCAGGAGACGGTCTACTTGTCTCGGACGTGATTCCTATATACATGATCATACCTAGATATTCTCATAACTATGCTCAATTCTGTCAATTGCTCAACAGTAATTTGTTCACCCACCGTAAAATACTTAAGCTCTTGAGAGAAGCTACTAGTGAAACCTATGGCCCCCGGGTCTATCTTCATCATATTAATCTTCCAACACTTAGTTATTTCTGTTGCTTTTTACTTTGCTTTTATTTTACTTTGCATCTTTATCATAAAAATACCAAAAAAATTATCCTATCATATCTATCAGATCTCACTCTCGTAAGTGACCGTGTAGGGATTGACAACCCCTTATCGCGTTGGTTGCGAGGATTTATTTGTTTTGTGTAGGTGCGAGGGACTCGCGCGTAGCCTCCTACTGGATTGATACCTTGGTTCTCAAAAACTGAGGGAAATACTTACGCTACTTTGCTGCATCACCCATTCCTCTTCAAGGGAAAACCAACGCAGTGCTCAAGAGGTAGCAAGAAGGATTTCTGGCGCCGTTGCCGGGGAGGCTTACATAAGGTCAAGTGAAGATTTGGACTCCCGACAACGAGCCATTTCTGGCGCCGTTGCCGGGGAGGTCTACGCAAAAGTCAACATACCAAGTACCCATCACAAACCCTTATCTCCCGCATTACATTATTTGCAATTTGCCTCTCGTTTTCCTCTCCCCCACTTCACCCTTGCCGTTTTATTCGCCCTCTCGTTTTCGTCCGCCTCTTTTTCGCTTGCTTTTTGTTTGCTCGTGTGTTGGATTGTTTGTTTGTCACGATGGCTCAAGATAATACCAAATTGTGTGACTTTACCAATACCAACAATAATGATTTCCTTAGCACTCCAATTCCTCCTCTTACCGATACTGAATCTTGCAAAATCAATGCTGCTTTGTTGAATCTTGTTATGAAAGATCAATTCGCCGGCCTTCCTAGTGAAGATGCCGCTACTCATCTAAATAGCTTCGTTGATTTGTGTGATATGCAAAAGAAGAAAGATGTGGATAATGATATTCTTAAATTGAAGCTATTTCCTTTTTCGCTTAGAGATCGTGCTAAAGATTGTTTTTCGTCTTTGCCTAAAAATAGTATTGATTCTTGGAATAAGTGCAAAGATGCTTTTATCTCTAAGTATTTTCCTCCCGCTAAGATCATCTCTCTTAGAAACGATATTATGAATTTTAAGCAACTTGATCATGAACAGGTTGCACAAGCTTGGGAGAGGATGAAATTAATGATACGTAATTGCCCCACTCATGGTTTGAATTTGTGGTTGATTATACAAATTTTTTATGCCGGATTGAATTTGGCTTCTAGAAATCTTTTAGATTCGGCCGCGGGAGGTACTTTTATGGAAATCACCTTAGGAGAAGCTACTAGACTCCTAGATAATATTATGGTTAATTATTCTCAATGCCACACTGAAAGATATACTAATAAAAAAGTGCATGCGATAGAAGAAATTAATGTTTTGAGTCTTTGTCTACCTTGATTGAGAATAATAATAATGAATCTCTTGAGCACTACGTTGGTTTTCCCTTGAAGAGGAAAGGGTGATGCAGCAAAGTAGCGTAAGTATTTCCCTCGGTTTTTGATAACCAAGGTATCAATCCAGTAGGAGGCTACGCGCGAGTCCCTCGCACCTACACAAACAAATAAATCCTCACAACCAACGCGATAAGGGTTGTCAATCCCTACACGGTCACTTACGAGAGTGAGATCTGATAGATATGATAGGATAATATTTTTTGTATTTTTGTGATAAAGATGCAAAGTAAAATAAAAGGCACAGTAAAAAGCAAAGGAAATAACTAAGTGTTGGAAGATTAACATGATGAAGATAGACCCGGGGGCCATAGGTTTTCACTAGTGGCTTCTCTCAAGAGCATAAGTATTTTACGGTGGGTGAACAAATTACTGTTGAGCAATTGACAGAATTGAGCATAGTTATGAGAATATCTAGGTATGATCATGTATATAGGCATCACGTCCGAGACAAGTAGACCGACTCTTGCCTGCATCTACTACTATTGCTCCACTCATCGACCGCTATCCAGCATGCATCTAGAGTATTAAGTTCATAAAAACAGAGTAACACCTTAAGCAAGATGACATGATGTAGAGGGATAAATTCATGCAATACGATAAAAAACCCCATCTTGTTATCCTCGATGGCAACAATACAATACGTGCCTTGCTGCCCCTACTGTCACTGGGAAAGGACACCGCAAGATTGAACCCAAAGCTAAGCACGTCTCCCATTGCAAGAAAGATCAATCTAGTAGGCCAAACAAAACTGATAATTCGAAGAGACTTGCAAAGATAACCAATCATACATAAAAGAATACAGAAAAGATTCAAATATTGTTCATAGATAAACTTGATCATAAACCCACAATTCATCGGTCACAACAAACACACCGCAAAAGAAGATTACATTGAATAGATCTCCACGAGAGAGGGGGAGAACATTGTATTGAGATCCAAAAAGAGAGAAGAAGCCATCTAGCTAATAACTATGGACCCGAAGGTCTGAGGTGAACTACTCACACTTCATCGGAGGGGCTATGGTGATGATTGAGAAGCCCTCCGTGATCGATGCCCCTTCCGGCGGAGCTCCGGAACAGGCCCCAAGATGGGATCTCGTGGGTACAGAAGGTTGCGGCGGTGGAATTAGGTTTTTGGCTCTGTATCTGATCGTTTGGGGGTACGTAGGTATATATAGGAGGACGGAGCACGTCGGTGGAGCAACAGGGGGCCCACGAGGGTGGAGGGCGCGCCCTAGGGGGGGTAGGCGCGCCCCCTACCTCGTGGCCTCCTCCTTTGTTTCTTGACGTAGGGTCCAAGTCTCCTAGATCTTGTTCGTTCCAAAAATCACGTTTCCGAATGTTTCATTCCGTTTGGACTCCGTTTGATATTCTTTTTCTGCAAAACTCTGAAATAGGCAAAAAATAGCAATTCTGGGCTGGGCCTCCGGTTAATAGGTTAGTCCCAAAAATAATATAAAAGTGAATAATAAAGCCCAATAATGTCCAAAACAGAAGATAATGTAGCATGGAGCAATGAAAAATTATAGATACGTTGGAGACGTATCAAGCATCCCCAAGCTTAATTCCTGCTCGTCCTCGAGTAGGTAAATGATAATAACAGAATTTTTGATGCTGATGCTACTTGGCATAATTTGAATATAATTCTTCTCATTGTGGCATGAATGTTCATATTTGATATGATTCAAGATAAAAGTTTAATGTTGACATAAAAACAATAATATTTCAAGCATACTAACTAAGCAATTATGTCTTATCAAAATAACATAGCCAAAGCAAGTTATCCCTACAAAATCATATAGTCTGGCTATGCTCCATCTTCCCCACACAAAATATTCATATCATGTACGACCCCGGTTTTAGCCAAGCAATTGGTTCATACTTTTAACGCGCTTCAGCCTTTTCAACTCTTACGCAATACATGAGCGCAAGCCATGGATATAGCACTATGGTGGAATAAGGTACAATGGTAGGGGTTATGTGGGAAGACAAAAAAAGGAGAAAGTCTCACATCAACGAGGCTAATCAACAGGCTATGGAGATGCCCATCAATTGATGTTAATGCGAGGAGTAGGGATTTCCATGCAACGGATGCACTAGAGCTATAAGTGTATGAAAGCTCAAAAAGAAACTAAGTGGGTGTGCATCCAACTTGCTTGCTCAGGAAGACCTCGGGCATTTTGAGGAAGCCCATCAACGGAATATACAAGCCAAGTTCTATAATGAAATTTCCCACTAGTATATGAAAGTGACAAAATGAGAGACTCTCTATCCTGAAGACCACGGTGCTACTTTGAAGCACAAGTGTGGTAAAAGGATAGTAACATTGTCCCTTCTCTCTTTTTCTCTCATTTTTTATTTGGGCCTTTTCTCTTTTTTTATGGCCTCTTTTTTTTAGTCCGGAGTCTCATCTCGACTTGTGGGGGAATCATAGTCTCCATCATCCTTTCCTCACTTGGGACAATGCTCTAATAATGATGATCATCACACTTTTAATTACTTACAGCTCATGAATTACAACTCAATACTTAGAACAAAATATGACTCTATATGAATGCCTCCGACGGTGTACCTGAAGGAAATATGCCCTAGAGGCAATAATAAAGTTATTATTTATTTCCTTATATCATGATAAATGTTTATTATTCATGCTAGAATTGTATTAACCGGAAACATAATACTTGTGTGAATACATAGACAAACAAAGTGTCACTAGTATGCCTCTACTTGACTAGCTCGTTGATCAAAGATGGTTATGTTTCCTAGCCATTGACATGAGTTGTCATTTGATTAACGGGATCACATCATTAGGAGAATGATGTGATTGACTTGACCCATTCCGTTAGCTTAGCACACGATCGTTTAGTATTCTGCTATTGCTTTCTTCATGACTTATACATGTTCCTATGACTATGAGATTATGCAACTCCCGTTTACCGGAGGAACACTTTGTGTGCTACCAAACGTCACAACGTAACTGGGTGATTATAAAGGTGCTCCATAGGTGTCTCCAAAGGTACTTGTTGGGTTGGCGTATTTCGAGATTAGGATTTGTCACTCCGATTGTCGGAGAGGTATCTCTGGGCCCACTCGGTAATGCACATCACTATAAGCCTTGCAAGCATTGTAACTAATGAGTTAGTTGCAGGATGATGTATTACGGAACGAGTAAAGAGACTTGCCGGTAACGAGATTGAACTAGGTATTGAGATACCGACGATCGAATCTCGGGCAAGTAACATACCGATGACAAAGGGAACAACGTATGTTGTTATGCGGTCTGACCGATAAAGATCTACGTAGAATATGTGGGAGCCAATATGAGCATCCAGGTTCCGCTATTGGTTATTGACCGGAGACGTGTCTCGGTCATGTGTACATAGTTCTCGAACCCGTAGGGTCCGCACGCTTAAAGTTCGATGACGGTTATATTATGAGTTTATGTGATTTGATGTACCGAAGGTAGTTCGGAGTTCCGAATGAGATTGGGGACATGACGAGGAGTCTCGAAATGGTCGAGACGTAAAGATCGATATATTGGACGACTATATTCGGATATCGGAAAGGTTCCGAGTGGTTTGGGTATTTGTCGGAGTACCGGGGAGTTACGGGAATATGGGGGAAGAAGTATATGGGCCTTATTGGGCTTTAGCGGAGAGGGAGAGGCAGGCCGCGCACCCCCCCCATTGACTAGTCCGAGTTGGACTAGGGGGAGGGGCGGTGCCCCCTCCTTCCTTCTCTTCCCTCTTCCCTTTCCTTGACTCCTACTCCTACTACTTGGAAGGGGGGAATCCTACTCCCGGTGGGAGTAGGACTCCTCCTAGGGCGCGCCATAGAGAGGGCCGGCCCTCCCCCTCCTCCACTCCTTTATATACGGGGAGGGGGGCACCCCTTGGAGACACAACAATTGATCGTTTGATCTTTTAGCCGTGTGCGGTGCCCCCTCCACCATAGTCCACCTCAATAATACTGTAGCGGTGCTTAGGCGAAGCCCTGCGTCGGTAGAACATCATCATCGTCACCACGCTGTCGTGCTGACGAAACTCTCCCTCAACACTCGGCTGGATCGGAGTTCGAGGGACATCATCGGGCTGAACGTGTGCTGAACTCGGAGGTGTCGTGCGTTCGGTACTTGATCGGTTGGATCGTGAAGACGTACGACTACATCAACCGCGTTGTGCTAACGCTTCCGCTTTCGGTCTACGAGGGTACGTAGACAACACTCTCCCCTCTCGTTGCTATGCATCACCATGATCTTGTGTGTGTGTAGGAAATGTTTTGAAATTACTATGTTCCCCAACAGTGGCATCCGAGCTTGGTTTTATGTGTTGATGTTATATGCACGAGTAGAACACAAGTGAGCTGTGGGCGATATAAGTCATACTTCTTACCAGCATGTCATACTTTGGTTCGGCGGTATTGTTGGATGAAGCGGCCCGGACCGACATTACACGTACGCTTATGCGAGACTGGTTCAACCGACGTGCTTTGCACACAGGTGGCTGGCGGGTGTCAGTTTCTCCAAATTTAGTTGAACGGAGTGTGGCTACGCCCGGTCCTTGCGAAGGATAAAACAGCACCAACTTGAAAAACTATCGTTGTGGTTTTGATGCGTAGGTAAGAACGGTTCTTGCTCAGCCCGTAGCAGCCACGTAAAACTTGCAACAACAAAGTAGAGGACGTCTAACTTGTTTTCGCAGGGCATGTTGTGATGTGATATGGTCAAGGCATGATGCTAAATTTTATTGTATGAGATGATAATGTTTTGTAACCGAGTTATCGGCAACTGGCAGGAGCCATATGGTTGTCTCTTTATTGTATGCAATGCAATCGCCCTGTAATGCTTTACTTTATCACTAAGCGGTAGCGATAGTCGTAGAAGCATAAGATTGGCGAGACGACAACGATGCTACGATGGAGATCAAGGTGTCACGCCGGTGACGATGGTGATCATGACGGTGCTTCGGAGATGGAGATCACAAGCACAAGATGATGATGGCCATATCATATCACTTATATTGATTGCATGTGATGTTTATCTTTTTTGCATCTTATCTTGCTTTGATTAACGGTAGCATTATAAGATGATCTCTCACTAAATTATCAAGGTATAAGTGTTCTCCCTGAGTATGCACCGTTGCGAAAGTTCTTCGTGCTGAGACACCACGTGATGATCGGGTGTGATAGGCTCTACGTTCAAATACAACGGGTGCAAAACAGTTGCATACGCGGAATACTCAGGTTAAACTTGACGAGCCTAGCATATAACAGATATGGCCTCGGAACACGGAGACCGAAAGGTCGAGCGTGAATCATATAGTAGATATGATCAACATAGTGATGTTCACCATTGAAACTACTCCATCTCACGTGATGATCGGACATGGTTTAGTTGATATGGATCACGTGATCACTTAGAGGATTAGAGGGATGTCTATCTAAGTGGGAGTTCTTAAGTAATATGATTAATTGAACTTTAATTTATCATGAACTTAGCCCTGGTAGTATTAACATATCTATGTAGATGAATAGCTCGCGTTTAGCTCCCCTTTTTTATTTTGATATGTTCGTAGAGAAAACTGAGTTGAAAAGATGTTAGTAGCAGTGATGCGGATTAGATCCGTGATCTGAGGATTATCCTCATTGCTGCACAGAAGAATTATGTCCTTGATGCACCGCTAGGTGACAGACATATTGCAGGAGCAGATGCAGACGTTATGAACGTTTGGCTAGCTCAATATGATGACTACTTGATAGTTTAGTGCACCATGCTTAACGGCTTAGAATCGGGACTTCAAAGACGTTTTGAACGTCATGGACCATATGAGATGTTCCAGGAGTTGAAGTTAATATTTCAAGCAAATACCCGAGTTGAGAGATATGAAGTCTCCAATAAGTTCTATAGCCAAAAGATGGAGGAGAATAGCTCAAGCAGTGAGCATGTGCTCAGATTGTCTGGGTACTACAATCGCTTGAATCAAGTGAGAGTTAATCTGCCAAAGAAAATAGTGATTAACAAAATTCTCTAGTCACCATCACCAAGTTAGTAGAACTTCGTGATGAACTATAATATGCAAGGGGTGACGAAAACAATTCCCAAGCTCTTCGCGATGCTAAAATCGGCGAAGGTAGAAATCAAGAAAAACATCAAGTGTTGATGGTTGACAAGACCACTAGTTTCAAGAGAAAGGGCAAAGGGAAGAAGGGGAACTTCAAGAAGAACGGCAAGCAAGTTACTACTCAAGTGAAGAAGCCCAAGTCTGTACCTAAGCCTGAGACTAAGTGCTTCTACTGCAAAGGGACTGGTCACTGGAAGCAGAACTGCCCCAAGTATTTGGTGGATAAGAAGGATGGCAAAGTGAACAAAGCTATATTTAATATACAAGTTATTGATGTGTACTTTACTAGTGTTCTAGCAACCCCTTGGTATTTGATACTGGTTCAGTTGCTAAGAGTAGTAACTTGAAACGGGAGTTGCAGAATGAACAGAGACTAGTTAAGGGTGAAGTGACGATGTGTGTTAGAAGTGGTTCCAAGATTGATATGATCATCATCGCACGCTCCCTACACTTTCGAGATTAGTGTTGAACCTAAATAAGTGTTATTTGGTGTTTGCGTTGAGCATGAATATGATTTGATCATGTTTATTGCAATACAGTTATTCATGTAAGCTAGAGAATAATTGTTGTTCTGTTTACATGAATAAAACCTTCTATGGACATACGCCCAATGAAAATGGTTTGTTGGATCTCGATCGTAGTGATACACATATTCATAATATTGAAGCCAAAACATGCAAAGTTAATAATGATAGTGCAACTCATTTGTGGCACTACCGTTTAGGTCATATTGGTGTAAAACACATGAAGAAACTCCATGCTGATGGGCTTTTGGAATCACTTGATTATGAATCACGTGGTACCTGCGAACCATGCCTCATGGGCAAGATGACTAAAACGCCGTTCTATGGAACTATGGAGCGAGCAACAGATTTGTTGGAAATCATACATACTGATGTATGTGGTCCGATGAATATTGAGGCTCGCGGCAGGTATCGTTATTTTCTGACCTTCACAGATGATTTGAGCAGATATGGCTATATCTACTTGATGAAACATAAGTCTGAAACATTTGAAAAGTTCATATAATTTCAGAGTGAAGTGGAAAATCATCGTAACAAGAAAATAAAGTTTCTACGATCTGATCATGGAGGAGAATATTTGAGTTACGAGTTTGGTCCTCATTTGAAACAATGCGGAATAGTTTCGCAACTCATGCCACCTGGAACATCACAGCGTAATGGTGTGTCCGAACATCGTAGCCGTACTTTATTAGATATTGTGCAATCTATGATGTCTCTTACCGATTTACCACTATCATTTTGGGATTATGCATTAGAGACAGCTGCATTCACGTTAAATAGGGCACCATCTAAATCCGTTGAGACGACACCTTATGAACTTTGGTTTGGCAAGAAACCAAAAGTTGTTGTTTCTTAAAATTTGGGGTTGCGATGCTGATGTGAAAAAGTTTCATCCTAATAAGCTCAAACCCAAATCGGAGAAATGTGTCTTCATAGGATACCCAAAGGAGACAGTTGGGTACACCTTCTATCACATATCCAAAGGCAAGATATTCGTTGCTTATAATGGATCCTTTCTAGAGAAGGAGTTTCTCGCGAAAGAAGTGAGTGGGAGGAAAGTAGAACTTGATGAGGTAACTGTACCTGCTCCCTTATTGGAAAGTAGTTCATCACATAAATCTGTTCCTGTGACTCCTACACCAATTAGAGAGGAAGCTAATGATGATGATCATGTAACTTGAGACCAAGTTACTACCGAACCTCGTAGGTCAACCAGAGTAAGATCCGCACCAGAGTGGTACGGTAATCCTGTTCTGGAGGTCATGTTACTTGACCATGACAAACCTACGAACTATGAGGAAGCGATGATGAGCCCAGATTCCGTAAAATGGCTTGAGGCCATGAAATGTAAGATGGGATCCATGTATGAGAACAAAGTATGTACTTTGATTGACTTGCCCAATGATCGGCGAGCCATTGAGATTAAATGGATCTTCAAGAGGAAGACGGACGCTGATAGTAGTGTTACTATCTACAAAGCTAGAATTGTCGCAAAAGGTTTTCGACAAGTTCAAGGTGTTGACTACTTTGAGAGTTTCTCACTCATATCTATGCTTAAGTCTATCCGAATCATGTTAGCAATTGCCGCATTTTATGAAATCTGGCAAATGGATAAACGAAACTGCATTCCTTAATGGATTTATTAAAGAAGAGTTGTATATGATGCAACCAGAAGGTTTTGTCAATCCTAAAAGTGCTAACAAAATATGCAAGCTCAAGCGATCCATCTATGGACTGGTGCAAGCATCTCGGAGTTGGAATATACACTTTGATAAGTTGATCAAAGCATATAGTTTTATACAGACTTGCGGTGAAGCCTGTATTTACAAGAAAGTGATTGGGAGCACTACAACATTTCTGATAAGTATATGTGAATGACATATTGTTGATCGAAAATAATGTAGAATTATTCTGCAAAGCATAAAGGAGTGTTTGAAAGGAGTTTTTCAAAGAAATACCTCGGTGAAGCTGCTTACATATTGAGCATCAAGATCTATAGAGATAGATCAAGACGCTTGATAAGATTTTCAATGAGTATGTACCTTGACAAGATTTTGAATTAGCTCAAGATGGAACTGTCAAAGAAGGAGTTCTTGCTTGTGTTACAAGGTGTAAAATTGAGTAAGACTCAAAGCCCGACCACGGCAGAAGATAGAAAGAGAATGAAAGTCATTCCCTATGCCTCAGCCATAGGTTCTATAAAGTATGCCATGCTGTGTACCAGATCTATTGTACACCCTGAGTTTGGCAAGGGAGTACAAGAGTGATCTAGGAATAGATCACTAGACAGCGGTCAAAATTATCCTTAGCGGAATAAGGATATGTTTCTTGATTATGGAGGTGACAAAAGGTTCATCGTAAAGAGTTACGTTGATGCAAGCTTTGACACCGATCTGGATGACTCTAAGTCTCGATCTAGATACATATTGAAAGTGGGAGTAATTAGCTAGAGTAGCTCCGTGCAGAGCATTGTTGACATAGAAATTTGCAAAATACATACGGATCTGAATATGGCAGACCCGTTGACTAAACTTCTCTCACAAGCAAAACATGATCACACCTTAGTACTCTTTGGGTGTTAATCACATAGCGATGTGAACTAGATTATTGAATCTAGTAAACCTTTTGGGTGTTGGTCACATAACGATGTGAACTATGGTGTTAATCACATGGTGATGTGAACTGTTGGTGTTAAATCACATGGCGATGTGAACTAGATTATCGACTCTAGTGCAAGTGGGAGACTGAAGGAAATATGCCCTAGAGGCAATAATAAAGTTATTATTTATTTCCTTATATCATGATAAATGTTTATTATTCATGCTAGAATTGTATTAACCGGAAACATAATACTTGTGTGAATACATAGACAAACAAAGTGTCACTAGTATGCCTCTACTTGACTAGCTCGTTGATCAAAGATGGTTATGTTTCCTATCCATTGACATGAGTTGTCATTTGATTAACGGGATCACATCATTAGGAGAATGATGTGATTGACTTGACCCATTCCGTTAGCTTAGCACACGATCGTTTAGTATTCTGCTATTGCTTTCTTCATGACTTATACATGTTCCTATGACTATGAGATTATGCAACTCCCGTTTACCGGAGGAACACTTTGTGTGCTACCAAACGTCACAACGTAACTGGGTGATTATAAAGGTGCTCTCCAGGTGTCTCCAAAGGTACTTGTTGGGTTGGTGTATTTCGAGATTAGGATTTGTCACTCCGATTGTCGGAGAGGTATCTCTGGGCCCACTTGGTAATGCACATCACTATAAGCCTTGCAAGCATTGTAACTAATGAGTTAGTTGCAGGATGATGTATTACGGAATGAGTAAAGAGACTTGCCAGTAACGAGATTGAACTAGGTATTGAGATACCGACGATCGAATCTCGGGCAAGTAACATACCGATGACAAAGGGAACAACGTATGTTGTTATGCGGTCTGGCCGATAAAGATCTTCGTAGAATATGTTGGAGCCAATATGAGCATCCAGGTTCCGCTATTGGTTATTGACCGGAGACGTGTCTCGGTCATGTCTACATAGTTCTCGAACCCATAGGGTCCGCACGCTTAAAGTTCAATGACAGTTACATTATGAGTTTATGTGATTTGATGTACCGAAGGTAGTTCGGAGTCCCGGATGAGATTGGGGACATGACGAGGAGTCTCAAAACGTTCGAGACGTAAAGATCGATATATTGGACGACTATATTCGGACATCGGAAAGGTTCCGAGTGGTTCGGGTATTTTTCGGAGTACCGGGGAGTTACGGGAATACGGGGGAAGAAGTATATGGGCCTTATTGGGCTTTAGGGGAGAGGGAGAGGCAGGCCGCCCCCCCCCCCATTGACTAGTCCGAATTGGACTAGGGGAGGGGCGGCGCCCCCTCCTTCCTTCTCTTCCCTCTTCCCTTTCCTTGACTCCTACTCCTACTACTTGGAAGGGGGGGAATCCTACTCCCGGTGGGAGTAGGACTCCTCCTAGGGCGCGCCATAGAGAGGGCCGGCCCTGCCCCTTCTCCACTCCTTTATATACGGGGAGGGGGCACCCCATGGAGACACAACAATTGATCATTTGATCTTTTAGCGGTGTGCGGTGCCCCCCTCCACCATAGTCCACCTTGATAATACTGTAGCGGTGCTTAGGCGAAGCCCTGCGTCGGTAGAACGTCATCATCGTCACCACACCGTCGTGCTGACGAAACACTCCCTCAACACTCGGCTGGATCGGAGTTCGAGGGACGTCATCGGGCTGAACGTGTGCTGAACTCGGAGGTGTTGTGCGTTCGGTACTTGATCGACCGCATCGTGAAGACGTATGACTACATCAACCGCGTTGTGCTAACGCTTCCGCTTTCGGTCTACGAGGGTACGTAGACAACACTCTCCCCTCTCGTTGCTATGCATCACAATGATCTTGCGTGTGCGTAGGAATTTTTGAAATTACTACATTCCCTAACAGTACCGGGATATGCAATGAATCAAGAGTGACATGTATGAAAGAATTATGAACGGTGGCTTTGCCACAAATACAATGTCAACTACATGATCATGCAAAGCAATATGACAATGATGGAGCATGTCATGATAAATGAAATGGTGGAAAGTTGCATGGCAATATATCTCGGAATGGCTATGGAAATGCCATGATAGGTAGGTATGGTGGCTGTTTTGAGGAAGATATAAGGAGGTTTATGTGTGAAAGAGCGTATCGTATGACGGGGTTTGGATGCACCGGCGAAGTTTGCACGAACTCTCAAGGTGAGAAAGGGCAATGCGTGGTACCGAAGAGGCTAGAAAATTGCGGAAAGGTAAGTGTGAGTATAATCCATGGACTCACATTAGTCATAAAGAACTCATATACTTATTGCAAAAATTTATTAGCCCTCGAAGCAAAGTACTACTACGCATGCTCCTAGGGGAAGGGTTGGTAGGAGTTAACCATCGCGCGACCCCGACCGCCACACAAAGGAAGACAATCAACAAATACTTCATGCTCCGACTTCTTTACATAACGGTTCACCATACGTGCATGCTACGGGAATCACAAACTCCAACACATGTATTATTCAATTCCACAATTACTCAACTAGCACAACTATGATATTACCACCTTTATATCTCAAAACAATTAGCAAGCATCAATTTTCTCATGATATTAATTAAAGCGAATTTCCATGCTATTTTAAGACTCTCAAAATAATATAAGTGAAGTATGAGAGATCAATAGTTTCTATAAAAAAAATCCACCACCGTGCTCTAAAATATATAAGTGAAGCACTAGAGCAAAACTATATAACTCAAAAGATATAAGTGAAGCACATAGAGTATTCTAATAATTTATGAATCATGTGTGTCTCTCTCAAAAGGTGTGTACAGAAGAGATGATTGTGGTAAACTAACAAACAAAGACTCAAATAATACAAGACGCTCCAAGCAAAACACATATCATGTGGTGAATAAAAATATAGCTCCAAGTAAAGTTACCGATGGAAGTAGACGAAAGAGGGGATGCCTTCTGGGGCATCCCCAAGCTTTGGCTTTATGGTGTATTTAGATTATCTTGGGGGTGCCATGGTCATCCCCAAGCTTAGGCTCTTGCCACTCCTTGTTCCATAATCCATCAAATCTTTCACCCAAAACTTGAAAACTTCACAACACGAAACTTAGCAGAAAATCTCGTGAGCTCCGTTAGCGAAAGAAAACAAAAGACCACTTCAAGGTACTTTAATGAACTCATTATTTATTTATATTGGTGTTAAACCTACTGTATTCCAACTTCTCTATGGTTTATAAACTATTTTAGTAGCCATAGATTCATCAAAATAAGCAAACAACACACGAAAAACAGAATCTGTCAAAAACAGAACAGTCTGTAGTAATCTGTAACTAACGCAAACTTCTGGAACTCCAAAACATCAGCCAAAATAGGACGACCTAGACAATTTGTTTATTGATCAGCAGCAATTGAAATCAAAATTTTATCACGTTCTGGTGATTTTTAACTATTATTTTCGTGAACAGAAAACTTCAGGAAATTTCTGCAAGATCAAATAACTATCATCCAAGAAGATCCTATAGGTTTAACTTGGCACAAACACTAATTAAAACATAAAAACACATCTAACCAGAGGCTAGATCAAATATTTATTCCTAAACAGAAGAAAAAAAGCAAAAAACTAAAAATAAAATTGGGTTGCCTCCCAACAAGCGCTATCGTTTAACGCCCCTAGCTAGGCATAAAAGCAAGGATAGATCTAGGTGTTGCCATCTTTGGTAGGCAGTCCATAAGTGTCTCTCATAATAGATTCATAATGTAATTTCATTTTCTTCCTAGGGAAGTGTTCCATGATTTTCTTTAATGGAAATTGGAATCTAATATTCCCTTCCTTCATATCAATAATTGCACCAATCGTTCTAAGGAAATGTCTACCAAGAATAATAGGACATGAAGGATTGCAATCTATATCAAGAACAATAAAATCTAAGGGCACATAGTTCCTATTAGCAACAATAAGAACATCATTAATTCGTCCCATAGGTTTCTTAATAGTGGAATCCACAAGGTGCAAGTTTAGAGAGCAATCATCAAAATCACGGAAACCTAGCAAATCGCACAAAAGTTTTGGGAATAGTGGAAACACTAGCACCCAAATCACATAAAGCATAGAACTCATGATCCTTAATCTTAATTTTAATAGTAGGTTCCCACTCATCATAGAGTTTTCTAGGGATAGAAACTTCCAACTCAAGCTTTTTCTTCATAAGATTGCATCAAAGCATCAACGATATGTTTGGTAAAAGCTTTAATTTGACCATAAGCATGAGGAGAATTTAGCACGGATTGCAACAAGGAAATACAATCTATCAAAGATCAATTTTCATAATTAAATTCCTTGAAATCCAAAATAGTGGGTTTATTAACATCTAGGGTTTTGATTTCTTCAATCTCACTTTTATCAAGTTTATCATCAAGATCTAAAAACTCCGAATTTTTGGAACCCCTTCTAGGTAAAGGTGGATCATATTCAGTCCCATCATTATCAAGATTCATATTGCAAAACAAAGATTTAATAGGGGACACATCAATAACTTTTAGATTTTCATCTTTATTTTCATAGAAATTTGAAGAACACGCTTTCATAAAGCAATCTTTCTTAGCACACATCCTAGCGGTTCTTTCTTTGCACTCATCAATGGAAATTCTCATGGCTTTGAGAGACTCATTGATATCATGCTTAGGAGGAATAGATCTAAGTTTTAAAGAATCAACATCAAGAGAAATTCTATCAACGTTCCTAGCCAATTCATCAACTTTAAGCAATTTCTCTTCAAGCAAAGCATTGAAATTCTTTTGTGAATTCATAAACTCTTTAACACTAGTCTCAAATTCAGAGGGCAGCTTATTAAAATTTCCATAAGAGTTGTTGTAGGAATTACCATAATTATTAGAGGAATTGCTAGGATAAGGCCTAGGATTAAAGTTTCCTCTATACGCGTTGTTACCAAAATTATTCCTACCAACGAAATTCACATCCATAGATTCATTATTATTCTCAATCAAAGTAGACAAAGGCATATCATTAGGATCGGAAGAAACACTCTTAGTAGCAAATAATTTCATAAGTTCATCCATCTTTCCACTCAAAACATTAATGTCTTCTATCGCATGCACTTTTTTATTAGTAGATCTTTCAGTGTGCCATTGAGAATAATTAACCATAATATTATCTAGGAGTTTAGTAGCTTCTCCTAAAGTGATTTCCATAAAAGTGCCTCCCGCGGCCGAATCTAAAAGATTTCTAGAAGCAAAATTCAATCCGGCATAATTTTTTTGTATAATCATCCACAAAATCAAGCCATGAGTAGGGCAATTACGTATCATTAATTTCATCCTGTCCCAAGCTTGTGCAACATGTTCATGATCAAGTTGCTTAAAATTCATAATTTCGTTTCTAAGAGAGATGATCTTAGCGGGAGGAAAATACTTAGAGATAAAAGTATCTTTGCACTTATTCCAAGAATCAATACTATTTTTAGGCAAAGACGAAAACCAAGCTTTAGAACGATCTCTAAGCGAAAAAGGAAATAGCTTCAATTTAACAATATCATTATCAACATCTTTCTTCTTTTGCATATCACATAAATCAATGAAGCTATTTAGATGAGTAGCGGCATCTTCACTAGGAAGGCCGGCGATTGATCTTTCATAACAAGATTCAACAAAGGAGCATTGATTTCACAAGATTCAGTATCGGTAAGAGGAGCAATCGGAGTGCTAAGGAAATCATTATTGTTGGTATTGGTAAAGTCACACAATTTGGTATTATCTTGAGCCATGGTGACAAACAAGCAATCCAACACACGAGCAAACAAGAAGCAAGTGAAAAAGAGGCGAACGGAAAAGAGAGGGCGAATAAAACGGCAAGGGTGAAGTGGGGAGAGGAAAACGAGAGGCAAATGGCAAATAATGTAATGCGGGAGATAAGGGTATGGGTACTTGGTATGTTGACTTTTGCATAGACCTCCCCGGCAACGGCGCCAGAAATCCTTCTTGCTACCTCTTGAGCACTGCGTTGGTTTTCCCTTGAAGAGGAAAGGGTGATGCAGCAAAGTAGAGTAAGTATTTCCCTCAGTTTTTGAGAAACAAGATATAAATCCAGTAGGAGGCTACGCACGAGTCCCTCGCACCTACACAAACAAATAAATCCTCACAACCAACGCGATAAGGGGTTGTCAACCCCTACACGGTCACTTACGAGAGTGAGATCAGATAGATATGATAGGATAATATTTTTAGTATTTTTGTGATAAACATGCATAGTAAAATAAAAGGCAAAGTAAAAAAGCAAAGGAAATAACTAAGTGTTGGAAGATTAATATTATGAAGATAGACCCGGGGGCCATAGGTTTTCACTAGTGGCTTCTCTCAAGAGCATAAGTATTTTACGGTGGGTGAACAAATTACTGTTGAGCAATTGACAGAATTGAGCATAGTTATGAGAATATCTAGGTATGATCATGTATATAGGCATCACGTCCGAGACAAGTAGACCAACTCCTGCCTGCATCTACTACTATGACTCCACTCATCGACCGCTATCCAGCATGCATCTAGAGTATTAAGTTCATAAAAACAGAGTAACGCCTTAAGCAAGATGACATGATGTAGAGGGATAAATTCATGCAATATGATAAAACCCCATCTTGTTATCCTCGATGGCAACAATACAATACGTGCCTTGCTGCCCCTACTATCACTGGGAAAGGACCCCGCAAGATTGAACCCAAAGCTAAGCACTTCTCCCATTGCAAGAAAGATCAATATAGTAGGCCAAACCAAACTGATAATTCGAAGAGACTTGCAAAGATAACCAATCATACATAAAAGAATTCAGAAAAGATTCAAATATTGTTCATAGATAAACTTGATCATAAACCAACAATTCATCGGTCTCAACAAACACACCGCAAAAGAAGATTACATCGAATAGATCTCCACGAGAGAGGGGGAGAACATTGTATTGAGATCAAAAGAGGGAAGAAGCCATCTAGCTAATAACTATGGACCCGAAGGTCTGAGGTAAACCACTCACAGTTCATCGGAGGGGCTATGGTGATGATGTAGAAGCCCTCCGTGATCGATGCCCCTTCCGGTGGAGCTCCGGAACAGGCCCCAAGATGGGATCTTGTGGGTACAGAAGGCTGCGGCGGTGAAATTAGGTTTTTGGCTCCGTATCTGATCGTTTGGGGGTACGTAGGTATATATAGGAGGAAGGAGTACGTCGGTGGAGAAACAGGGTGCCCACGAGGGTGGAGGGCGCGCCCCCTACCTCGTGGCCTCCTCGTTTGTTTCTTGACATAGGGTCCAAGTCTCCTGGATCTTGTTCGTTCCAAAAATCACGTTTCCGAAGGTTTCATTCCGTTTGGACTCCGTTTGATATTCTTTTTCTGCGAAACTCTGAAATAGGCAAAAAACAACAATTCTGGGCTGGGCCTCCGGTTAATAGGTTAGTCCCAAAAATAATATAAAAGTGTATAATAAAGCCCAATAATGTCCAAAACAGAAGATAATATAGCATGGAGCAATCAAAAATTATAGAGACGTTGGAGACGTATCATGCGTGCTAAGAAAGATTGTTTTATGAAAGCGTGTTCTTCAAATTTCTATGAAAATAAAGATGAAGATCTAAAATTTATTGATGTGTCCCCTATTAAATCTTTGTTTTGCAATATGAATCTTGATTATGATGGGACTGAATATGATCCACCTTTACCTAGAAGGCGTTCCAAAAATTCAGAGTTTTTAGATCTTGATGCAAAAATTGGTAAACGTGGGATTCAAGAGACATTAGAAGCTAATAAACCCACTATTTTGGATTTCAAGGAATTTAATTATGATAATTGATCTTTGATAGATTGTATTTCCTTGTTGCAATCCATGCTAAATTCTCCTCATGCTTATACTCAAAATAAAGCTTTTACTAAACATATCGTTGATGCTTTGATGCAATCTTTTGAAGAAAAGCTTGAGTTGGAAGTATTTATCCCTAGAAAACTTTATGATGAGTGGGAACCTACTATTAAAATTAAGATTAAAGATCATGAGTTCTATGCTTTATGTGATTTGGGTGCTAGTGTTTCCATTATTCCCAAAACTTTGTGCGATTTGCTAGGTTTCCGTGATTTTGATGATTGCTCTTTAAACTTGCACCTTGCGGATTCCACTATTAAGAAACCTGTGGGACGAATTAATGATGTTCTTATTGTTGCGAATAGGAACTATGTGCCCTTAGATTTTATTGTTCTTGATATAGATTGCAATCCTTCATGTCCTATTATTCTTGGTAGACATTTCCTTAGAACAATTGGTGCAATTATTGATATGAAGGAAGGGAATATTAGATTCCAATTTCCATTAAAGAAGGGCATGGAACACTTCCCTAGGAAGAAAATAAAATTTCCATATGAATCTACCATGAGAGCCACTTATGGACTGCCTACCAAAGATGGCAACACCTAGATCTATCCTTGCTTTTATGCCTAGCTAGGGGCGTTAAACGATAGCGCTTGTTGGGAGGCAACCCAATTTTATTTTTAGTTTTTTGCTTTTTTTCTTCTGTTTAGGAATAAATATTTGATCTAGCCGCTGGTTAGATGTGTTTTTATGTTTTAATTAGTGTTGGTGCCAAGTTAAACCTATAGGATCTTCTTGGATGATAGTTATTTGATCTTGCAGTAATTTCCAGAAACTTTCTATTCACGAAAATAATTGTTAAAAATCACCAGAACGTGATAAAATATTGATTCATTGCTGCTGATCAATAAACAAATTGCCTAGGTCATCCTATTTTGGCTGATTTTTTGGAGTTCCAGAAGTTTGCGTTAGTTATAGATTACTACAGACTGTTCTGTTTTTGACAGATTCTGTTTTTCGTGTGTTGTTTGCTTATTTTGATGAATCTATGGCTAGTAAAAATAGTTTATAAACCATAGAGAAGTTGGAATACAGTAGGTTTAACACCAATATAAATAAATAATGAGTTCATTACAGTACCTTGAAGTGGTCTTTTGTTTTCTTTCGCTAACGGAGCTCACGAGATTTTCTGCTGAGTTTTGTGTTGTGAAGTTTTCAAGTTTTGGGTGAAAGATTTGATGGATTATGGAACAAGGAGTGGAAAGAGACTAAGCTTGGGTATGCCCATGGCACCCCCAAGATAATCTAAGGATACCATAAAGCCAAAGCTTGGGGATGCCCCGGAAGGCATCCCTTCTTTCGTCTACTTCCATCGGTAACTTTACTTGGAGCTATATTTTTATTCACCACATGATATGTGTTTTGCTTGGAGCGTCTTGTTTGAGTCTTTATTTGTTAGTTTACCACAATTATCCTTGCTGTACACACCTTTTGAGAGAGACACACATGATTCGGAAATTATTAGAATACTCTATGTGCTTCACTTATATCTTTTGAGTTATATAGTTTTGCTCTAGTGCTTCACTTATGTCTTTTAGAGCACGGTGGTGGATTTGTTTTATAGAAACTATTGATATCTCATGCTTCACTTATATTATTTCGAGAGTCTTAAAATAGCATGGAAATTTGCTTTAATTAATATCATGAGAAATTTGATGCTTGATAATTGTTTTGAGATATAAAGGTGGTAATATCATAGTTGTGCTAGTTGAGTAATTGTGGAATTGAAAAATACATGTGTTGGAGTTTGTGATTCCCATAGCATGCACGTATGGTGAACCATTATCTAACGAAGTCGGAGCATGAAGTATTTGTTGATTGTCTTCCTTTGTGTGGCGGTCGGGATCGCGCGATGGTTAACTCCTACCAACCCTTCCCCTAGGAGCATGCGTAGTAGTACTTTGCTTCGAAGGCTAATAAATTTTTGCAATAAGTATATGAGTTCTTTATGACTAATGTGAGTCCATGGATTATACGCACACTTACCTTTCCGCAATTTTCTAGCCTCTTCGGTACCGCGCATTGCCCTTTCTCACCTTGAGAGTTGGTGCAAACTTCGCCGGTGCATCCAAACCCCGTGATATGATACGCTCTATCACACATAAACCTCCTTATATCTTCCTCAAAACAGCCACCATACCTACCTATCATGGCATTTCCATAGCCATTCCAAGATATATTGCCATGCAACTTTCCACCGTTTCATTTATCATGACATGCTCCATCATTGTCATATTGCATTGCATGATCATGTAGTTGACATTGTATTTGTGGCAAAGCCACCGTTCATAATTCTTTTATACATGTTGCTCTTGATTCATTGCATATCCCGGTACACCGCCGGAGGCATTCATATAGAGTCATATTTTGTTCTAAGTATTGAGTTGTAATTCATGAGTTGTAAGTAAATAAAAGTGTGATGATCATCATTATTAGAGCATTGTCCCAAGTGAGGAAAGGACGATGGAGATTATGATTCCCCCACAAGTCGGGATGAGTCTCCGGACTAAAAAAAAGAGGCCATAAAAAAAGGAGAAAAGGCCCAAAAAAATGAGAGAAAAAGAGAGAAGGGACAATGTTACTATCCTTTTACCACACTTGTGCTTCAAAGTAGCACTGTGATTTTCATAATAGAGAGTCTCTCATTTTGTCACTTTCATATACTAGTGGGAAATTTCATTATAGAACTTGGCTTGTATATTCAAATGATGGGCTTCCTCAAATGCCCGAGGTCTTCGTGAGCAAGCAAGTTGGATGCACACCCACTTAGTTTCTTTTTGAGCTTTCATACACTTATAGCTCTAGTGCATTCGTTGCATGGCAATCCCTACTCCTTGCATTAACATCAATTGATGGGCATCTCCATAGCCCGTTGATTAGCATCGTTGATGTGAGAGTTTCTCCTTTTTTTGTCTTCCCACATAACCCCTACCATTGTACCTTATTCCACCATAGTGCTATATCCATGGCTTGCGCTCATGTATTGCGTAAGAGTTGAAAAGGCTGAAGCGCGTTAAAAGTATGAACCAATTGCTTGGCTAAAACCGGGGTCGTACATGATATGAATATTTTGTGTGGGGAAGATGGAGCATAGCCAGACTATATGATTTTGTAGGGATAACTTGCTTTGGCTATGTTATTTTGATAAGACATAATTGCTTAGTTAGTATGCTTGAAATATTATTGTTTTTATGTCAACATTAAACTTTTATCTTGAATCATATCAAATCTAAACATCCATGCCACAATAAGAAGAATTACATTCAAATCATGCCAAGTAGCATTCCGCATAAAAAATTCTGTTTTTATCATTTACCTACTCGAGGACGAGCAGGAATTAAGCTTGGGGATGCTTGATACGTCTCCAACGTATCTATAATTTTTGATTGCTCCATGCTATATTATCTTCTGTTTTGGACATTATTGGGCTTTATTATTCACTTTTATATTATTTTTGGGACTAACCTATTGTGACACCCCAAAACTTTGACCTTGTTTTATTTATTAAAATTTTGCCAGGAAATAAAACTTTTCCATTTGTCAAGATTTACCCTTTTGTTATTTTGGATTTTTACCTCTAGTGGAAAAACCTTCAAAGAGTATTGTTGGACTTATATGCCCTCTTTATAAAACAATTCTTTAACAATGGGTTTAATTGCAAGATTTGTTTTCTCAGAGCTTTATTCTCTCAGAAATGATTTCTTTGAATTTGGAGCCTGTTTTGCACTCCAACCATTTGATAAATGCCTTTAAAATTTCCACCAAAATTTGGGGATGTCATGTGATGTTTACACATCACTTTTATGCAAAAATACCTTTTAGCCATTGGAGATTTTGAGCTCTACACCAACTTTTCCAATCTGGTCCAGTAGGCACTTTTGCACTACAACCCATTTAAATATTTCTTTAAAAATTCTTCCAAGTGTTTGGAGATGTCAGTGGATGCCTACAATTCAACTATATGGAAAAACCCAGTGATATTCTTTGAAAAATTTGAGTGAATCACCCTCTTTCGCATTCTGGCCCAATTTGGTGATTTGTACTACAACCTTATTTCATTTTGCTCTAGTGACCCTGAGCTTTTTCCTACTTGTAGCCCTCCCTTCAAAACCCTTAAGTCCAGGAGAGTGGACTCATTGGAGGTTTTTAAGTGCATGCTATAAACCCTTTTTCTTTCTGTCCAAAACTAGAGTTTTGCAAAACTTGAACTAGCAAGTTTCTGGTTTTGCCCATATGATCTTGACTTCATCATCCACACCTAAAGAGACCCTGATCTGGAGATTTTGGCCACTCCAAGAGTTGCCTAAGTGCACTTGGCATTCTGTTGAGCACTTGGTGTGCACAGTCAGTTTTGGGCATGTTTCCTAGTTTGCACTGTGAACTTGCTCCAATGACCCAGCAACCTTGTCCACTGAACTCCTAGCTGTCTCTATCCTAGTCCTGTTAATTGCCAGCCCCACCCTCGCGCTCTAGACCGCCCTGGCATTTCATCGAGCAGGTTCCGTGCATGCTCTGGGCGCGCCCAGAGCGCACGTTTTGCACGCGCGCGCACTGAGCCGCCGCGCCGCACTGCCGCACTCAACGCGACCCGTCCCTGGCCCCTGCTCACCTGCTGAGCAGCGCACTAGCCTCGCCCACTCCCAACGCCACCCCTGGCGCCCTGCAGCGCCGCTGGCAGAGCTCTTGGCGGCACGCCGGCATCGGCAGCGAACCTCTGACATGGACGGCGCCGCCCAAGCCACCCCAGCGCGCCAGCTGCCCCTGTGAACAGCCCGGTCTTATCCCGAAGCTCGTCGGCACGCACTCGTCACCGCCACGTCGCCCTGCAGCTACAGCACGGCTGTCGCCGGCGATCTTATCTTTAGCCGCGCGGTCCAACCTCGGGCGCCTATTTAAGGGACCCCTGAGCTCGTGCAAGACCTCAGGCGACCTCAGACCCTCCCCGTAGAGCTTCCCTAGCAGTGGATTGACCGGAGAAGACCGTCTTCACCAACTCCGGCCAGTTTGGCCGCCGCCGAGCTCCGGTGAAATACGTCGCAGCCAGCCCCTCTCTCGCCCAACCAGCGCCACCAGTAGCTTCCTCTTGTCCTTGCGGAGCTGGCCAGCAACCCAACCTCGATCGGAGACCACCGGAGCCCAAAAACCACTTCTCACCCGTAGCCCCCTCCGCCGCGGAGCTCGCCGCCGGCGATTCCTTCCACCTCCGACGACCCAGCTTCCACCAAGAGGACCACCCCAGTCTGGCCGTTCCATCCCCGCCCTCGGATGCCCGTGAGGCGCTGCCGTTCGTCGACGGCGATCGCCGGAGTCCCGCTCCCGTCGGGTAGAGAAGAGGAGGGAGAGGGAGGAACGGTCAAACCTGACCAGTGAGCCCTCTGGACCCACTGTTAGTGACCCGCGCGCCGTCTTCTCTGTTTTAAGTGAAGGCGCATAAGTCCCGAGCACGTCTCCTCTGCTGCGAAAGCGTATTCCCCTCGAAGCGTTTTCCTTTTTCTGGTTTTATTAAAAACAGAGTTTGACCAGACTTTGACTAGCTATAACATTTAAAATAGAACTCCAAATGAATTGATTCTTTTTCCTACCTCTCCCAAATTCCATCTAGTTTATTTTAAGATTTATTTCAAAAATATTTGAGACAACTTTTTGTACTGTGTTTGAAATATTTGTTATTTGGATATTTTGCAAAATAGGGATAATGGAGAGAAGAGAAAGCTTTCAAAAAGTGCATTCTTTGCATACTCTTGAAGGCAAGCATTTCTGGACTCTGGCATAATATTTTTTTGTGGTGTTCTGATACGATTACAACACCATTGACTTGGAGTATGCGTTATCTTTATGTAACGATAAAGTCTCGTGCATGAGTGCTTTTTGGAGATATTTTGTGGTCAGCAATGGATACGCTAGTGATTTGGATCATCCTCGTGAGCTCCTCATGCATACCGGAAGGAAGCCGGGAAAGTCGTGGTCTTGGGTAGACACGAGCTTGTCCCTAGTCCCTCGTCGAGACGAGTATGTCCGGTATGGCATGGTGAGGCTTGATGAGTGGTGATTTATTCCATTAATGGCAATATTGTTGGAGGACATTTGGACCACCTGAGTCGGTCGTAGGTCGAGTCTTGATCAGTAGCTTCCCTATTTGTTGGTACCACCACTTGTCCCTGTCGCAGACGGGGTATGGTTCAGTAAGTTGTCAACCCCTTACCAAAGCACACACCGTACAGAGAGGCCATAGTGGAAGATACCGGAGGCCTCCGGTAGGCATGCCACTTGGTCCGGGGGCATGGGTGTTTCCGGTTGGGACCGAGAGGGGGGCACCCCTTAGAGCGCGCGAATAGAAATTTGATCCCATGCTACGTCGAGGTTGTAGCCTCCCCACTTAGAGTTTTGCTTGGCAGGTGTCGTGGGTGATTCTAGACACCGGTGAGTTAAGCTAGTGTGTGCAGGTCGGGCGTGTTTTCAATTAAAAGGCTGTAGGCGGAATTAGTCCCGATGGGCTAAATACATCCGTTACTCGTGGGTGAAGAGTACACCCTCTTCAGAGGTCATATCTTTTGGATAGCCATGTTCATGAGTAAGGACCACAATCTGAGTGAAATCTAGTAACGGTATTCGGATGGAGAACGATTTAACTAGAACTCAGTGACGGTTTTCGGAAGGAGACACGGCTAACTGGATCATAGTAACGGTATTCGGATGGAGAACGAATTAGCTAGAACTCAATGACGGTCTTCGGATGGAGAAACGGCTAGACCAGATTTTTGTTTATGACCTGTGACATCTGAGGATCATGTTTTAATTTTATTATTAATATGGACTAACCATTTACATTATGTATTTTATTGAGTATCCCTGGGATGGTTCTACCTCCTGGATATTCACTGTGATTATTCTTTTATAAGCCCTTTCTGTGGTGTCGCTCAGACGCCCGACTGCGGCATGCTTGTTGTTTATTTATCTTTTATAAGCCCTTTATGTGGTGTCGCTCAGACGCCCGACTGCGGCATGCTTGTTGTTTATTTATCTTTTATAAGCCCTTTATGTGGTGTCGCTCAGACGCCCGACTGCGGCATGCTTGTTGTTTATTTATCTTTTATAAGCCCTTTCTGTGGTGTCGCTCAGACGCCCGACTGCGGCATCGTTAATTTATTTGCAACCTTTCGAGGAGTCATTTTAGACACTCGCTCAGTGCATTTCTTTTACTTCCGTATTGCACGTCCATATTTTCTCTGCACGTGTGCATCTCAGATTTTTGTTTACTTCATGCCAGACTTATCATCATAAATGTTTCGGAGTATGATTTATCTCCTGTTATATTATACCCATGTTCTTAATGTTTGCGAGTACATTCAAATGTACTCACTGGCTTGTCCCTGGCTATTGTCTTGGCCAGATTTTCGCGCATGGAGATAAGCATCGCGGTGACAGCCTCGGAACCTACGTATTGACGATAGCAGCCTCGCGAAGATAGGAGTTATCCTGGTCAGCTGTTCTTGTGGGAATGGAGTCCCATAGACGCAGTTGTATCGCAGACCGCTTCCGCCATCAACCACTAGAAACCAAATGTTGTACTCCTAGGCCACAATGGTCTTGTACTACATATTTTTGTACCTTGCTTGGAATTCTTGTATCAAGTTGGTGTCTCATCAGCTAACAGTAATCCTGGGGCTGGTGAGCACAAAGGCCGTTTTCTGGGGAATTATTATCCCAAAAATCCGGTTGTGACAGACTTGGTATCAGAGTCAGGCTGACCATTGGCTAACCCTATCTTAGCCAGGTCAATAAACCTAGGTTAACCAGACCACCAGACCTTAACCTAACCCCGGTCAAGCTTCCCGCGTAAGATAGCTCCACAGTGACCTGACGCCTTTCGGCGGACGGTGCCCAACCTATCGACCTAGCCCGTCGATCACGCGCCAGTGACCGACACCCAACCCGTCTCTATCGCAAGCGTGCGGAGGAAGACTCCGTCCCCTTTCCCCTATAAAAAGGGCACGCTAGCCTCAGCACAGCACAGCCTCTTTCCCCAAACCAAGCCACGATGCCTGGCCCCATTGTTCACAATCAGACCACCGCAACCAACCTTGGAGGTTTTGTGACCGTGCTCGCAAACCTCACCCGCCGTGCCTATGCATTAGAAGAGCCTCCTGAATATGTTGTGTACCAGGGACCCATGTACGGTGAGAGCCGTCAGTACTGGGCCACTGTGCACATCTACGGTAGGGGTCTGTCGCCAGAACGCCCCTACAGGTTCACTGGAAGGACAACTTCCTTTGAGCCACAGGCCATCCAACTGGCAGCCCGAGAAGCTATAGTTCAACTCCGGCACTTGTCGCCCAGAGTTTACTGTTGCTCGTTCTACTACTACCCCAGTCGTGACGGGTATGGTAGGCCGCCCCAGGTTGCCAACGGAGATCACGAGACGGATCCGGCACTATTGCATCTGGTGCGCTATGTAAGCGCACTAGAGCAACTGTTCGATCAGGTCACCCTCGATCTGATCGCAGCTCGTGGAGAACTGGTTGGCCGAGCCCCGGCGAGAAGAGACGCGGAGCCCGACACCGACAACCCAGTCGTGCTGTTCGGACACCCGATCGATCCCTTGAGGTCCGCCCCAGCCATCAACCAGAGTACTTTGGTGTCACCAAAAGCGCTTCGTCACCTTTTGGGAACCCATTCCAACGGGATTGTGGCCAACAACCCCCGCGATGGTCATCACCACTACCCCGACTCTGCAGCCCCTCAACCTCAGCCGGCAAATCCTGACGGAGAAACCCGTGGAGAAACCTCGGCACCCCCAGGCCAGCCCACTTAGACATTAACGAAGTAGACTAAGTCGCTCGAGTTGTATCAAGTCTTCGTTTCCCTACGCTTTGTAACGGTGTGGCCTGGTATCGCTTTTTGCTGACTGCTTGAACGATCCTATTTTTGGAGTAGTAACTATGCATGTGTACGTTAGCGTACAGTTGCATTTTCTTTAAATTTCGGGCGCAGCTAACTAGACCAACCCCGACGGCACCCACAGTAATGTGTCACATTTATGTGATATGTATATCTGTGGCTTTGACCCGAGAACAGGATCGACAACCAATTACCCTTCACCCCGGTAGATAACCCAGCCCCGGTGCTATATAAAGGCCACTTCGTGACCTTGCCAAGTGCCCCTCACTATTGTGCGCAGCACTCACAGCCATTCCTTTGCCATGCCGACCCCCAGTATTTATCTGAGAACCCCAGACGCAACCCCGGGCAGTTTTGTTAAATTATTGTGGGACTTTACCTGCAGTACTATGAGTGCCACCCGTCCACCCCAGTACGAGATGCTCAAATCGAGGATCACCCCTTCCACCTCGAAATATTGGGCAGTGGTGCACATCCCTCCCGCATACCCAAACCAAGACCCAACGGAAGTCTCCTTCATGGGGAAATCCATGCCGACTCCGCATATGGCCATAGAAGCTGCTGCGTACGAAGCGCTCGCTCGTCTTCGATTCGCGGTACCCTACGCCAGCGAGCGAGGATACTATTATTTTCCGAGTCGTGCAGCACCCGGAGAAGTTGCATCTTTTCCCGGTGGACGAGTTGAGAGAGATCCAGTACTAGCCAACCTTGCCCAGTACGTTATCGCCCAGGAGCGTTTAACTCAGCGGGTAATGGGTTATCTCCAGAGCCTCGCTGATTTAAATTCTCGGATCGCTATTGGCAGACCACTGAGGCCTGACCAGGAGAGGCGCATTCATCGACTAGTCAACCCGCTTCCCCCGATAGAAGAGGAGTGTGCCCCAGTACCAGAGGCGTTTTCTCAGGACCCTGTCCTTTTGCCATTTTCTTTGTAAACGTCACCGCTGTATTTTTTATCCCAGTATTTTATTTATGTGTTGTAGCGTGTTCGTGGTTCCCAAATTTTGTGCGATGGATCCGATTCTCTTTAGTTCCAGTTATGTGAGCAGTTTTACTGCTGTTAGTTTGGTTTTAATTTATTTTTTCCTCACAACATGTTTTGATGAGATTTCTTTCCCCGAGTCACTGCTGCGTATACCTTTTTCACGACTTAGATTTTTTTATTCGCGCAGCGTCGTAACAGCAGACTCACAGCTGCAACCACTCGACCTCGGGCACTATTACCAATCCTTGAGCACATTGTTGCGCCTAACTAACCACACTCGAGGACACCACAGTCTCAGTGAGAGAGATTTGTGAGTGATCTTTCAGGCACGAGTTGCCCCAGCACACCGACAGCAGTTAGCCCTCGAGGCCGCGCCTAATCCACGTGATCGCCGCCGCCGCGAAGAGCTAACACTCGAGCGGCAGCATCTCGACGATCATCCAGGATCATCGCGCACAGGAGCACGGAGAACCCTGGCAGCATCGCCAATCCTCCACACACCAAGACCACATACCAGTCCGGCATCGCCACCGCCATTAGAGCCTTGTCTCAAGCTCCTGCTAACAGCAGTGGAGGAGAAGGAAGGAGAAGTGGAAGCAAGGCCAGATGTGAGGAAGAAGAGAGGAGCACCGCGGTCGTTTTATAGCTCGAGATCGGTGTACGGTGGGCGAGGTCCACCAGGGCCACTCGTCGCTCGACCGCCGGTGTTCGGAGGCGAGTCCGCGAGCAGTACCGACAGCGCACTAGCCCGCGAGGTGAGTGCACGCTGCACCGGCAGCTAGCACGCCGCGCACTACCACGGTATGTCCTCGATGCCCTACGAGCTAGGCATCGCCGGTGGAGGAAGCGCGGGAGAGCTCGCGAGAGAGAAGAGAGCCAGAGGTAGAAGAAGAGGCCGACAGTGGGCCCTGGGTCCACCTGTCAGCCAGAGAGAGCACTGTGCTCTTGGGTACGACCAGCGTATTTTAGTAATTTAGAATTTATTCTAAATTACTGTATCCGCGTGGAAATATCTTGTTTTCCCCAACCATAGATATTTTCCCACGCTACGCCAGTGTATTACACTGTGGTTTTACACCACTTATTGCCCTCTCACTATGGCCGCTTTGCTTTTGTGCAGTTGAATGATTTCTTTTGATAAAAACAGTTTTTGTTCAAAACAGCTTTTAACAAATCTCGAGGACGAGATTTTTCTTAAGGGCGGTAGTGTTGTGACACCCCAAAATTTTGACCTTGTTTTATTTATTAAAATTTTGCCAGGAAATAAAACTTTTCCATTTGTCAAGATTTACCCTTTTGTTATTTTGGATTTTTACCTCTAGTGGAAAAACCTTCAAAGAGTATTGTTGGACTTATATGCCCTCTTTATAAAACAATTCTTTAACAGTGGGTTTAATTGCAAGATTTGTTTTCTCAGAGCTTTATTCTCTCAGAAATGATTTCTTTGAATTTGGAGCCTGTTTTGCACTCCAACCATTTGATAAATGCCTTTAAAATTTCCACCAAAATTTGGGGATGTCATGTGATGTTTACACATCACTTTTATGCAAAAATACCTTTTGGCCATTGGAGATTTTGAGCTCTACACCAACTTTTCCAATCTGGTCCAGTAGGCACTTTTGCACTACAACCCATTTAAATATTTCTTTAAAAATTCTTCCAAGTGTTTGGAGATGTCAGTGGATGCCTACAATTCAACTCTATGGAAAAACCCAGTGATATTCTTTGAAAAATTTGAGTGAATCACCCTCTTTCGCATTCTGGCCCAATTTGGTGATTTGTACTACAACCTTATTTCATTTTGCTCTAGTGACCCTGAGCTTTTTCCTACTTGTAGCCCTCCCTTCAAAACCCTTAAGTCCAGGAGAGTGGACTCATTGGAGGTTTTTAAGTGCATGCTATAAACCCTTTTTCTTTCTGTCCAAAACTAGAGTTTTGCAAAACTTGAACTAGCAAGTTTCTGGTTTTGCCCATATGATCTTGACTTCATCATCCACACCTAAAGAGACCCTGATCTGGAGATTTTGGCCACTCCAAGAGTTGCCTAAGTGCACTTGGCATTCTGTCGAGCACTTGGTGTGCACAGTCAGTTTTGGGCATGTTTCCTAGTTTGCACTGTGAACTTGCTCCAATGACCCAGCAACCTTGTCCACTGAACTCCTAGCTGTCTCTATCCTAGTCCTGTTAATTGCCAGCCCCACCCTCGCGCTCTAGACCGCCCTGGCATTTCATCGAGCAGGTTCCGTGCGTGCTCTGGGCGCGCCCAGAGCGCACGTTTTGCACGCGCGCGCACTGAGCCGCCGCGCCGCACTGCCGCACTCAACGCGACCCGTCCCTGGCCCCTGCTCACCTGCTGAGCAGCGCACTAGCCTCGCCCACTCCCAACGCCACCCCTGGCGCCCTGCAGCGCCGCTGGCAGAGCTCTTGGTGGCACGCCGGCATCGGCAGTGAACCTCTGACATGTACGGCGCCGCCCAAGCCACCCCAGCGCGCCAGCTGCCCCTGTGAACAGCCCGGTCTTATCCCGAAGCTCGTCGGCACGCACTCGTCACCGCCACATCGCCCTGCAGCTACAGCACGGCTGTCGCCGGCGATCTTATCTTCAGCCGCCGCGGTCCAACCTCGGGCGCCTATTTAAGGGACCCCCGAGCTCGTGCAAGACCTCAGGCGACCTCAGACCCTCCCCGTAGAGCTTCCCTAGCAGTGGATTGACCGGAGAAGACCGTCTTCACCAACTCCGGCCAGTTTGGCCGCCGCCGAACTCCGGTGAAATACGTCGCAGCCAGCCACTCTCTCGCCCAACCAGCGCCACCAGTAGCTTCCTCTTGTCCTTGCGGAGCTGGCCAGCAACCCAACCTCGATCGGAGACCACCGGAGCCCAAAAACCACTTCTCACCCGTAGCCCCCTCCGCCGCGGAGCTCGCCGCCGGCGATTCCTTCCACCTCCGACGACCCAGCTTCCACCAAGAGGACCACCCCAGTCTGGCCGTTCCATCCCTGCCCTCGGATGCCCGTGAGGCGCTGCCGTTCGTCGACGGCGATCGCCGGAGTCCCGCTCCCGTCGGGTAGAGAAGAGGAGGGAGAGGGAGGAACGGTCAAACCTGACCAGTGGGCCCTCTGGACCCACTGTCAGTGACCCGCGCGCCGTCTTCTCTGTTTTAAGTGAAGGCGCATAAGTCCCGAGTACGTCTCCTCTGCTGCGAAAGCGTATTCCCCTCGAAGCGTTTTCCTTTTTCTGGTTTTATTAAAAACAGAGTTTTGACCAGACTTTGACTAGCTATAACTTTTAAAATAAAACTCCAAATGAATTGATTCTTTTTCCTACCTCTCCCAAATTTCATCTAGTTTATTTTAAGATTTATTTAAAAAATATTTGAGACAACTTTTTGTACTGTGTTTGAAATATTTGTTATTTGGATATTTTGCAAAATAGGGATAATGGAGAGAAGAGAAAGCTTTCAAAAAGTGCATCCTTTGCATACTCTTGAAGGCAAGCCTTTCTGGACTCTGGCATAATATTTTTTTGTGGTGTTCTGTACGATTACAACACCATTTGACTTGGAGTATGCGTTATCTTTATGTAACGATAAAGTCTCGTGCATGAGTGCTTTTTGGAGATATTTTGTGGTCAGCAATGGATACGCTAGTGATTTGGATCATCCTCGTGAGCTCCTCATGCATACCGGAAGGAAGCCGGGAAAGTCGTGGTCTTGGGTAGACACGAGCTTGTCCCTAGTCCCTCGTCGAGACGAGTATGTCCGGTATGGCATGGTGAGGCTTGATGAGTGGTGATTTATTCCATTAATGGCAATATTGTTGGAGGACATTTGGACCACCTGAGTCGGTCGTAGGTCGAGTCTTGATCAGTAGCTTCCCTATTTGTTGGTACCACCACTTGTCCCTGTCGCAGACGGGGTATGGTTCAGTAAGTTGTCAACCCCTTACCAAAGCACACACCGTACAGAGAGGCCATAGTGGAAGATACCGGAGGCCTCCGGTAGGCATGCCACTTGGTCCGGGGGCATGGGTGTTTCCGGTTGGGACCGAGAGGGGGGCACCCCTTAGAGCGCGCGAATAGAAATTTGATCCCATGCTACGTCGAGGTTGTAGCCTCCCCACTTAGAGTTTTGCTTGGCAGGTGTCGTGGGTGATTCCAGACACCGGTGAGTTAAGCTGGTGTGTGCAGGTCGGGCGTGTTTTCAATTAAAAGGCCGTAGGCGGAATTATTCCCGATGGGCTAAATAAATCCGTTACTCGTGGGTGAAGAGTACACCCTCTTCAGAGGTCATATCTTTTGGATAGCCATGTTCATGAGTAAGGACCACAATCTGAGTGAAATCTAGTAACGGTATTCGGATGGAGAACGATTTAACTAGAACTCCGTGACGGTTTTCGGAAGGAGACACGGCTAACTGGATCATAGTAACGGTATTCGGATGGAGAACGAATTAGCTAGAACTCAGTGACGGTCTTCGGATGGAGAAACGGCTAGACCAGATTTTTGTTTATGACCTGTGACATCTGAGGATCATGTTTTAATTTTATTATTAATATGGACTAACCATTTACATTATGTATTTTATTGAGTATCCCTGGGATGGTTCTACCTCCTGGATATCCACTGTGATTATTCTTTTATAAGCCCTTTCTGTGGTGTCGCTCAGACGCCCGACTGCGGCATGCTTGTTGTTTATTTATCTTTTATAAGCCCTTTATGTGGTGTCGCTTAGACGCCCGATTGCGGCATCCTTGTTGTTTATTTATCTTTTATAAGCCCTTTATGTGGTGTCGCTTAGACGCCCGACTGCGGCATGCTTGTTGTTTATTTATCTTTTATAAGCCCTTTCTGTGGTGTCGCTCAGACGCCCGAGTGCGGCATCGTTAATTTATTTGCAACCTTTCGAGGAGTCATTTTAGACACTCGCTCAGTGCATTTCTTTTACTTCCGTATTGCACGTCCATATTTTCTCTGCACGCGTGCATCTCAGATTTTTGTTTACTTCATGGCAGACTTATCATCATAAATGTTTCGGAGTATGATTTATCTCCTGTTATATTATACCCGTGTTCTTAATGTTTGCGAGTACATTCAAACGTACTCACTGGCTTGTCCCTGGCTATTGTCTTGGCCAGATTTTCGCGCATGGAGATAAGCATCGCGGTGACAGCCTCGGAACCTACGTATTGACGATAGCAGCCTCGCGAAGATAGGAGTTATCCTAGTCAGCTGTTCTTGTGGGAATGGAGTCCCATAGACGCAGTTGTATCGCAGACCGCTTCCGCCATCAACCACTAGAAACCAAATGTTGTACTCCTAGGCCACAATGGTCTTGTACTACATATTTTTGTACCTTGCTTGGAATTCTTGTATCAAGTTGGTGTCTCATCAGCTAACAGTAATCCCGGGGCTGGTGAGCACAAAGGCCGTTTTCTGGGAAATTATTATCCCAAAAATCTGGTCGTGACACCTATTAACCGGAGGCCCAGCCCAGAATTGCTGCTTTTTGCCTATTTTGGAGTTTCGCACAAAAAGAATATCAAACGGAGTTCAAACGGAATGAAACCTTCGGGAAAGTGATTTTTGGAACGAACATGATCCAGGAGACTTGGACCTTACGTCAAGAAACAAAAGAGGAAGCCACGAGGTAGGGGGCGCGCCTACCCCCCCCAGGCGCGCCCTCCACCCTCGTGGGCCCCTTTTTGCTCCACCGACGTACTCCTTCCTCCTATATATACCTACGTACCCCCAAACGATCAGATACGGAGCCAAAAACCTAATTCATTACAAGGATCCGGGTCTATTGCAAAAAAATCGTTTGTTGCAATACATGTTGTTTCGTGGCGATAAGTACCTATTGCAACGAAATGACATTCGTTGGCAGCCGTTGCGACTGGACACATGGTAATAGGTTATTACCACGAAAAAGAAATTGTGGCAATAAAGTGTGCTATTGCAACAACCATGCGGGAAGTTGCCACATGTTTTCCTGTGGCAACACTCACTTGATGCCACAATTTGATTTGTGGAGATAGCTTTAATGCAACATGTAACGAATTGTGGAGATTGATATCTCGTAGCGATAGACATTTGTGGCAACAACCTATGCCAACGACGACCATTTCGTGGCGCAATACTCTTCCGTGGCAATAGTCAATTGTGGCAACAAACTATGGCAACAATCCTTGTTTTCGTGGTATTAGGCATGTTGCCACGATCCACTATACTTGTGGCAATAAACTATGGCAACAATCCTTGTTTTCGTGGCATTAGGCATGTTGCCACGACCCACTGCGCTTGTGGCATTAACTTATGGCAACAAATATTCGAATCGTCGTAACAGGAAATTGCAACGTACTTGTTTTTATGGTGATAAATAGGTATCACAACAGGTAAAAACTTTGTAGCGAGAAATTATTGCGACAATTTATACTTTCCGTGGCGATACTCTATTTGAACAAACTTACTTTGGTGGCGCCAAACTATTATCGCATCGTGAAATTTTTTGTGGCGCCAAGCTATTACAACAATATAAAGTGCTCCGTTGCAACATCCTAGTGCAACAAAACAGATAGGCGTAGCGAATGAGATATAACACAACACTATATTTTTAGTGGTGCTAGCATGTGGCAACCGAAAGTGGGTTGTGGTAATAGTCTATTGCAACCGTAAAAAAAATACAGGCTTTCGATTACAATATTCAAAACCATATGTATAATATGCAGATTCATAAAATTCATAATTCTCATAGCAAATATCCATCAAAAGAAACTCAAATGTAATTTAGCCACCCTAATTTACTTTGAAGGCTAAACTGCCCGTGATCTAGAGTCCAATCCAGCTAGTTCTTTGGATCCTGCAATCAAGAAACAAAAAAGTTCTAGTTAATTAGTCGAACATAACATACGTCATACAATTATTCCAGCCCCATTGTTAAAAACTATCGCCAGACTAACTAGACTAATACTGTGTCAGCAAGCATGTGACTAAGGGATCAGAACAACAATACACGTGTAAATGTCTAAAGCACAACCACAAGTACATCTACTAAAAGCTTCTTTTTTGAGAAAACACATTGGTTTAACTTAACGGTGCCGGGCTGAATCACCCAAAGCACAGGCAGCCACAAGGGCTGGTACATCGGCCTCCCATTCCAAATAGTGGTTAGGTTCTAACATCCTACCAAGACTAGCAAGCTCATGAGAGTTTGCCGAGCAACGACATACATTTATTTCATAATAAGAAAACCATAATTTGAGCGGGTACTTGGTATCCTCAATAACAGCAGCATGGGCTGACAAGTCAACCTTATTGATATTAAGTGCTTCCATCAGGAGTTGCGAGTCCGTTTAAAAAATGACTCTCACGACCCCCATATCAGCGGCAAGAGATACTTCATGGGACATTGCAGTGGACTCATCAGCGAAGGTATTACGCGCATCCTCATGACATCCTGCTCATGCATACAGAATGGTGCCATTGTCCGATCGTACATCTACTAAAATCTTCGGCTATCAATTTAAGTTAAGACTAGATGTATAGTTTCAGTTAAGTTCATGTCCCTAGCTAGCACATATTCCTTTTTCATTTAAGTTGTGACTCGATGCAGCAACACATGGTAAAAGAGAAGAAGCAGCTAGCTAACAATGAAGACCAATGACATTTAAAATGTAGGTAAACATGAAGAGAAAGCAAAGGTTGTGACTTACCATTGCTTTAAACATTCGAGAATGCCTTGCTGCAGCTTGTATGAGCGCATTTGAAGAAATAGCAGTTGGCCTTGAACCTGGAGTCTTATTAGGACTAGATCTCTGTAAAAAATATTTTGCAGGTTTGGATTACTATTTTCTTTGTCAACCCTCTTCGTAGGCACCTACAAATAGAAGTGCACATCTAGCAATGCAAGTAAGCAACATAAATCTTACATGGTCGGAAGCATATGACTGTAATCACCTGTTGGGTTCCCATCTGTTGGCTCAATTCTACAAACTTTGCCATCATGTTTCTTTCAAATTCCAGTCTTGATGTTCGCTCCTCTTGCAACAATCTTTCCCTTTCAGCACACTCTTCTTTTAACCTCTCCTCAAGTTGTTCTCTCTCAGCATGCTCCAAGTTAATCCTCTCTTGTGTGTTTGCACGTTCAGCTTGTAGTTGATCTTCTAATTCGTTGACCTGCTGGCTAAGCTGAGAGTTTCGCTCCTGGGTGGCTGCTGTAGCACGAGCTTGCTCTTCGATCTGGATACAAAACCTTTCAGAACCAGTTGAAGTTTTGGCCATGTATCCGTACGCACGAGGTTGCGATGACTTGCATTCCAGAGTGTCTTTGTAAGCGGTCTGGAAAATATTGTTTTTCTGCTCACTTGAAAGTGGACCTTCAGTTTTAGTTTCTTTGATTTTAACCTCTTGAAGTGCTTTGTCCTAAAAATGGAAGGAACAATTATAGGTGCACCATCAATATTGACACTATAAAAGATGAAACAAGAATAACACAGTCCAATGCATGAATAATCGCATCTGATGATGAAACATGCCGAATGCACATCATTGACTAACTATAGAATAACCAAAAGTCAGTGTACTCACGTAAACTTTCTGGGAATCTGTGTTAGACCATGTTCCATCGTTCGTCTGGGTGAGTTCCCACAGAGCAATACAATCTGGCTCTTCTCCAGTTTCCTGCGGAAGAAAAGATAATGCTCCTCAAGTTTCTGCAGAGCATTAAGATGCCTGATGGCTATGCTTCACACATTAAGCGATGTGTAGTCCTCGATCAGTGCAAGATTAGCGGACTCAAAGCTCATGACTGTCATGTTATATTTCAGAAACTTCTTCCTATTGCATTGCGCAAGCTTTTGCCAGAGAATGTTGTTAACCCATTGCTTCAGTTGAGTAAATTATTTTCTGATTTATGCTCCAAGGAGTTAAGGCATGAAGATTTGGAGAGGTTGAGCAAAACAATTCCAGAAACTCTATGTCAGCTGGAGATGATCTTTCCACCAGAATTCTTTGATATTATGATGCATCTCCCAATTCATCTTGCTGAAGAGGCCCGATTGGGAGGGCCTGTCTTGTACAGATGGATGTGTCCAATTGAGCGATACTTGCGTACGCTCAAAGGATATGTGTGTGACAAGGCTCAACCAGAAGGTTCTATTGCAGAGGGGTACATACTTGAAGAGTGCATGACTTTTTGTAGTCGATTCGTTGATGGAATGCCTACCAAGCTAAGTCAGTCCGAACGTCATGAAGACGGAGGTACAGATCAACCACCAACAGGGATTAGCATAATGAGTACAGTTGATTACTCCAAGAAAGGTTTTGTTTGTGAATCATTGTCTTTGGCTGAGATTAATCAAATGAGGCATTTCATAATAACAAACTGTGAGGAAACCGCGCCATGGATTGAGTAAGGATACTTATGTATTTATTTCACATCATGATATCTACTTTCCTGTTCAACTAACAATCATTTCTCTTTGAAGTGAACATCTTGAGGAGCTCACAAGGAACAATTCTCCTAATCCTAAAAAGCAGCACAAGGAAGAGTTTGTTGGTTGGTTTGAGAGACGGGTAATTTTCTTACGCATTTTCACTAATGTTCCTTGTAATAACGTACCAACGCTGTACAATACACTCACACATATTCTGTTCCATGAAACAGATCACAGAACTCCACAATGATGGGAAGGTCAGCAATCTTATTTATGCACTAGCTAAAGGACCTGATCACCTTGCTAGGGTATACAACCGTATAGTTCTGAATGGATATTTATTTCGGAATTCCTATATAGAGCAGGACTTGAGTACCCAGAATAGTGGCGTCATAGTCAAGGGCGATGCAAACACAAGCAATATTGATTATTATGGGGTGATCAAGAAAATCATATTTCTTGACTTTCCTCCTAATAAGGAGGTTGTTCTATTCCAGTGTGACTGGTTTGATGTGCCTCCTGCCAACAGAACTGGGAGTAAGGGGTATAAGAAGGACAAATATGGAATTATTGACCTTGACACTACTCTACACCAATTCCAGGGAGACCCTTACATTCTAGGCCTCCAAGCTCAACAGGTTTTCTATGTGAGAGATGTGAAGAACCTTGATTGGGCATCTGTTATTAAAATGAATCCATGCAATTTGTTTGCTCCTTCTGTTTTAAATAGTGTAGGCCTTGATGAAGCTGTCGAAGCCGATGAAGGTGGTGAGGCAGATGTACTGGATGTTGTCGATGCAGAAATTACAGTGCCAAAAATTACAGTACCTGAAGAGATCACTAGTTGGTGCAGAAATGATGACGAAGGATCCAGCATTGATGTTTCAGTCATAGAAAATATAAAACCTATTGAGTTTGAAGATGTCCAATTCAAATCTGATGATGATACGGATGATGATGAGGCTTACGTAAATGATGGCCATGTTGCTCCTTTGGGACAAGAAGAATTGGATGATGACCAGGGGTTCTTTGTATAGTTTTTAATCTCTTGGTAAGGTGATTTTCACATGTTTAAGCCATGAGTATAAGTTCCTGAACTGTTATGATGGTTACCTGCGAGAAATATCTCTCCTGAAGTTTAATCTGATATGAAACAGGTTGAAACAAGGCATGCCTGCATAGTGTCATATGTTGTGGCAAATGGGAACAAGAACTAGTGCCCACCACTAACAATTTGGTGATGAAGAGAAGAGAAGAGTAGTTGCTGTTCTTTTAGTGTTGTTGCTATTTTCCTTTTGACAGTGATGCTATGTACACACTGTTGCTATGAACTTATGGTCTTTTAGTGTTGTTGCCATTTTCACTACTTTGCCTTGAACTTATGGTCTTTTGTGACAATCTATACAAGTATAGCAGCTGAAACTTGTGTGCTATCATTTTGAAACATTTGTTATATATCTCGCTGAGATGGTTTGTTATATCCTACTAAAATCTTGTGTCATATGTCCTTGTATATATCTTGATAAATTCTTGCTGAAAATTAGTCTGGGATACAGCTGTTATGTTGCTCAATTGGTGGCTGAAGAGCTGTTCAAATGAAGCCTGGGAGTGTTTAAAAATAGCTAGTATGCAGCCTTGCACAATTTCTGTACTTAACACATAATTTTATATTGAATCTCCTTTTTTATTAACAGCACACATAAATAGATCACATCAAGCAAGATACAGAAAAATTAGGAAGAGAATGTGTGGTGCTCAGTTCTCATGACTCACCTTTGTGAGAAGGGCACTGAGCTTGCCGTCTTTCGGGTGCCGAGCACGACCTTTCTACCGGAGGAGGTCAGTAGGGTGAGTGGAGGAGACCCTGGCGGTGCAAGAAACCCTAAAGTGAAGGGCATCCGCGAGTGTGAAACGCTTCGCACGCGCGTAAGCGAGCATTCCTCCAAGTTGTGGTACCACCGATGTCCACTTTGCAAGATATGTGACTAAAATGCAACTTAGGTGCAAGTTGTGGTACCTAATGTGTTAATACCTCTGTAAACTAGTACGCCCCTTTAATTAGATCCTGCAAAAAAGTATAATAAATAAAGGAAAAAATTGGGAGCACGGTAGAGAATATCGTTGCAATATCCTGCCCCTTTTTGGCAACACTAGAGGATTGTTGCATTATGCTGTACGTATTACCATGGATGCTCAATTTGTCGCAATATGTAATAGTTATTGCAACACAACAAAGGCGAGGCAAAAAGTCACCCTATTACAACCAATACATGCTTTGTTGCAATATTATCTGTGACTAGCACCACATGTCAGAGGTGTTGCAATAGTATCTATGTACTTTGTTGCAATACCTAGCCGTTATTGCAACAAGATGACCAATTCACGCAACGGGACAGGACTGTCGCAATATCACTACCATATTACAACAACGATGCAGACCCACGAGACCCCATCTTGGGGCCTGTTCTGGAGCTCCGCCGGAGGGGGCATCGATCACGGAGGGCTTCTACATCAACACCATAGCCCCTCCGATGAAGTGTGAGTAGTTTACCTCAGACCTTCGGGTCCATAGTTAGTAGCTAGATGGCTTCTTCTCTCTTTTTGGATCTCAATACAATGTTCTCCCCTCTCTCGTGGAGATCTATTCGATGTAATCTTCTTTTGCAGTGTGTTTGTTGAGATCGATGAATTGTGGGTTTATGATCAAGATTATCTATGAACAATATTTGAATCTTCTGAATTCTTTTATGTATGATTGGTTATCTTTGCAAGTATCTTCAAATTATCAGTTTGGTTTGGCCTACTAGATTGATGTTTCTTGCAATGGGAGAAGTGCTTAGCTTTGGGTTCAATCTTGCGGTGTCCTTTCCCAGTGACAGTAGGGGCAACAAGGCACGTATTGTATTGTTGCCATCGAGGATAACAAGATGGTTTTTTTAATCATATTGCATGAATTTATCCCTCTACATCATGTCATCTTGCTTAAGGCATTACTCTGTTCTTATGAACTTAATACTCTAGATGCATGCTGGATAGCGGTCGATGTGTGGAGTAATAGTAGTAGATGCAGGAAGGAGTCTTGTCTCGGACGTGATGCCTATATACATGATCATACCTAGATATTCTCATAACTATGCTCAATTCTGTCAATTGCTCAACAGTAATTTGTTCACCTACCGTAAAATACTTATGCTCTTGAGAGAAGCCACTAGTGAAACCTATGGCCCCCGGGTCTATCTTCATCATATTAATCTTCCAACACTTAGTTATTTTCGTTGCTTTTTTACTTTGCTTTTATTTTACTTAGCATCTTTATCATAAAAATACCAAAAATATTATCCATCATATCTATCAGATCTCACTCTCGTAAGTGACCGTGTAGGGATTGACAACCCCTTATCGCGTTGGTTGCGAGGATTTATTTGTTTTGTGTAGGTGCGAGGGACTCGCGTGTAGCCTCCTACTGGATTGATACCTTGGTTCTCAAAAATCGAGGGAAATACTTACGCTACTTTGTTGCATCACCCTTTCCTCTTCAAGGGAAAACCAACGCAGTGCTAAAGAGGTAGCAATGAACGGGTTAATGTCGGTTAAACATGACTTGGGGAGGAGATTGAATAAAGTGGTGGGATTAAAACTCACCCAGCTAGGAGGATTGTACATGGAAAATCCCTCTCGGCGCGTAAGACGAGTAAACTCCTATTTCTCCCCTTTATACAGATCGGCCAATATTGTGGCCAGGGCGACGATGGAATCCGGACCCTTTTGTCCGCAGCGTGAGGCGTCATCTTCCCCATTGTAGTGCCACATAGCGAGCCCCCTCAATTGGTGCGGCTGAACACCTCGCACTATGGAAGTTGCCATTACCTCAATTATTGATAATCCGGACTAGGCAAGTGTCCTTATCTTGCCCATTAATTGTTGGACCTCTGCGCTGTCTTCCTCCTCAAGGCTCCGAGGACGCCAGCTGTGGCGTTTCCTCAATGCAGCGCTGGAAAATTCGGGAAGGCCCATCCGGACTGGGCCGGGGAGAGTGACATCTTCAATATAAAACTACTCCGAGGGCCACTCTTTGGATGCTTTGTTCGGCGTGCCAGACAAATATCCGGTCCCTGCTATGCACCATATCTCGGCATTGCCCACCTCGAATGCGGATCCCTTTTGGGTACGAGGGACAAGGGAGAAAAGTTTCATCCATAGATAAAAGTGGGCCTCGCAGCCTAGGAATAGCTTGCAAAGAGCGACAAAACCCGCGATATGCAGGATGGAGGCTGGAGTGAGGTTGTGCAGTTGGAGGCCGTAGTACTCCAGGAGACCTCGGAGCAAAGGGTGGATTGGAAACCCGACGCCTCTTATTAAGAAGGATAGGAAGCACACTCGCTCCCCCTGGTTGGATTAGGGAAATTTTCCGCCAGTGCTTCGCCTGTAAAAGAGGTTAATCATGCCCGGACGGGGACTAGATCCGCGGGGGAAGGAATCCCTGCGTTTGAAACTTACTCAGCTGGTCAGCGGATACCGAACATTTCTCCCAATCGCCTTTTTCGGAGCCATGGGGGCGGGAGGAAGAACTAGGAACGCTAGCCATGCTGGAATGATTTCTCCTAGCAAGCTCTAAGGATTTTCCGCCTGGTGTGAGATGGCATCTGAGATCCAATCCACTTAAATATACGCCTTTCTTACATGGCCAGGGTGTTAGGTGCAAATAATACTCTGACCTTTCGTGTTCGCTCGAAACGTGGAAGCCGAAGCAATGGAGGCGCAGAAGCCAATGGGTACGACATTAAATGGAAAGCCGAGTATGACTCTTAGGATAAGATGCTTTGAAGTATTCGGAGGAAGAACCCGCCTTGCAATGCCAAAGACTATCAGCTCGCCGGACACATCGTCATTGAAGCCTGGTTCGGGGGCTACTGAGGGAGTCCTGGATTAAGGGGTCCCTGGGTGTCCGTCCTGTGCGACGTGGGCCGGACTAGTGGGCCATGAAGATACAAGACATAAGACTTCCTCCCGTGTCCGGATGAGACTCTCCTTTGCGTGGATGGCAAGCTTGGCATTCGGATATGAAGATTCCTTCCTCTGTAAACCGACTCTATACAACCCTAGGCCCCTCCGGTGTCTATACAAACCGGAGGGTTTAGTCCATAGAGGCAATCACAATCATATAGGCTAGACATCTAGGTTTAGCCATTACGATCTCGTGGTAGATCAACTCTTGTAATCCTCATATTCATCAAGATCAATCAAGCAAGAAGTAGGGAATTACTTCCATCAAGTGGGCCCGAACCTGGGTAAACATCGCGTCCCCCGTCTCCTGTTACCATCGACCTTAGACGCACAGTTCGGGACCCCCTACCCGAGATCCGCCGGTTTTGACACCGACAGGGATAAACTCAAGCAATATGATATAAACCCCATCTTTTTATCCTCGATAGCAACAATACAATACATGCCTTGCTGCCCCTACTGTCACTGGGAAAGGACACCGCAAGATTGAATCCAAAGCTAAGCACTTCTCCAATTGCAAGACAGATCAATCTAGTAGGCCAAACTAAACCAATAATTCGAAGAGACTTGCAAATATATCAAATCATGCATATAAGAATTCAGAGAAGAACCAAATATTTTTCATAGATAAACTTGATCATAAATCCACAATTCATCGGATCTCGGCAAACACACCGCAAAAGAGTATTACATCGAATAGATCTCCAAGAACATCGAGGAGAACTTTGTACTGAGGATCAAAGAGAGAGAAGAAGCCATCTAGCTAATAACTATGGACCCGAAGGTCTGCGGTAAACTACTCACACATCATCAGAGAGGCTGTGGTGTTGATGTAGAAGCCCTCCGTGATCGATTCCCCCTCCGGCAGATCGCCGGAAAAGGCCCCAAGATGGGATATCACGGGTACAGAACGTTGCCGCAGTGGAAAAGTGGTTTCGTGGCTCCCCCTGATGTTTTTACGGTATAAGAGTATATATAGGCGAAAGAAGTACGTTGGTGGAGATCCAAGGGGCCCACGAGGGTGGGGGCGCACCTACCCCCTGGGCGCGCCCTCCTGCCTCGTGGCCGCCTCGTGGAGTTCCAGACTTCAACTCCAAGTCTTCTGGATTGCTTTCGTTCCAAGAAATATCATCGCGAAGGTTTCATTCCGTTTGGTTTCCGTTTGGTATTCCTTTTCTGCAAAACACTGAAATATGCAAACAAACAGAAACTGGCACTGGGCCTTCAGTTAAAGCCCATTAAACATCCAAAACAGATAATAAAATAGCATGGAACAATAAAAAATTATAGATACGTTGGATACGTATCATATATAGGTAGATATGGTGGACTCATGTGGCAAAACTAGTTTAAAGGTTTTTGGATGCACAAGTAGTGATCATACTTAGTGCAAAATGAAGGCTGGCAAAAGATTGAGAAGCGACCAACTAAGAAACGAATAATCTCATAAGCGAGCATTAAGCATAATTAACACTGAATAATGCACCACAAGTAGGATATAATTTCATTGCATAATTATTGAATTTCGTGCTTGCATAGGGAATCACAATCCTTAACACCAATATTCTTACTAAAGCATAATTACTCATCAACATAACTCACATATCACATCATCATATCTCAAAACTATTACTAAGAATAAAGTTTATTTTGTCCAATGATCTTCATGAAAGTTTTTATTATATCCTTCTTGGATATCTATCACTTTGAAACTAATTTTCATATGTTGCTTTTGATAAGCTCAAACAAATATAAGTGAAGATCATGAGCATAATTTTTCTTTCTCTCAAATTAATTTAAGTGAAGCAAGAGAGAATTTCTTGAAAATTTTACTAACTCTCAAATAAATCTAAGTGAAGCAAGAGAGCTTTTCTTCAAAAATACTAAAGCACAACGTGCTCAAAAAGATATAAGTGAAGCACTAGAGCAAGTCCATAGCTCATAAAAAATTTATGTGAAGCATAGAGAGCAATTCTAACAAGTCATGACATAATTTTGGCTCTCTCAAATAGGTGTGTCCAGCAAGGAATCAATAATTAAAACCAAAAATAAAACAAGCAAAGACTCATATCATACAAGACGCTCCAAGCAAAACACATAGTATGTGACGAATAAAAATATAGCTTCGAGTAAAATACTGATGGTCGTTAGAAGAAAGAGGGGATGCCACTCGGGGCATCCCCAAGCTTAGTTGCTTGCTCTCTTTTGGATTTTTGGTTTAATAGATCTGAAAATAAAAGCATAGGAAAATAGATCGCAAAGGCAAATAATATAAGAAAGAGACCCGGGGGCGGTAGGTTTCACTAGTGCCTTCTCTCGAGAAAAATAGCAAATGGTGGGTAAACAAATTACTGTTGGGCAATTGATAGAACTTCAAATACTCATGACGATATCCAGGCAATGATCATTACATAGGCATCACGTCCAAGATTAGTAGACCGACTCCTGCCTGCATCTACTACTATTACTCCACACATCGACCGCTATCCAGCATGCATCTAGTGTATTAAGTTCATGGAGAAATGAAGTAATGCAATAAGAACGATGACATGATGTAGACAATATCTATCTATGTAGAGATAGACACCATCGTTTTATCCTTAGTAGCAATGATACATACGTGTCGGTTCCCCTTTTGTCACTGGGATCAAGCACCGTAAGATCGAACCCACTACAAAGCACCTCTTCCCATTGCAAGATAAATAGATCAAGGTGGCCAAACAAAACCCAAATATCGGAGAAGAAATACAAGGCTATAAGCAATCATGCCTATAAGAGAACAAAGGAACTCAAATAACTTTCATGGATATAAAAAGATAGATTTGATCATAAACTCAAAGTTCATCCGATCCCAACAAACACACCGTAAAAAGAGTTACATCTTATGGATCTCCAAGAGACCATTGTATTGAGAATTCAGCGAGAGAGAGTGAGAGGAAGACATCTAGCTACTAACTACGGACCCGAAGGTCTACAAAGAACTACTCACGCATCATCGGAGAGGCACCAGTGGAGGTGGTGAACCCCATTCGTGATGGTGTCAAGATTGGATCTAGTGGTTCTGGACTCTGGGGCGGCTGGAATTGATTTTCGTCTACTCCCCTAGGGTTTGTGGAATATTGGGGTATTTATATAGCAAAGAGGCGGTCCAGGGGGCACCTAAGGTGGGCACAACCCACCAGGGCGCGCCTGGGCCTCCTGGCGCACCCTGGTGGGTTGTGCTCTCCTCGGAGCACCCCCAGGCGCAGCCCTGGCCCATTAGGTGTCTTCTGGTCCAAAAAAATCTCTGTAAAGTTTCGTTGCATTTGGACTCCGTTTGGTATTGATTTCCTGCGATGTAAAAAGCATGCAGAAAACAGCAACTGGCACTTGGCACTATGTCAATAGGTTAGTACCAAAAAACGATATAAAAGGACTATAAAATGATTATAAAACATCCAAGATTGATAATATAACAACACAGAACAATCAAAAATTATAGATACATTGGAGACGTATCACACCCCTCCACAAAACGGTTTAGCGGAGAGGAAGAATCGGACGTTGATGGACGCAACAAGGACCATGATGGTGGAGTTCAAGTCTGCGTACAACTTTTGGGCCAAAGCCATCAACACCGCTTGTCATGCATCCAATCGGCTCTATCTCCGCAAAGGCTTGAACAAGAATCCATATGAGATACTCACCGGCAACAAGCCCAACCTCAAGTATTTCCGGGTGTTCGGTTGTAAGTGTTTCAAGAAAGGTGTCCCTTTGTCTAAATTTGAGGCTAGAGCTAATGAGGGCATATTTGTTGGTTATGCTACAAACTCTCATGCTTACCGTGTCCTCAACAAGTCCACAGGACTCATTGAGGAGACGTGTAACGTGGAGTTTGATGAGAATAACGGCTCCTAAGTGGAGCAAAGTGGTACTTGTGATGTAGGTGATGAAATTCCTCCCCAAGACATAAGAAGAATGGGTGTTGGTCATATCCTACCCATTGAGGAACCCCTTGTGGCCGAAGGAGAAGGACAATGTTCCACTCAAGTGGAACCATCACCAAACCAAGACCCACACGCTTCTGAAGAACAAAGTGAAGGCCCTCAACCAAATGAACAAGATCAAGGGCAAGATCAATCTCAAGATGGTGGTGAACCACCAAGTGATGCCCAAGATCAAGTTCTTACCACCGAGAAAGTTCAAGATCAAGAACAAGCTCAAGATGATCAAGTTACCGCTCCTCAACTCTCTCTTGAGGAGGAATTGGAGCGTCGTGCCGCCAAGATTGCATCCAAGCTCACCACCAAAGATCATCTCATGAAGAATGTGCTTGGAAGCTTAAGAAAGGGGGTAAGCACTCATAGACAATTAGCAAACTATTGTGAACATCACGCGTTTGTTTCTTGTGTTGAACCCCAAAAGGTCCATGAGGCGCTCGAGGATCCGGATTGGCTTAATGCCATGCATGAAGAACTCAACAACTTCGAGCACAACAAGGTGTGGAGATTGGTGCCAAGGCCAAAGGAGAACCATAATGTTATTGGAACCAAGTGCATATTGAAGAACAAGCAAGATGCTCATGGGATTATCGTTCACAACAAGGCTCATTTGGTAGAACAAGGCAACTCCGAAGTCGAGGGTATCGACTATGGTGAAACCTTCGCTCCCGTTGCTCGCCTTGAATATATTAGTTTGTTCATTTCTTATGCTTCTCATCATAACTTCAAGTTGCAACAAATGGATGTGAAGAGTGCTTTTCTTAATGGTCCTATTAATGAGACTCAAACAACCCCCGGGGTTTGAGGATCTCGATTTCCCCACTCATGTGTACCAACTCGATAAGGCACTCTATGGCCTTAAACAAGCCCCACGTGCGTGGTATGAGCACCTTACCGAGTTGTTGCAAGATCGTGGGTTTGAAATTGGGAAAATCGACCCCACTCTTTTTACTAAGAAGGTCAAAGGGGAGTTGTTTGTATGCCAACTATATGTTGATGATATTATCTTTGGTTCTCCTAACAAAGCTTTCAATGAGTTTGCCGCTCTCATGACCTCGAAGTTCAAGATGTCCATGATGGGAGAGTTGAAGTTCTTTCTCGGGTTCGAAATGAAACAAATAAGAGAAGGAACCTTCATCAACCAAGACAAATACACTCAAGACATGCTCAAGAGATTCAAGCTAAGTGATGTCAAGCCGACTTCCACTCCAATGCCCGTCAAATGCCAACTTGACATAGATCCCAATGGTAAAGCGGTGGATCAAAAGGTATATCGTTCCATGATTGGATCCTTGCTTTAACTTTGTGCATCTAGACTGGATATCATGTTGAGTGTGGGAATTTGTGCATGGTTTCAAGCCGCACCTAAGGAAAGCCACTATGTGGCGGTCAAGCGAATCTTTCGATATTTAGCTCATTCCCCAAACTTTGGCTTATGGTACCCAAGAGGAGCTAACTTCAACCTTGTGGGCTTTTTGGACTCGAATTGGGCGGGAGTCAAAGTGGATAGGAAGTCAACTTCGAGAGGGTGCCAATTTCTTGGTTGCTCTTTGGTGAGTTGGTCTTCTAAGAAGCAAAGTTGTGTGTCTCTCTCGTCCACCGAAGCGGAGTATGTGGCCGTCGGTAGTTGTTGTGCTCAACTTCTATGGATGAGGCAAACTATGAAGTATTACGGTGTCATTTGTGACAAAGTTCCTCTTTGGAGTGACAATGAAAGTGCCATCAAGATTTCTCTCAACCCGGTGCAACACTTCAAGACGAAAAATATCGAGATTCGGTATCACTTCATCCGGGATCACATTAGGCGAGGGGAGATCGAGCTCAACTATGTAAACACTCATGATAACCTTGCAAATATCTTCACGAAGCCCTTGGATGAAGCAAGATTTCGCGAGTTAAGGAATGAGCTAAATATCATTGATTCGAGCAATGTGGCTTGAACCTTTGCACACCCCACCATACTCATCGTGATGTCTTGTTTAGGTGTAGGGATGGACATAGGGGGAGTATTGTTCTCTCAATGAACTCTTCCTCCCCCCATTATGCATAAATTGATCACGTCTTCCACATTAGCCATTTTTGATGGTACCTGTGCTTCAAAGATGAGGTCTGGTCATGGGCCCAAGGTTAAAATCTTCGCGGTGCCATACCACTTGACTCAAACATAGGTGGCCTCGGCCATCGCCCTCTCGTTGAGAGTTGTGTGGTTTTTTTTGTTTCTTGTCCTTTCATGGGCGTTTTTCTACCTTTGTGTTTGCTCCATCGTTTCTTCGTGTGTCTCCTTGCTTGAGCTAAGTCCTTTATCCTTGTCTAGTCTTCGAGTTGTTGGCTGGGCGGTACTACCCCTGGAGGCGCGCGCTACTACCACTTATGTATATCAAGCGGTACTACCGCCCGCCCGAGCGGTACTACCGCTGCGAGGCGGGACTAGGGGGTTATGTCGGGGTGGGGGGAGTTTCCTTCTCCCGCATACCCATTCACTTGACCGTCTCGTCCTCTTCGTGCGCCAGCGGTGAACTCGCCGCGGGAGGGTGCCGGTGGGCTGCCTCCTCTGCGCCGTTCTTCACCTTTTCCTCCAGTGGGATCAATCCCCACCCCTTCCTCTAGCCATGGATGCTGGTATTACCCCCGTTCTCTTCCTCTTTGCTCCTAGGTTTTAGATCTAGGCTTTAGGGGCAATAGGCTTTGCATTCATCGATTTTTGGCCAAATCGAGGCTTGAGTAGGATGGTTAAGGCTACTCGTCCGTTTGGATTGATGTTTGGTAGTTCTATTTTCGAACTTGGCATCCCGGTAGTACCAGATTTGGCAGCGACAGTAGAGGAACCATCGTTCCCTGCCTGGAGCGGTACTACCACTCCCCTGGAGCGGTACTACCGTTGAGTGGCACTACCGCTGCTTGATCATGGTACTACTGCTGGAGGCCAAGTTCCATCATACCCGTACCAACTATTGATCCCTTTTGCTTTCTCTGGTGGCTTATGCTCATTCTTTTGTGTTGTTTCTTGTGTTTGTGTGTTTGGTTCCAAGTGATGGCCCTTCAGAGCAACCTGTCCGTCGTGTCAACCCTGAGCGTTCTACTTCGAAGCGCTATCGCACTTATGAGACAGGGGCTACTTCCTCAAGTGTTCCTCCTCCTTCTCAGCCCAAGAAGTCTACAATGAACAAGCCCAAGCCTAGGGCCAAGTCTATGACAGAGATGACTGAAAAGGAGTTCTGGGAAAGGCGCCGGCGCAACCCATATGCGGAAGATCAAGAACCCACTTTGGTCAACCGCCCGTTCTAGAACCGTTTTTAGTGGGGAATCTATTTTGATGTTATCAAAGCGAAGAAGAATCTCTATGTTGATGTCCGCTCCATCGACATTGCCTATATGGAGAAGGATCCGGCCTACTTTGGCGAAGCTCTGCAGATGTGTACTCAGTTGAATATTCTCAGGATCATGGAGTTCAACAAGGACTTTGATGTGGATTTGGTGGCTCAGTTTTATGCCACGGTGGGCACTGATGCGGAAAGGACCTTGACTTGGATGACTAATGGCAAACTTGTATCTGTCAAATGGAAGGCGTTCGTGGAATTGTTTGGGATTGAAGGTCAAGGGCTTGAGAACCCGGTTGGCTTTCGTCCTCACCAGAAGACAACCTCTACTCACAAGCAAGCTCTCTGGCCATTCTGCACTGTGAAGATTAACCCCGAGACGCAGAAGGAGACGTATGAGCTGCCTGCCTACCTAGACATCCTTCATCGCATCTACAAAGAGACTCTTTTCCCATGCATTGGGAACTTGGATATGGTTCACTCGTTTCTCGTGGACATGTTACTTTTCTGTCAGCATGAGAAGGAAGAAAACACTGGAGAGTCCTTGGATATCTCTCATGTCATGTGGTCTGAGCTTCTCTCAGCTATCTCCGAGCGCAAGTGCCCCATCTATGGTCCTTTTCTCATGTTGCTTATTGTGAAGCCTTGGGAGCACACTTATCCTGGTGTCATCCTGGAGACTGGCGAGTTGATCCCTCATGAGATCAAGCGTCTGAGGAAGAAGGATAACTAGGGCACTTCGGTTCCGAGGTCTGGGATTCCATGTGGAGCTGATGCTATGGAGACAGAGGCTGATGCTGCTGATGATGAGGACTATGTGCCCTCTGGAGCGGAGCCCTCATGGGCAAAGAAGCTCAAGCGCAAGATGAAGTAACTTTTCTGCATGGAGTCTCATGGACAGTATATGGCTCATGTGTCTGAGAAGAAGGCCAGGAGCCATCACAAGGAGCTCATGCATCAGTTAGGTACAACGGTTGCCAGTGGATCTGAGGGCAAGATCACAGATGAGGAGGAGTGGGTTCAGCAGCACTGCCCGTGGACAAACTCAGACACTGAGCAGCCCCCTGCCAATGACAGAGGAGCAGACGATCACGCGAGGATGTGATGATGGAGATCGTCAGTTGTGCTATCACCTGGGGCTGTAGCTGCACTCTTTGCCCTTTTGGTGTCTCGATGCCAAAGGGGGATAGAGTTTAGGGATTTGTCGAGTTGCGAGTGTCTTATTTGCCTTGTCTTTCTCTCTCGCAAACTCTTTTGTCGTCTTTTGCTTTGGTTTGGTTTGTGCTCGTGAGACCTGGTACCCTATCATATGGTGTGAGACATATGCTACCTTATCCTATTATTATCTTTGTATGTCGAGTACGTTAGTAGTTTGTGAGTTCATGCTTATCTCATATGTCTACTTTGCTCACTTGCTACTCTATTGTACCCTAGCCCTTATATGTCTCATCTTTGATGCAAATGTTGTCAGACTATAAAATATAGGGGGAGTGTTGATCCTAATGTGTGTACTTTGCAATCCAAATGCACCTCTAATTAAGTGCACACATTTAGGGGGAGACCGTCTATATTTTGTAGTCTCTGGGATTCGCTTATTCTCATGTCATTTCTTTGTGCAAATCCCGTGTTGTCATCCATCCACCCAAAAGGGGGCGATTGTTAGGGCATGTCTCTCCCTAAGTAGTTTTGGTGATTGATGACAATGCTTTTGCGGACTAATCGTGTGCGTTGAGTATTTCAGAGATTCATTCATTGGCACGAGAAGATTCTTTCCCCTCGGAGCTTTAAGTGAAGACGGTGTAGTCTCTTTCGTTTCGGTTTTGGTGGATTTGAGTCGTAGGAGACACCGTACTATCAAGAGGGGGTCTGCATTGGAAAGGCTGGGGTGGAATCAACACGTACACTTCATCTTTGCACCCCTAGCTCCTTTCCTGTTCTTGGAGTTTGTCGTTTCAATGAAAGTGGAGAGTGTGAGGTGCTAGCGGTAGTACCACCGCCAGAGTGGTAGTACCGCCCATGGTCCTCAAGCGGCAGTACCGCTGTACTACAGCGGTAGTACCGCTTGGGTGCATCGGCGGCAGTACCGTCCTAGTTTGGCACTACTACCGCCTCGTTTCGAGGGCGTCTCTCCTCGTGTCGGTTGAGCGGCAGTAGTAGCAGCAGTAGCAGCGGTAGTACCACTCGTGAGTGGTAGTACCTCGGCTACCACCGCTACTAGTGCCGCCCAAACCCCCTCTCTTTCTTTCTTTCCCTTCCGATGCCTCTACTCTCAGTCACCGCGGTAGTACCGCTGGGGGTCGCAGTAGTACCGCTGCTACCAGCGGTAGTACCGCCCCACTGAGCAGTAGTACCGCTCTATGCGGGCTGAAGAGGGGGGTAACGGTTGGATTTGTTCCCCCACTATAAAAGGAGGTCTTCTTCTCCAAGTTGACTTACCTCTTTTCCCCCAAGCTCCATTGTTTCTCCAAAGCTCATTTTCGCCCGATCTCTCTCCCTAGCCAATAAAACTTGTTGATTTTCTAGGGATTAGTTGAGAAGGCCCGGATCTACACTTCCACCAAGAGAAATTTGATTCCCCCCCACTAATCCCTTGCGGATCTTGTTACTCTTGGGTGTTTGAGCACCCTAGACGGTTGAGGTCACCTCGGAGCCACATTCCATTGTGGTGAAGCTCCGTGGTATCATTTGGAGCCTCCAATTAAGTTGTGGAGATAGCCCCAACCTTGTTTGTAAAGGTTCGGTCGCCGCCTTCAAGGGCACCAATAGTGGAATCACGGCATCTCACATTGTGTGAGGGCGCAAGGAGAATACGGTGGCCATAGTGGCTTCTTGGGGAGTATTGTGCCTCCACACCGCTCCAATTGAGACGTACTTCCTCTCAAAAGGAAGGAACTTCGGTAACACATCCTCGTCTCCACCGGCTTCACTCTTGGTTATCTCTTACCTTTACTTGTGCAAGCTTATATTGTGTTGTATCCTTTGCTTGCTTGTGTGCTAGTTGTCGTTGCATCATATAGGTTGCTCACCTAGTTGCATAGACAACCTACTTTATTGTTAAGTTTAATTTGGTAAAGAAAAGCTAAAAATTGTTAGTTGCCTATTCACCCCCCTCTAGTCAACCATATCGATCCTTTCAATATATCATGAACTAACCATATCCACAATAACATTTAGATCCCAAAATGGCATAATCAACTAGCGAGCAATAATAAATCTCGGATGACACCACTTTTCTCAAAACAATCATGATATGATATAACAGGATGGTATCTCGCTAGCCCTTTCTGAGACCACAAAACATAAATGCAGAGCACCCCTGAAGATCAAGGACTGACTAGACATTGTAATTCATGGTAAAAGAGATCCAGTCACAGTCATACTCAATATAAATTAATAACAATGCATACAAATGATGGTGGTGCTCTCTAACTGGTGCTTTTTATAAGAGGATGATGACTCAGCAATAAAAGTAAATAGATAGGCCCTTCGCAGAGGGAAGCAGGGATTTGCAGAGGTGCCAGAGCTCGAGTTTTGAAATAGAGATAAATAATATTTTGAGCTGCATGCTTTCATTGTCAACATAACAACTAAGAGATCTCGATATCTTCCATGCCACATACATTATAGGCGGTTCCCAAACAGAATGGTAAAGTTTATACTCCCCCACCACCAACAAGCACACTCCACGGCTGGTCCGAAACAACGGGTACCGTCCAACTAACAACAGTCCTGGGGGAGTTTTGTTTGCAATTATTTTGATTTGATTTGAGCATGGGACTGGGCATCCCGGTTACCAGCCATTTTCTCGTGAATGATGAGTGGAGTCCACTTATCGTGAGAATAACCCACCTAACCTGGAAGATATTGACAACCCTAGTTGGTACATGAGCTATTCGAGCATACAAAACAGATTATCATTTGAAGGTTTAGAGTTTGGCACATGCAATTTTACTTCGAACGGCAGGTAAATACCACATATAGGAAGGTATGGTGGACTCATATGGAACAACTTTGGGGTTTTATGGAAGTGGATGCACAAGCAGTGTTCCCGCTTAGTACAAGTGAAGGCTAGAAAAAGACTGGGAAGGGACCAACTACAGAGCGACAACAATCATAAACATGCATTAAGATTAACCAACATTGAGTGCAATCATGAGTAGGATATAAATCACCATGAACATAAATATCGTGGAGGCTATATTGATTTTGTTTCAACTACATGCATGAACATGTGCCAAGTCAAGCCACTCGAATCATTCAAAGGAGGATACCATCCTATCATACTACATCACAACCATTTTAATTTCCATGTTGGCACGCAAGGTAAACTATTATAAACTCCTAGCTAATTAAGCATGGCATGAGTAACTATAATCTCTAATTGTCATTGCAAACATGTTTCATTCATAATAGGATGAATTAGGAATGATGAACTAATCATATTTACAAAAACAAGATAGGTCGAGTTCATACCAGCTTTTCCTCATCTCAATCATTTCATCATATATCGTCATTATTGCCTTTCACTTGCATGACCGAACGACATGGATAATAATAATAGTGCACGTGCATTGGACTAAGTTGGAATCTGCAAACATTTATTCAAAGGAGAAGACAAGGTAATATGGATCTCTGTTATATCAACAATAATGCATATGAGAGCCACTCAACGTTTTCATCGTGGTCTTCTCCTCTCGACACACTGAAATATTTTTGGAGTTTTTGTTTCTCTAAGGAAGGTAAACAAGAACGAGAAAAACTATTTACATGGGAAAGCTCCCAACAAGCAAAAGAAGAACGATAAATCTTTTTGGGGTTTTCTTTTAATTTTTCTACTACTAAGCATGCATAGAAAGTAAACTAACTACTACTAATTTTTTGGTTTTTCTTAAGGTTTATCAAACACACAAGAAGAAAGCAAGAAAAAGAAATAAACTAACATGGATAATACAATGAAGAAGTATGAGCACCGACAACTAGAATGAGTGTGTGAACATGAATGTAATGTCGGTGAGAAATACGTACTCCCCCAAGCTTAGGCTTTTGGCCTAAGTTGGTCTATGCCCATGTATCAAAGTAGCCCTCTCCGGTGAACTGTGGAGGATCCTGGGGGTTCCACTGGTTAGCGAGCTCCTGTTGATCCCACTGATAAATAGACTCCTGGTATGGATCAGGTGATGGCTCTGGCTTAGGAGGCGGGGATCGTGTCCTCTCCCAGTATGCGTGAATGTCCACGGGTAAAATGAAGTACCTGCCTGAATGAACATCGAACAAAACGGGTGCAGGCAAGGGAATAATCTGAGAAGTATTCTAGCTAAATACCAGGTTATAAATAAGTCTCTTTTCCTCATCATGGCGAATAAACTTATGTGCTACCATGCTGTCATAATCTAAATGTATAGTAGGTGATATGTCTCCGTCGTATCTATAATTTTTGATTGTTTCATGCCAATATTATACAAGTTTTACATACTTTTGGCAACTTTGTATATGATTTATTGGAATAACCTGTTGATCCAGTGGCCAGTGCAAGTTCCTGTTTGTTGCATGTTTTTTCTATCGCAGAAAATCCCTATCAAACGAATTCCAAACGCGATAAAAATTCACGGAGATTTATTTTGGAATTTATGTGATTTTTGGGAGGTGGAATCAACGCAAACAGGGGCCCACAGAGCCCACAACCCACCAGGGCGCGCCAGGCACCCCGTAGCGCGCCCAGGTGACTTGTGCCCTCCTCGAAGATCAGTTGGGGCCCTTCTTCTAGCGCAAAAAAGATTAAGGAAAAAAATTGTGTAATTTTTTAGCACAATCGGAGTTACTGATCTCCGGTAATGTAAGAAACGGTGAAGGGCCAGATCTGGGGAACGCGAGGCAGAAGAGAACAAAGAGGGAGACCCAATCTCGGAGGGGCTCCCGCCCCTCTGCCGCCATGGAGACCAAGGACCAGAGGGGGAACTCTCCTCCCATCTAGGGGGGAGGCCAAGGAAAAAATAAGAAGGAGGGGGGGCTCTCTCCCCCTCGCTTCTGGTGGTGCCAGAGTGGCACCGGGGCAATGATCGGGACGGCCATCTACATCAACAATCTTGCTACCGTCAACACCAACTCTCTCCCCCTCTATGCAGTGGTGTAACACCTCTTCCCCCCGCTGTAATCTGTACTTAAACATGGTGTGGAACTCCATATATTATTTCCCAATGATCTATGGTTATCCTATGATGTTTGAGTAGATCCGTTTTGTCCTGTGGGTTAATCGTGATATTGGTTGGTATGATTGTATATTTTATTTATGGTGCTGTCCTACTGTGCCCTCCGTTCTCACGCAAACGTGAGGGGGCCCCGCTGTAGGGTGTTGCAATATGCTCATGGTTTAGTTATTGTCAGTGTTGCGGGGGATGACAGCGGCCCAAACGCGGATAAGTGGGTTATGGCGTATGGGAGTAAAGAGGACTTGATACTTAATGCTATGGTTGGGTTTCACGACCTTAATGATCTTTAGTAGTTGTAGATGCTTGCTAGAGTTCCAATCATAAGTGCATATGATCCAAGTAGAGAAAGTATGTTAGCTCATGCCTCTCCCTCATATAAAATTACAAGAATGATTACCGGTACTTGTTATCGATTGCCTAGGGACAAGTAACTTTCTTGTTGACAAAATCTCTCTACTAAAACTAATTTAGTTGTGTCTCTATCTAAACAGCCCCTAGATTTTATTTATGTGCCCATTATTATCTTGCAAATCTATCCTATCACACCTAGTTTCATACTTGTTCTACGTAAAGCGAACGTCAAGTGTGCGTAGAGTTGTATCGGTGGTCGATAGAACTTGAGGGAATATTTGTTCTACCTTTAGCTCCTCGATGGGTTCAACACCCTTACTTATAGAAAGAGGATACAATTTATCCCCTATACTGCTGGGTTATCAAGACCTTTTTCTGGCGCCATTGCCGGGGAACAATAGTGTGGGGTGAATATTCTCGTGTGTGCTTGTTTGCTTTATCACTAAGTAGTTTTTATTTCCTGTTCTAAGTTGTTCCCTATATTTAGTTATGGATATGGAACACGAAACACCAAAAAAATTAGTTGTACTTGCTACTCATGGAGATGGGGAACCTCCGAAAACCCTCGATGCTCGTTATGTAAAAGATAATATGCACTACTTCGATAATCCTGAGAAAACCCCATTCAACTATATAATGGGAGTAACGTTGGATCAACATGAATGCTTTTGGTAGTATCGCTTGACTCATAAAGGGAAATTCTTATGGGATCAAATTTATATGTTGCATTGCTATGCTCGGGATTTATGCTTAAGATATGATTATACTTGTTGCTCTAGGATAAACGCTCCACATCTTCCCTTTTCATGTGAATTTAATGATAATGAAACCTTGGCTTCTTATGCTAGAGGTATATATGATTACTATGATGTGGAAAGAATAGAAGAATTTGTTTCTTTTAAGGGTGCTTATTAAATTGAATCTTAGTTTGAAAAGTATGAAGATTTTGATGATTTAGTTTATAGACCTGAAAATTTTGCTATCCTTAAATATTGCTATGATAATTATAAATGCAATTACGATATTGATGTGTTTACTGAGAAAGTCTCCACTGTCCAAGAAGAGACTAATATCTTGTAGGAGTCTATGGACGAAGAAATCGATGATATTGTGAGCTCATTGGATGAAAAAGATGATGAGGAGAGCAAAGAACAAAAGGAGGAAGAGCGGATTGATCACCCGTGCCCACCTTCTAATCAGAGTAACTCTTCAATTCATACATTATTTAATTTCCCTTCTTTCTTACCGAAGGATGAATGTTATGATAATTGCTATGATCCTGTTGATTCTTTTGAAATATCCCTTTTTGATGAACTTGATGATTGCTATGTTTGTGTCCATGATGCCAATATGAATGATGCTTATGGAGATGAACTTGCTATCATTCCTTATGTTAAGAATGAAATTGTTGCTATTGCACCCACACATGATAGTCCTATTATCGTTTTGAATTCTCCAAACTACACTATTAAGGATTACATTGATGGGTTGCCTTTTACCATTGCACATGATGATTTTGATGAATATAATATGCATGTGTTTGCTGCTCTTACTTGCAATTATTATGAGAGAGGAACTACATCTCCGCCTCTTTATGTTTCCAACACGATAGAATTGCAAGAAACTAATTATACTATGTATTGGCCTTTACTTGATGTTCATGAATTGTTCTTGTATGACATGTTGATGCATAGGAAGAGAGTTAGACTTCGTCATTGCTTGATATATGTTGCTTTGTGCTCAGTACTAAATGCTAAATCATTGTTGATTCAAATTGGCATTGATATACCTTGGGATCCGGGTGGATTCACTACTTGAGCACTTTATGCCTAGCTTAATGTCTTTAAAGAAAGCGCTGCCAGGGAGACAACCCGGAAGTTCTAGAGAGTCATTTATTTCTGTTGAGTGCTTTATAAAGTTTAAAAACAAAAAAATATAGAGGGGAACTTAAAAACCTTTTCACAAAAGAGAAGCGATTGGAAGTTATGCATTGGAGAAGTGAGGGTCGACCTTGAACACTTGTGTTCATGCTCATGGAAACAATGTAGAATTTTTCATGAAGATTCTCGCAAAAATAATTATCCCCTTGTACAAATCCATTGTATTATAAAAATAATGTGCCAAGATTTGGCTTTAGGATGATTAGATTGCTTGTTGGTATGTGCGGTGCAGAAACAGAAGCTTTGGCTGTAGCGCGTGAATTTTCATTTTTTTACTAGAATGTCAAATGTTTCTGAAACTTATTGCACAGTCTTGCTATACAAATTGTTTATGTTGTCCTAATTTTTCAGAATTTTTGGAGTTACAGAAGTATGGTAGTGTTCAGTTTACTACAGATTGTCCTGTTTAAGACATATTCTGTTTTTGATGCATTATGTTGCTTGTTTCGGTGAAACTATCGATTCTATCGGTGGTATAAGCCATGGAAAAGTTATATTACAGTAGGTACAATGCAAAAACAAAATATGAATTGGTTTGCAACAGTACTTAGAGTATTGATTTGCTTTATTATACTAATGGATCTTACCAAGTTTTCTGTTGAGTTTTGTGTGGATGAAGTGTTCGAAGATTGTCGGTGAGAACGACACCTATGGGATCACTGGGATCCCTTCTACAGTTGGTGGGTGCGGGGTCGTGCAAAGAGCAGGTTTAGGAGCCAGCACAAGGATCGTTTACCCAGGTTCGGGCCGCGAGGATGCGTAAAACCCTAGTCCTGCTTTTGTGTATATATTTGAGTGTTCTTGAGTTCTTGAGCTAGCTACGGTGCGTGTGTAGACAAAAGGGGTTGCCACAGTGGACGCCTCTGGCCTCCTTTTATAGACAAAAGGGGTTGCCACAGTGGCACACAGGAGGTGGAAAGGTGTACAGTGTGCAAGCTTATCGCCTGTCATTATGGGACAAGACACATTAAACGCGCCCCCTTAGGTGTTCCTTTGCTTTATTGGGGATGGCAACGAGGCCCGTCCATCCGTCGCCGCCCCGGCTTGCTCTGACACGCGTCCAGGCCAACGATGCATGCAACGCCATGTAGGCTGGCAGGCTGCTGAGATGGCGTGGTGGTAGGGTCTTCACGAAGATCTGCATGCCACCATGCAGGTGCTTGCTGAGCTGGCCTGTAAGCCACATGTTGCCACGCAGGTGCCTGCCCAGCTGGTTGGGCTGGCAACTGTATGGGAACGGCGGTGGAGTCTTGGCGGACGCGGGACTGGTTGTGGCCTCGCAGGTGCCCCCGGCAAGGGTCTTGCCGGGGGTCTCGTGAATCTTCTCGGCAAGGATCTTGCCAAGGATCGTCGTCTTCTGGTCCACATCTGATCTTGTGTCTTTATGATCTTGACGAAGATCTGCATGCCACCACGGAGGTGCCTCCCGATCCTTGGTTCCAATGTGGTTGTTAGCGTCTGGAACCCTTGGGCTCAAGGGTGGTTCTCTTTGCTGTCGTTGGGCAAGTTCCCCCGGCAAGGGTCTTGCCGGGGGAGTCCACCTCACCCTCTAGCTCTTTGTGTTTCTTGGTCTTGGTGTTGCTTTGCCCGTCTTGTGCTTCTGTTCCCTCCCTTTGCCCTGCTAAGTGTGGCCGCCGGCGTGGCTCTGACTGCCCGTGCGCAAGCAGAGGGGTAAAAAAGGAGAGCCCCTACTTTTGTACACCGACAGGAGCCCCAGGGCCTGGGCCACACATAAGCGCAACGCGTTGTTGGGCCAGGCCCAAAACGGTGCGCGGGCAGGCGGGGCGGATTTTTACCAAAGTAATTCCTTCACTCGCTGCGCTTCCCCACGATCCGCGTTGAATGCGCGACGCGGAGGGTCGTGCAAGACGTGGGGGTCGTGCGTGGGGCGGTTCCTGCCCTCATGCATCACATCGTGGTAAAGAGGCGGCTCGTGCCTTCTCCATAAAAAGAGGAAAACGCAGGGGCGCGACTCATTTACTGAGTGGACTCGGGTCGTGGCCTTCGAGGCGCTCGTGCCCTGCGATCACGGGGTGAAAAACAGTTGCCCCACTTGTCCCCTCGATTTCTGTTCGCTCGCCACATGTCCTCCATGCCTTGAAGATGGAAGGCGGCGGGTGCGGGCCTTGAATGATGAGGCGGACGAGGCGGGAAACAGGGCCACCGCTGATTGGAGCAGCGGGTCGGTCCCGATTCCCTACGCTCTTGGTGGCCGGATTGGTTGAGCGGGGCGGCCGAGCCCCGACCCCGCCCCTTTATAAGGAGGGGAGGGGGGATGGCACCCCTCAATCCTTCACCATCCGCCTCTTTCCACCTTGGCTTCTTTCTCTCTTCTGTCATGGCGAGAGGGCGCGCCGGTGCTTCGACGGTGGCGTCGAGGGTCTCTGCTCGACAGCGCGCCCCTCCTTTCCAAGAGCTCGTGGAGGCGGAGCTGGACACGAGGGGAAGGGGGAGGGGGTGAGGCCGAGGTCGTCGTGGCGCTCGGGGAAGAGGAGGACGGGTCGGCGCATTGGCCTCGCTTCCGCCGGCGGTCCCTCCCCCAATGGAGGGCCACGTTGGGGACTAGCCCCGTGAGTTCTTCATCAGGCTGCACCGGCCAGCGCGCCGTCGTCTTTGTCTCCCTACTCCATTCGCTCGGGATATGGAGCTCAACCCGCTACAGTCTCTGAGGTTGCACATGAGGGGCTGCGGGAATGGCGGCACGCGGGTGGACGCCGATTTCCCTGCCCCTCACGTCATGTATCTTCGCCGCAGGTGGAAGACCTTCGCTCGTATCCACAGCCTGACGGCGGGGCTTGTTCTCTATTTCAAATAATGGAGAACGACCTGCTCTCCGTCAAGATTTTTGGAGACCTTGGAACTCGCCTAAAGTGCTGCGTGGAGAGCTCCTCCGATGACGAAAACTCTTCCTCAAGCGGGAGCGACGAGGAGGACAGCGACAGCGACGACGAGGGCGTCGAGCGTGGGGACATCGACTCCGACTGACCACGTCGCTTCTCCCTTGGCCACGTGCCCTGCTGAGGGCCTTCCTCATCAAGCTCTCCATCGGCGCGTTCCCCATCGCCCCCTTCCTGCCTTCACCTGCCGCACCTGGAAGGAAAAGGGCAAGAACGGGAATCACGGGGCACTTACCTTTTTCTAGTTTGTAAGCCTACGGGCCTTAGTAGAATTTAGACCTTGTAACCCCCTTGCTCATGTATGCATTCCGTACGAATTGTACTTATTAGCAACATATTAATGAAGAGAAGGGTGTTTGCAGGGTTTTGTTTGCGCGTGGGCGAGGGCCACACCAGGGAGCGAGTCCTCGTTATCTTAAGATAAACACTGTACCCCGGCAACGGGCCTTGCCGTCCTGCCCTATAGCTCGACTACACTAACGTCCTCTGCAGAGGTAGGGACCAAGTAGGTTTAGGCCCTTTGCTCGTTCCCTTCCCATCGCACTACAACCAAGTTCCAGCCCAAAGTAAGGCTTTTGGACATAGGACAGAGGGAGCAAAATGGTATGAGAGCGAGCGAAGTCTCTTATGTTCAAGTTTCATACGGAGGCACAGAGTGGGGGAGAAAAACTTATCTGATGTCGCAGCCCCCGGCAACCTTGGCTTGCCGTGTCCGGATCCTCAGACCCGCAGCCCCCGGCAACCTTGGCTTGTCGGGGTCCGGGCGTCGGCCTGTTCTCTTTTCTTCTAGAATAGCTTAGCAGAAATGTCCACACACCCTGCAAACCCAAAAAGGATGGAAAGGAACAGAGAGATGCATACTCGACCTCTATGCTAAGGGTTAGTCGCCGCTAAGCACTATGAACCCTAACACAGAGAGACACTCAACCTAGCATGCATGCTAAAACTTAGGGTGCCAGCGATTCATTTATTTATGCTCAGGGTCTGCGTCTGTCTTTGTACAAAGGGTTACATGCCTTGCAGGCAAGGCTTGTACAAAAGGTGGTTTGCCAGGGGGGGCCCGCAACCGTGCCTCATGGGTAAAACTTGCAAAGATGTTCGATGTTCCAGGAGTTTCTCACTGGAATACCATCTTCGGTCTCCAGGCAGACTGCACCGGGCCTGGTGACTCGTATTACCCGATAAGGGCCTTCCCACTTTGGTGTCAAGTTGTTGTAATTCTTGGCTGACTGAACGTGCCGAAGAACAAGGTCGCCTTCCTCAAAGCTTCGGGCATGAACCTTGCGGCTATGGTAGCGGCGCAAGGCTTGCTGGTAGCGTGCTGCTCGCATAGCCGCCCGAAGATGATCTTCCTCAAGGAGCGTTGTGTCGTCTTGCCGCAACTGCTCTTGCTCAAGCTCATCATAAGCGAGCACTCGAGGTGACCCGTATGTGAGTTCCGTGGGGACAACTGCTTCTGCCCCGTAAACGAGGGAGAAGGGTGTCTGGCCGGTGGCTCGATTTGGTGACGTTCTGATTGACCAAAGAACCGCCGGCAATTCATCAATCCAGCGCCGTTCGCACCTGCGTAGCCTGTCAAAAGTCCTTGTCCGGAGGCCTCGCAACACTTCAGCATTTGCCCTCTCAGCCTAGCCGTTGCTCCGTGGATGTGCAACCGAAGCAAAGCAGACCTTGCTGCCGAGGTCCTGGATGTACTGCATGAAGGCATGGCTCGTGAACTGCGTGCCTTTGTCGGTGATGACCCTATTTGGCACACCAAGACGACAGACTAGCCCCTTGAAGAACTTGACAGCTGATTGTGCTGTCACCTTTCTCACTGCCTCCACCTCCGGCCACTTTGTGAACTTGTCGATTGCAACGTACAAGTACTCAAAGCCCCCGAGAGCACGGGGAAAGGGGCCCAGTATGTCGAGCCCCCAGACCGAGAATGGCCAGGAAAGAGGGATTGTTTGGAGAGCTTGAGCTGGTTGATGAAGCTTCTTTGAATGAAACAGGCATGCTTCACACTTGGTTACTAGCGTCGTTGCATCCTGAAGGGCAGTGGGCCAGAAGAAACCTTGCCGGAATGCCTTGCCGGCAAGGGCCCTCGACCCTATGTGGGAGCCACATATGCCTTCGTGTATCTCTGCCAATAGCTCCAGTCCTTCCTCCCGGGGAATGCACTTCAATTTCACACCGTTTGGTCTTTTTCTGTACAGAACGTCGTCGATGAACTGATACATAGCCGACCGACGGGCTACTTTCTCCGCTTCTTCCTACTCCTCAGGGAGTTCCCCTATTTGGAGGAATCAGACGATATGTTGTGCCCATGCCGGAGCCTGGGCTCGACGGCAAGGACCAAAGGCATTTCCTCTGCCATGGGAGCGGCTGTCCCTACGGCTAGGGTTCGACGCACCGCCGGATTCTGTCGCCCCGTGGCGGGCTCGGCGTCCACGGCAACACCCTTGCCGGCGGCCCCTGCGAGCTCGGCGGGAAAGTACTTTCCGGGGCCTGATTTCCTGCGCTTGTTCTGCTCTGTTGATGGTTCAACAGATGGTTGAGTTAACGTAAGCACAAAAGTACCTGCTTCCACAGGTAGTCTGAGTGCAGCGCGATTCGACAGGTAATCGGCGGTGTCATTCTCCACTCGGGGAACATGCTCCGCTTGTATACCGTCAAAACACACCTCCAGCTTCCTCACCTTATTCACGTAGTCCTCCATCAACAGGCTTTGATAATCTTTGTTAACTTGCTTGACGACGAGCTGTGAATCACCCCTGACGACAAGCTTCTTGATCCCGAGGTCTGCCGCGATCCTGAGACCGGCAAGCAACCCCTCGTACTCAGCAGTGTTGTTTGTTGACATCTCCCGGGGAAAATGCATCTAGACTACATACTTGAGGTGCTCTCCGGTGGGTGCAATGAGTAGCACACCGGCACCGGCGCCTTCCAGCGAGAAAGCCCCATCAAAGTACATAACCTAGTTGCGACTTGTTTCCTTGCCAGGGAGAGTGGTCTCCTGGATCTCTTCGTCGGGCGTTGAGGTCCATTCGACAATGAACTCTGCCAAGACTCTACTCTGGATTGTCGAAGTACTTTCAAACTTCAAGCCAAAGCTTGATAGTTCCAAAGCCCATTCCACAATCCTCCCGGCTGCGTCTGGGTTATGCAATATCCGTTGCAATGGGAGGCGGGTGACGACAGTGATTTCATGGGCTTGGAAGTAATGACGCGGCTTCCTCGAGGCCATAAGGAGGCCGAAGAGCAATTTCTGCACGCCGGAGTACCTTGATTTAGCCCCCTACAATAGGGAGCTGAAAAAGTAGACCGGGTGCTGCATCATCTTCTTCTTCTGCACCATTCCAATCGGTTGCACGGGCCCTGTCCCGCTAGCGTCAGACTCTGCCGGGGGCCTCGCCTTGCCGGCACCAGGTCCTGCCGGGGGAAGCTCTGGCTCATCATCTTCCCATCCTGCCGTTGATGCTGACTCTTCGTCGACCTCCCTCTGTGCCACTAGCGCGGCACTAACCACTTGGTTCATTGCCGCAAGATACAGCAGCAACGGCTTTTGTGGTTTAGGCACAACCAGTATTGGTGTAGAGGAGAGGTACTTCTTCAAATCCTGCAGTGCTGCTTCAGCCTCTGGGGTCCACTCCATTGGGCCCGCCTTCTTAAAGATTTTGAAAAAGGGGAGGGCACGTTTGGCAGACTTGGGAATGAACCTGCTCATGGCGGCAACGCAGCCAGTGAGCTGGCGCACATCCTTGATCCGCTTAGGTGCCTCAATTTGCTCAATGGCCTTGATCTTATCTGGATTCGCCTCGATCCCGCGCTGTGACACAAAGAACCTGAGAAGTTTGCTGGACGGAACACCAAAGATACACTTCTCAGGGTTCAGCTTGAGGTTGATCTTGCGCAAATTTGCAAACGTCTCTTCTAAATCTTGCACGAGTGTCGCCTTGTCCTTGGTTTTGACCACTATGTCATCCATATAAGCTTCCATATTTCTATGTAGCTGGGGCTCAAAACCAATTTGGACTACTCTTGCAAACGTTGAGCCAGCACTCTTCAACCCGAAAGGCATTCGCAAAAAGCAAAATGTACCACATGGGGTGATGAATGCTGTCTTCTCTTCATCTTCTCTCGTCATGAATATCTGGTGGTATCCTGAGTAGGCGTCGAGGAACGATAACAAGTCGCACCCGGCCGTGGAGTCAACAATCTACTCAATGCGCGGCAACGAGAAAGGGTCCTTTGGACAAGCCTAATTGATATCCGTGTAATCAATACACAGCCTCCACTTCCCATTTGCCTTGTGCACCACCACTGGATTGTCCAACCACGTCGGATGGAGTACTCCCCTCACCAAGCCTGCCGCTTCTAGCTTCCTGATCTCCTCTGTGATGAACTTCTGCCGCTCCAAAGCTTGCTTCCTGACCTTCTGCTTGACGGGTCACACATGAGGACAGACAACAAGATGGTGCTCAATCACCTCCATGGGAACGCTGGGGATGTCGGATTCTTGCGATGCAAACACATCGACATTCGCCCGCAGGAAGGTGACGAGCGCGCTTTCCTATTTGCTGTCAAGGGAGGAGCTTATGGTGAAAGCCCCTCCCATGCCATCCTCCTTGACGGACACCTTCTTGGTCTCTGGTGGCGCAGCCCTGGATTTCTTGCTCTTGCCAGTGGAGCTCTCTGGCACGTCCTCGACGGGAGCACAACACTCCAAAGAGGTGCGCTTGCAGGAGTGGGTGCGAGAGGTCTTGCCGGTCTTCTTTCCTCCCGGGGATTCGGCGGCAGGAGCAAGTGCCTTAGCGGCAGTCGCTGCACCTGGCTCCTGGTAGAGTTGGTCAGCGCAGATCAGCGCATCCTTCTTGTCGGAGGGGATGGTGATGATGGTCATCGGCCTAGGCATCTTCACTGTGTTGTAGGCGTAATGTGACACCGCCATGAACTTGGCTAGTGCCGGGCGGCCGAGGATCCCGTTGTAGGGCAAGGGGATCTCGGCTACATCGAAAACAATCCTCTCTGTCCGGTAGTTCAACTCGCCTCCAAACGTCACGGGCAGCCTGACCTTACCCTTCGGCTGAATCCTTCCCGGGTTGACCCCTTGAAAAGTACCCGTCTCTTCGAGGTCTCCATCGGGAATCTGTAGCCTTTTGATCACAACACGCGAGATCACGTTCAGACCGGCCCCGCCGTCAACTAGCATTTTTGTCACCTTGAGGTTGCGTATTGTTGGCGAAACCAACAACGGCAAGCACCCGACCGCAGTTGTGCGATCAGGGTGGTCCTCGGCGTAAAAAATGATAGGCGTGCTGGACCACTTCAGTGGCTTTTGAGCATCGAGTGATGGTTCCGCTGACGTGATCTCACGCTCCCACTGCTTGAGCTGCCGGTGAGAAGTGTGCAGCAGGGCGCCACGGTCGACGCACATGGCCTCCGTAGCTTTCTGGAACTCTTGCTCGCCAGACTCGTCGTCCTCGTCATGACCGTCGTCTTCCTGCTTCTTGTCGCGGCCCCGAGCGGGCCTCTCTTGCTGGCTATCCTTGCCGCGGCGACCCCCTTGGCCGCCACGCTTCTTGCCGGACCCTTCGGCACTATCCTGACCTTTCTCCTTGTCCCGCCTCTCATAGTCAGCCTTTTGCTTCTCAGCAAGTAGCTCAACCTATCGACAGTTTTGGAGACCATGGCCCTTGGTGCGGTGGATCTTGCAGTACTGCTTGTCGGAGCCTCCTGGCTTGTCGGCAGCCGCCAAGGCCCGGCAAGCGGCGCACCCAGCAATCTCCTTGCCGGGGTCGTCTTCCTTGGCCTTCTTGGCAGTGCCAGTGTCCTCGGATCCCTCGACGGCAAGCACAGTCTTGCCCTTGCGCTTCCTGTTGCGGCGCCGGACCTTCTTCGTCGGGGTGGCTGTGCCTTCGTCTGTGGAGTAGGTTTCCGCACCGGCGTCCTCGCCGGGGTACATCCTCCCCTCTTCAGCTCGAGCGCACCTATCGGCCAGAACATAAAGTTTGGCCACATCTTTGACCTTATTCATCGCCAGCTCCTCACGCATCTTGCGGTTGCGCACATTCTGGTGGAACGTGTTGATCACGACGGCAGGATGAACATCGGGTTGTACTGCACCTGGCTGAATCTATGTATGTACTTGCGCAGGGTTTCACCTTCTTTCTGGGGGATGATATGCAAATCGCTTGCCTTGCCATGAGTTTGGTGCCCCCCCCATAAAGGCGCCAACAAACTCATGGCACAAATCCGACCAGGAAGAAATATAATCCACTGGCAAGTGCATCAACCATGAAATGACATTGGGTTTAAGTGCCAGCGAGAAGTAATTGGCAAGCACCTTGTCGTCACGAGCCCCAGCAGCTTGCGTGGCGATGGTGTAGATGCTGAGGAACTCCGACGGATAGGTCTTGCCGTTGTACTTCTCGCCGACATCGGGCTTGAACGTGCGGTGGGAGGGCCACTGGAACTGCCGCAGCTCACGAGTAAAGGCTGGGCAACCCACCTCGTAGGGTAGGCCGCCAGAACCCTCTGGTGCTGGGTGGTCCATAGTGGGCCCCGCCCGCCTATCTGACGGGTGGCACGCATCGCACCAGCGCTCGATGGTGGTTCGAGCGTCTTCATGGGCTCGCTCCCGAAAAACTTGGCGCTGATCGCGGTGGGTCCGTGGGTCGGACGACGCTATGGAAATGTTATCACAAGCGTCATCATGACGGACCGACACCCGCGGTGGCTAGCGTGGCGGAGGATAGTGCACCGTGGCCGCAGCACCTCCGGTCCTTCCACCACTCGCATGCGGTGGCTCGAGGGAGCGCCGGCCGGAGGACCCCGCTGGTCATGGCTCATCTTTGTTGGCAACGCCGACGAGGCTCCGGATGGTGGCTCTCCACTCATCGAGCTTTTCCGTAGCAGGGGGAAAGTCGAGGAGCAACTGCGCGCGTGCTAAGGCTTCGGCTGGCGTGGGTGCGGCGAAAGCTGCGTGGACCGTGACGCGCTCCGACTTCTAACCACGTTAGAAGGAGCTAGAAGGAGCTCTATCAAGGCCTAGCGGCTGTGCGCCATTTTCGCCAGCGTCTCGGCGTGCATGCTGGCCTTCTACGTCCCGCGAATGAAGCGCAGGACTCTTCCCCCGGCGGCGCCCAGGGTCACCAGCGTGGTGACGCTGCTCATCGCGCACAACATGGGAGGAGCGCGTCGTGGGCGCCGGCGTAGGCGTCTTGGAAGTTGCGGCGCCGCCCGCAGGTGGCACGACGCCGCCCCTGGAGGGCCACGCGCCGCCTGCGGGGGGGGGGGGGGGGGCTGCTCTGTCTTTGGATTTGGCGGCGTGCGGCCCATCGTCTCGGCTTTGACTGCCAAAGCGATGCGGGTGTTCACGGGCCGTGCCTCGGCTTCCGTCCGCGACCGCCCCGCCACTCGCCCGCACTGGTACGGGCCGTTCGGCTCCCGACGAACCGATTGCCGTGATTATCTTCTTCTTGGGAGCAATGGCGATGAAGAACTGCTAAACTAGCTGCTAGACCATATTTTCACAACTGCGCCCCCTACCTGGCATGCCAAAGATGTCGGTGAGAACGACACCTATGGGATCACTAGGATCCCTTCTATGGTTGGCGGGCGCTGGTCGTGGCAAAGAGCAGGTCTAGGAGCCAGCACAAGGATCGTTTAGCCAGGTTCGGGCCGCGAGGATGCGTAAAACCCTAGTCCTGCTTTTGTGTATATATTTGAGTGTTCTTGAGTTCTTGAGCTAGCTACGGTGCGTGTGTAGCCCAAAAGATCGGAATCCTTCTCCTGGACGCCTCGAGCCTCCTTTTATACACAAAAGGGGTTGCCACAGTGGCACACAGGAGGTGGAAAGGTGTACAGTGTGCAAGCTTATCGCCTGTCATTACGGGACAAGACGCATTAAAGGCGCCCCCTTAGGTGTCCCGTTGCTTTATTGGGGTTGGCAACGAGGCCCGTCCCGCCCGTCGCCGCCCTGCCTTGCTCCGACACGGTTCTAGGCCAATGATGCATGCAGCGTCATGTAGGCTGGCTGGCTGCTGAGATGGCGTGGTGGTAGGGTCTTCACGAAGATCTGCATGCCACCACGCAGGTGCTTGCTGAGCTGGCCTGGAAGCCGCACGTTGCCACATAGGTGCGTGCCCAGCTGGTTGGGCTGGCAGCTGTATGGGAACGGCGGTGGAGTCTTGGCGGACGCGGGCCTGGTTGTGGCCTCACAGGTGCCCCGACAAGGGTCTTGCCGCGGCATCGCAGTCGTCCCCGGCAAGGATCTTGCCGGGGGTCTCGTTAATCTCCTCGGCAAGGATCTCGCCGAGGATCGTCGTCTTCTGGTCCTCATCTGATCTTGTGTGTTTATGATCTTGACGAAGATCTGCATGCCACGACGGAGGTGCCTCCCGAGCCTTGGTTCCAATGTGGTTGTTGGCGTCTGGAACCCTTGGGCTCAAGGGTGGTTCGCACTGCTGGCATTGGGCAAGTTCCCCCCAGCAAGGCTCTTGCCGGGGCTGCGGAGGCCGCCCCTGCAAGGGTCTTGCTGGGTGAGTCCACCTCACCCTCTTGCTCTTTGTGTTTCTTGGTCTTGGCATTTCTTTGTCTATCTTGTGCTTCTGTTACCTCCCTTTGCCCTGCTAAGTGTGGCCGCAGGCGCGGCTCTGACTGCCCGTGCACAAGTAGAGGGGTAAAAAAGGAGAGCCCCTACTTTTGTACACCGACAAAGATCGAGGAGGTCTCGATCTGAGGAGAAGGAGGAGAGGCAAGAGCTCAAGCTTGGGGATGCCCAAGGCACCCCGACTAAATATTCAAGGAGACTCAAGAGTCTAAGCTTGGGGATGCCCCGGAAGGCATCCCATCTTTCTTCAACAAGTATCGGTATGTTTTCAGATTCGTTTCGTTCATGTGATATGTGCAAATCTTGGAGCGTCTTTTGCTTTTAGTTTTCATTTTTATTTTATGCACCATGCTGGTATGAGATAGTCCATGGTTGATTTATAGAATGCTCACTGCACTTCACTTATATCTTTTGAGTATGGCCTTTATAGAATGCTTCATGTGCTTAAATTATATCATTTGAAGATTGGATTGCCTGTTTCTGTTCACATTGAAAACCGTTATTTGAAGAATGCTCTTTTGCTTCACTTATATTTGTTAGAGCTTTATCTTCTGTAGAAAGAACTAAACTCTCATGCTTCACTTAAATCTATTTAGAGAGCCAATAGGAATTGGTCAATTGCAAGGTTAGTCATAAAATCCTACATAAAACTTATGGATCACTGAATATGATATGTTTGATTCCTTGCAATAGTTTTGTGATATAGAGATGATAATATGTGGGAGGTACTAGTAAACGGTTGTGGTTAATAAGAATATTGGTGTTAAGGTTTGTGATTCCCGAAGCATGCACGTATAGTCTCTCGTTACGCTATGATGTTGGAGCATGATTTATTATTGATTGTCTTCCTTATGAGTGGCGGTCGGGGACGAGCAATGGTCTTTTCCTACCAATCTATCCCCCTAGGGGCATGCCTAGTAGTAGTTTGCTTCGAGGGCTAATAAACTTTTGCAATAAGTATATGAGTTCTTTATGACTAATGTGAGTCCATGGATTATACGCACTCTTACCTTTTCGCAATTTGCTAGCCCCTACGATACCGTGCATTGCCCTTTCTCACATCGAGGCGTGGTGCAAACTTCGCAGGTGCATCCTAACCCTGTGATATGATACGCTCTATCACACATAAGCCTTATTATATCTTCCTCAAAACAGCCACCATACCTACCTATTATGGCTTTTCCATGGCCATTCTGAGATATATTGCCATTCATTGTCATATTGCTTTGCATGATCATATAGCTGACATAGTAGTTGTGGCTCAGCCGCCGTTCATCATTTTTCATACATGTTACGCTAGATCATTGCACATCCTGGTACATTGCCAGAGGCATTCATATAGAGTGATATTTTGTCATAGGTATCGAGTTGTAATTTTTATTTCTTTTGAGTTATAAGTAAATAGAAGTGTGATGATCATCATTATTCATTTTTAGAGCAGTGCCCCAGTGAGGAAAGGATGATGGAGACTATGATTCCCCCACAAGTCAGGATGATACTCCGGACAATGAGAGAAAACGAAAAAAATAAAAAAATAAAAAAAAAGAAAATAAAGAAAGAAAAAAGAAAATAAACAAAGAGAGAAGGGGCATTGTTAGTATCCTTTACCACACTTGTGCTTCAAAGTAGCACCATGTTTTTCATATGGAGAGTCTCCTATGTTGTCACTTTCATATACTAGTGGGAATTTATCATTATAGGATTAGATGCACACCCACTTAGTTTTCATATTGAGCTTTCATACACTTATAGCTCTTAGTGCATTCATTGCATGGCAATCCCTACTCCTCATGTTGATATCAATTGAGACTTTCTTACCTTTTGTCTTCTCTATATTTACCACTATCATCATACTCCATTCCACCCGTAGTGCTATATCCATGGCTTGCGCTCATGTATTGCGTGAGGGTTGAAAAAGCTGAAGCGTGTTAAAAAGTATGAACCAATTGCTCGTCTTGTCATCGAGGTTGTGCATGATAAATACTTTGTGTTAAGAAGACAGAGAATGACAAGACTATATGATTTTGTGGGGATAGATTTCTTCAGCGTTGATATTTTGAAAGACAAGATTGTTTGTTGGGACGCCTGAGTATTGATGTCTTTATGTCAAATTGTAGACTATTGCTTTGAATCACTTATGTCTTAATATTCATGCCATGATTAGGTATATGATAAAGTTTATGCTAGGTAGCATTCCACATCAAAAAGTATCTTTTTTATCTTTTACCTGCTCGAGGACGAGCAGGAATTAAGCTTGGGGATGCTGATACGTCTCCGTCGTATCTATAATTTTTTATTGTTTCATGCCAATATTATACAAGTTTTACATACTTTGGCAACTTTTTATATGATTTATTGGACTAACCTATTGATCCAGTGCCCAGTTCCTGTTTGTTGCATGTTTTTTGTATCACCAAAAATCCATATCAAATGAAGTCCAAACGTGATAAAAATTTACGGAGATTTATTTTGGAATTTATTTGATTTTTGGGAGGTGGAATCAACGCAAACGGGGGCCCACAGAGCCCACAACCCACCAGGGCGCGCCAGGCACCCCCTAGCGCACCCAGGTGTCTTGTGCCCACCTCAAAGGTCGCTTGGGGCCCTTCTTCTGGCGCAAGAAAGATATTTTATGGAAAAAAATCGTGTAAAAATTTCAGCGCAATCGGAGTTACGAATCTTCGGGAATTTAAGAAACGGTGAAGGGCCAGATCTGGGGAACGCGAAACATAAGAGAACAGAGAGGGAGATCCAATCTCGGAGGGGCTCCCGCCCCTCCGCCGCCATGGAGACCAAGGACCAGAGGGGTAACTCTCCTCCCATCTAGGGGGGAGGCCATGGAAGAAGAATAAGGGGGGCTCTCTCCCCCTCGCTCCCGGTGGCGCCCGAGTGCCACCGGGGCAATGATCGGGACGACGATCTACATCAACAATCTTACTACCGTCAACACCAACTCTCTCCCCCTCTATGCAGTGGTGTAACACCTCTTCCCCCCGCTGTAATCTCTACTTAAACATGGTGCTCAACTCCATATATTATTTCCCAATGATCTATGGTTATCCTATGATGTTTGAGTAGATCCGTTTTGTCCTGTGGGTTAATCGTGATCTTGGTTGGTATGATGGTATATTTTATTTATGGTGCTTTCCTACCGTGCCCTTCGTTCTCGCGCAAACTTGAGGTGTGAGGGAGTCCTGGACAAAGGGGTCCTCGGGCATCCGGCCTGTTGGGCCGGACTGATGGGCTGTGAAGACACGAAGGCCGAAGACTATACTCGTGTCCGGATAGGACTCTCCTTGGCGTGGAAGGCAAGCTTGGCGATCAACTATGAAGATTCCTTCCTATGTAACCGACTCTATGTAACCCTAGATCCCCCCGGTGTCTATATAAACCGGAGGGTGTAGTCCGGAAAGGATATACTCATTACCATAGTCATACAGGCTAGACTTTTAGGGTTTAGCCATTACGATCTCGAGGTTGATCAACTCTTGTAATACTCATATTCATCAAGATCAATCAAGCAGGGACCTCCATAGAGAGGGCCCAAACCTGGGTAAACATCATGTCCCCTGTCTCCTGTTACCATCGACCTTAGACGCACAGTTCGGGACCCCCTACCCGAGATCCGCCGGTTTTGACATCGACATTGGTGCTTTCATTGAGCGTTCCACTGTGACGTCGACGATCGGATCGATGGCTTGCCTTGTCCTTAAAGACAACATCACCTCCGGGGGAGTACTCGCTTTGGGCCAAACCCTCCGGCTGGGCGGCTTTACCATGATCGCCCGTTCGGCCGTTGACCCGACGATGACCTCTCGGGCCATCGAAAATCCCCTTCGCATCAACTCCAAACACTCCAAGCAGATGGATCCGGCAGAGTTTTCGTCCTTGAACGAGCTCCTAGATCGCATCGCCGCTTTGGGAATCGCCACAGATTACGATCGGATTGGGCCTAAAACTGATCAAGGAGAAATCAAAACTCCGCCGATCACCCACCAGATAGCGGTAGTTGAGGAGCAGGACGACAAGTCTTCTCCTATATCGAAAATGGACTATGTTCGGATCGCCGATCAGGAAGAGACAGATATCCACCAGCGGAAGGATGCAACCAGCCCTCCGAACATAGAATCGGATGGTGGGCCTAAACAATCAGAAGATACTTCGGAGCCTGGACTATTGAGCCTGGAAGGTCTTCAGACTCCGGATAATCGATCGGGTCAGGGTACGGATTTAATTCCACCCACCCACCCTGACATAAGCGCTCTCATGAGCATAAAACGGCAGTCTCAGGAAACGGTCCACCACTTCTGGGCCAGATTCCTCCTCGTCAAAGACAAGGTAAAAGATTGCTGCGACGAGGACGCGATATCAGCGTTCTGCAACAATTGCACAGACGAAGGAATCCTCAACGCCATCAATCACCGCCGCATACCAAAGTTCGTTGACTTAGCAACTATCATACAGAAGTAAAGCACGATGGAAAGCGCCTGGAAAACTTAGGCAGCTTGCTGGGAGCCGTTGGTCCCAACTCAACTCCTCCTACAGGCGAAGAGGGTGCACCCCCGTGGCACGGCCAGTCCAACAGTCAAGAAACATAAACCCATTACATGGCACGGAACCGTTCTGGAGGGATGGCTCGATGGCCCATGCAAAATACACACAACACCGGATACCGTGGCAACCCATAGCCTTAGAGCATGTTGGATACTCCGGCAGGTAGCCAAGAGCGGCGAGGACATCCTTATCAAGGACACCCCAGAGCAGCACCCTCCAGAAAACGACGACACAAGAGTATTGACGGTCTTCGAGGCATTCGCTTCAAACAACAAAGCAAAAGGGCACTTCGCGACCTCGCCGAAGTCTGCCAAATCGCTGCAATAAACCCTTGGAACGACACGGCTATAACATTTAATGCCGGTGACGAACTGAAGTACAGGACAGTCCGAGTGCCAGCCGCATTGGTCCTCAGTCCCATCGTGGACGGGTTTCGACTTACCAAGGTCCTCATGGACGGCGGCAGCGGACTAAACCTCATTTATGAGGATACACTCCACAAAATGGAAATAGACAGGAGCCGCATCAAGCAAAGTAGCACAACCTTCTGGGGAATCACTCCCAGTCGGGAGGCGCGGTGCACGGGAAAAATCACACTTGACGTGGTATTCGGCACACCGGAGAATTATCTGTCCGAAGAAATCACCTTTCAAGTGGCCCCTTTCAGCAGCGGATACCATGCCCTGTTGGGGCGGGATGCTTTTACATGCTTCCAAGCTATACCTCATTACGGGTGTATGAAGCTCAAAATGCCCGGACCAAACGGTATAATCACTCTCGTCAGTGATCCGGACATAGCACTCCGCGCTGAAAACAAAACCACATCCCTGGCCCTTGAGGCGCTATCCGAAGCCCTCGCGGCCGAAGAATTAACCGCGCTGCGCTCCACGGTGGACAGGGACGACGTGATCCTCGACAAACGCCCCAAATCCACCTCCTTCAAACCAGCAGAAGAAATAGTTGAATTCCAGGTCCACCCAACGGACCCCAAGAAGACAGCCCCTATCGGAGCGCAACTAAATCCAACAGTTGACGCCGCACTATGAGAATTCCTGCGCGAAAACTGGAACATATTCGCCTGGCACCCCTCCGATATGCCAGGGATCCCACGCAAGCTGGCCGAACATAGCATCAATATATTAAAGGGATTTAAACCGGTCAAGCAAACACTGCGGCGTTTTTCCGAACCTAAGAGAGAAGCCATGGGGGAGGAGCTGGCCAAGCTTATCGAGGCCGGATTCATTAGAGAAATCAAACATCCGAACTGGCTGGCAAACCTGGTGATGGTACCAAAGAAGGACAAATCCTGGCGCCTGTGTGTCGATTTCAAAGACCTCAACAAGGCTTTCCCTAAGGATCCCTTCCCCCTCCCCCGCATCGATCAAATCATTGACGCCACCGCAGGATACGACTCACTGTGTTTCCTCGATGCATATTCCGGATACCATCAAATCAAAATGAAGGAGTCCGATCAAGCTGCAACAACATTCATTCCCCCATACGGGCCATTCTGCTTCAACACCATGCCCTTCGGGCTCAAGAACGCCGGCGCCACATACCAACGCATGATTCAAACATGCCTGGAGAAACAGATCGGCAAGACAGTAGAAGCTTACGTTGATGACGTCGTCATCAAAACTAGGCACGTCGAAACACTAATAGACGACTTACGTCTTACATTCGACAACCTCCATGCGTATGACATTAAGCTCAACCCGGAAAAGTGTGTCTTCGGCGTCCCCGCTGGAAGACAGCTGGGCTTCATCATTTCCAATAGAGGAATTGAAGCAAATCCAGCTAAAATCTGGGCTCTGTCACAGTTCGCTACTCCAATAGACCTCAAACAAGTCCAAAAACTTGATGGTTGTGTGGCAGCATTAAGTCGCTTCATCTCCAGACTAGGAGAAAAGGCACTGCCACTCTATCGCCTCTTACGGCGCACCGATAACTTTGAATGGACAGACGCGGCGACTATCGGACTGGAAGAAATAAAAGCCCTCCTAGCGAGCAACCCAATCCTGGCCACACCAAACGCCGGCGAACCCATGTTGCTATACATATCGGCAACACATCAGGTGGTGAGCACCGTGCTCATCGTTGAACGAGAACAGGACGGACATAAATTCCCGCTTCAAAAACCAGTATACTACATATCTACTGTTCTCACACCATGCAAATCCCGGTACCCCCATTACCAAAAGATAGCATACGCGGTCTTCATGGCATCCCGAAAGCTATGACACTACTTCCAGGAGTGTTCAATCACTGTGGCCTCTGAAGTACCACTCAATGACATAATAAACAACCGTGATGCCACGGGCCGGATCACCAAATGGGCCATAGAGCTACTCCCATTTGACATAACATACAAGCCATGTCGAGCCATCAAATCCGAAGTACTGGCTGACTTCGTCGCCGAATGGACGGAGGCTGAACTCCCTAAAGAGTACATCACATATTCCAATTGGGTTATGTATTTTGACGGCTCCAAAATGCTGGCGGGGCTAGGAGCGGGAGTCGTGTTAACATCCCCCACTGGAGATGTCATCCAGTATGTACTCCAAATACTATACACATACTCCAACAACGCAGCCGAATACGAGGCCTTATTGCATGGCCTTCGGATGGCTGTATCCATGGGCGTACAACGCCTAGAGGTGCGCACGGACTCAAACCTCGCAATATCTCAAATAAACGGAGACTTTGATGCCAAAGATCCAAAGATGGCAGCATATCGTAATGCCGTCTTAAAAATGTCGGCTTGGTTCGAGGGGCTCGAATTTCATCACGTTGCCCGGGAAAGTAATCAGGCGGCGGACGTCCTTGCTCCCATTGGCGCTAAGCGCAACCCCGTCCCACCTAACATCTTCCTGGAAAGGCTTTTCCAGCCATCCGTGGTGTGGCAAGGGGAGGGCGGCAACAACAGTCCAGATCCGAACACAACCACAATTCCCGAACACACCGGTATCACGGGGGCTCAGCCACCGAGATAACACCGTCGGCCCATCTCATTATGGCAGTCATTGCCCCATGGACCGAACCCTTCTTGGCCTATATTAATTGGAAGGAGCTTCCCGAAGACCAGAATGAGGCTCGCCGCATCGTCCGGCGTTCGAAGGCCTACAAGGTTCACGACGGAGAGCTCTACAAGAAAAGTACTACCAGAGTACTTCAAAGATGTATCTCCGAGGAAGAGGGGCGGCAGCTTTAGCGGAAATTCACGTTGGTCTCGGCAGATACCACGCCGCAGCTCGGGCCCTTGTTAGCAAGGCCTTCCGTACTAGGTTTTATTGGCCGATGGCCTGAGCAGACACGCATGACCTTGTCCAATGCTGCGTCGGATGCCAACTCTTCGCCAACCAAAGCCATATGCCCCCAACTTCCTTACAAACTATCCCCATTACTTGGCCTTTCGCGGTCTGGGGACTGGATATGGTTGGACCCCTTAAAGGGGGAAGCCAGAAGAAAAAAATATCTGCTGGTCATGGTGGACAAATTCACTAAGTGGATAGAGGCTAAACCGGTCAAAACGGCTGAGTCCGGGCCGGTGATAGAGTTCATATCTGGTGTTGTGCACCGTTATGGTGTCCCACACAGCGATCACCAACAACGGCTCTAATTGCATAGCCGACGAGGTGAAAACCTGGTGTGCTAATCTTGGCATTAAACTCGATTACGCCTCCGTCTACCACCCGCAAACCAACGGTCAAGTCGAACGAGCAAATGGTCTTATTATGAGCTACATCAAGCACAGACTAGTGCAGTCTTTGAGAGAATCAGACAAGCACTGGGTTGAGGAGCTCGACTCCGTACTCTGGGGGCTACGGACCACGCCCAACCGTACTACCGGATACACACCTTTCTTCATGGTGTATGGCACGGAGGATGCGCTGCCCTGCGGTATTATTCATGACTAACCTCGAGTGCGTATGTACGAAGAGAGAGAAGCCGAGCTTGATCGGCAGGATAACCTAGATGCTCTGGAGGAGGAGCGCGATGTCGCAAAAGCCCGTTCAGCATTTTACCAACAGCAGGCTCGAAGATATCAAAGCAGAGAAGTACGAGCCAAGAACTACAACATTGGCGAACTCGTTCTACGCCTGCCGGAGAAGAAAAAGGACAAACTCAAGCCCAAATGGGAGGGTCCATTCATAATTGACGAAGTTCTCACCGGAGGAGCGTACCGTCTTCGTGATGCATCAGACAATCACCTCGAGCCGAACCCCTGGAACGCGGCCAGACTCCAAAGATTCTATGCCTAGCGCCAAACTCCTTGTTCGTCTCCTTCTCCCCTGTAGTTTCCATTATTTTCTCTCTCTTTTCCGATTACTTTTTTCTTTCTCGCTTTAAAGCTCTCGTACGGCTAGACCGCACACCCCTGACGCATACATCTTTAAATATGTACGTCCATTATACCTGGGGGCTTCTTGGACAGAAGCTTTTTATTATTATTCCTTGAGCATCAAGCTCTTCACATATGAGTTTTTCCATATGTACCTTTTCTTCGCCACTATATGCATCGATATGACTTAAGTTTTGGCCAGGCTGGGTTGCCTGGCTCCTGTGCTTATGTTCTTGTTAGTTCGGCTAGGGCATAAAGGGAGCACCTCCGCGATTGTTACTGCCGGGTCATCCGGATGTGTACCTCAGACTGGGTGAAGCCGAAAGCTAGCAATCTTAAGGGAATATTCGGTCGGTGAATTAAAGATGTTTTTTGCACTCACTCCTTTGTGAACCCCCAGAAGTTATACACACTATGATTTTTACATCACAATTCGGACATGTACACTAATGCATGCACACCCAGGGAAAGGAACCCTTAACGGAACTATTCTCTCTGGAAGATGTTTCTTACGATCTCAATGTAATATAACATAGCTAGCCGGATACAACTTGTCTGTTCAAGCAACTATGACCCCTATGCCTAGTTTCCATGCATACCCCAGTCTATTCGGCCGTGCGGGTATTCGGAAACACTCCGCACCTTCAAGTCCCGGGGTTGAAGTGAAAAGGTCTGCCATGACAAATGCTATACAATTCAGCTAGAGTTACATATATCAAGGAAAGTACATAGTCACTTGGACTCAAACACTTCCTCCTCTACACCGTCCAACAGGCGGTCTAACTTACAATCCTGTTGGGAATATTTGGCGGCTACCTCTACTTGGTCATATACTAAACTAACGGGAATTTCTTCCCCATTTGACCCTAGCGGTCCGACACGGGCCATGTGATTAGGATCCAGCTTGGTATATCGTGTTTTCACCATGGCCCAGGCCTCTCGCGCACCCTCTCGGCAGGCCGATATCTTCCATAGTCGGATACGCTGCCGCGCTCCTTTGAACAGCTCTACAAGCTTCTCCATACTTCCTAGAGGGGAGGCGGATGGCCATAGGGCCTTGGCAACACTCCGCATCGCCAGCCGAGCCTGTTCGTGCACTTGCAACAGCCTTTGCAGTAGATCACTTGATGATCTGGACACCTCCTCTTCAGGACGGCCCGTCAATATACCTGCAATCATAACTATATCAGTTCCATTTATCTCCAAACTACTTTAAAGATAGTTCAGACACATATTGAATATGCCACCCCGCAGCTTCTTGTTCTCCTTCACGGAGTCGGCTAGTTGGGCCTGCACATCTTTCAATTCTTCACCCAATGTAGTGTTGGAATCCTGAAGCTTGCTTTTCTCCCCTCTGACTCGGGTCAGCACACGCTCGCCTGCGGCGTGTAGCCTTTTCGCCTCTTTCTCTCCCGTTTGGGCGATCTTCAACTTCTCTTCAAGTTGATCTGGCGATCCTATTTTGCGATTAGCAACAGTATTAGTATAGTTGGTATACAATTATTGTTCCTCAATGGAGGGGAATGTTACCAGAAGACGCCTTCTTGAAGTTTTCCAGTTCAGCAGTAGCAGCATTTAGCTGTGCCCGACACTGCTCCAGCTCTTGGGCTAGCAGGCCATTCTTCTCTGTAAGGACCTGGTTATACAACGATCCTTAAATCAGTTGGACCAACTGCTTTCAGTCTTGGGGGCTACGGGCATATGGTTATCCTTTTCGGACAAAGAAAACTTACCTGCACATCTGTCAAATGTTGCTTTGTGGCTTTTCTAAGCCCATCTCAAACAGCTCGGATGTATGCGTCAGCCGAGCTAAAGGCATTGAATGCCTCTTCCGAGAACTTCGGGGCTCGTAAGACAGCCCTACAGCGCCGATGATTCAGGGCGCTCTCTACTTCCGAGTTGGTAACGGACATATCTTCCGAACCCCCGGCCGAAGTACAGTCCGACGTTGTCCCCATAGCGGCCCACACCTCTCCGGCGGTATCTAAATCCCGGTTGTTGGGAGTGCGACCGGCCGGATCCCCGGACATAGTCCAGCGAACCTTTTTCCTGATACAGCACCAACATAACAATCACGGTTGGATACGACTGCTAAGGCATACCTTCAAGTCCGTACCTCTTCGACGAAGGACCGTCCTTGTCTTCGCCGACCTTCCTTTTCGAGGCCTTGCTCGGCGCGGGAGCCGCTCTCCTTGGAGTCATCCCCAGCGTAGCATGACGTGTCGAACGCCTCCCCATTGAAGCATGAGACAGTGCGGTGGGTGAGACAGTGCGAGGAAACTCTTTCGAGAGGGATTTTTCCTGATTACTTACGTGGGAAGCTGGAAGAAGACCAGGATAATCGGCGATGAAGGCCACTTCCGTGCCGTCATAGCTCGCCTGGTAAAACACTCCTTCCGCGAGTACCACGAATATATCCGGGTCCTCTTCAAACCCAGGATCAAGCTCCCGGTTGTGGTTCTCTGGCTGTGGGGCAGGGCTATTAAGCCCCTCGATTAGCTTCCGCCAGTGCTATTTCAAAATAAACAGATTGGGAGTTCGTTAAAAATGGCTGAGAGAGCGGAGTGAATAAAAGCAAAGGGGTTAGGACTTACCCAGCTGGGAGGGTTGTACATGGAGTACTATTCTCTGCGATTGATGCGGAGAAATTCTTCTTCCTCCCCTTTGAACAGCTCGGCCAGTATCTTGGCTAGAACGGCGGGGGTGTCCGGACCTTTCCGACCACAGCGGGAGGCATCATCCTCCCCGTTGTAGTGCCACATTGGGAGCCCTCTATATTGAAGTGGCTGAACTACTCGCACTATGGAGGTCACCATTACCTCTACTATTGTAAAACCGGACTGGGCAAGCATCCTTATCTTGCCCAGGAGCTGACGAACTTCCGCACTGTCCTCCTCTTCAAGACTTCGGGGACGCCAGTTGTGACGTTTCTTCAGCGGAACGCTTGCAAATTCCGGGAGACCCTTGCGAACTGGGTCGGGAAGAGCGACGTCCTCTATATAAAACCATTCAGAAGGCCATTCTTCAGATGCCTTCCTTGGTGTGCTGGACAGATATCCGGTATCGGTGACGCGCCATACTTCGGCTTCGCCCACTTCAAATATTGACCCCTGGTGGTTGCGCGGGACAAGACAGAACAACTTTCTCCATAGTTCGAAATGGGCTCAATGCCCAGGAACAGTTCGCACAAAGCGACGTAGCCAGCAATATGCAGGATGGAGGCGGGAGTAAAGTTATGCAGCTGAAGGCCATAGTATTCCAGAAGCCCCCAGAGGAACGGATGGATTGGAAACCCAATGCCCCTTAGCAGATAAGGGACAAAACAAACTCGCTCCCCCCAGATGGATTGGGAGAATCCTCCTCCTGGGTCTCACCGTTAAGGGAGGCTAGCCCTGCTCGAACAGGGACCAGATCTGCAGGGGGATAAATCCCTGCATTTGCAGCTTCTCTTATTGGTTGTGGGCCACCTCTCCCACTCGCCTCTCTCTGAGTCGAAGGAGGAACTGGGAATGCTAGCCATGTTGGAATGGATTCTCCTAGTAGTCTTTGGGGATTTTCTCCGCGGGATGCTGAATGGATCTAAGATCCGATCTCTTTAAATATGCGCTCTTCCTGGCCTGAACGGGGTGTTATTTGCAAAAATACCCTAACCTCCCGCATTCGCTCGACACGTGGAAGACGAGGTTATTAACGCGCAGAAGCCGAGGGGAGACATTGAATCTACGTCCGAATACATTACTTGGAAATCATTAAAGGAGGAACCCGCCTTGCAATGCCGAAGACAATTTGTGTGCCGAACACCTCGCTATTGAAGACTGGTTCGGGGGCTACTGAGGGAGTCCTGGACTAAGGGGTCCTCCGACCTCCGGCCTGTTATCCATGGGCCGCACTGATGGGCTGTGAAGACACGAAGGCCGAAGACTGTACTCGTGTCCGGATAGGACTCTCCTTGGCGTGGAAGGCAAGCTTGGCGATCAACTATGAAGATTCCTTCCTATGTAACCAACTCTATGAAACCCTAGATCCCCCCGGTGTCTATATAAACCGGAGGGTGTAGTCCGGAAAGGATATACTCATTACCATAGTCATACAGGCTAGACTTTTAGGGTTTAGCCATTACGATCTCGAGGTAGATCAACTCTTGTAATACTCATATTCATCAAGATCAATCAAGCAGGAAGTAGGGTATTACCTCATAGAGAGGGCCCGAACCTGGGTAAACATCATGTCCCCTGTCTCCTGTTACCATCGACCTTAGACGCACAGTTCGGGACCCCCTACCAGAGATCCGCCAGTTTTGACACCGACAAGGTGCCCCGCTGTAGGGTGTTGCAATATGTTCATGGTTTACTTATTGTCAGTGTTGCGGGGGATGACAGCAGCCCAAACGCGGATAAGTGGGTTATGGCGTATGGGAGTAAAGAGGACTTGATACTTAATGCTTTGGTTGGGTTTCACGACCTTAATGGTCTTTAGTAGTTGCGGATGCTTGCTAGAGTTCCAATCATAAGTGCATATGATCCAAGTAGAGAAAGTATGTTAGCTGATGCCTCTCCCTCATATAAAATTACAAGAATGATTACCGGTACTTGTTATCGATTGCATAGGGACAAATAACTTTCTTGTTGACAAAAGCTCTCTACTAAAACTAATTTAGTTGTGTCTTTATCTAAACAACACCTAGATTTTATTTACGTGCTCTTTATTATCTTGCAAATCTATCCTTTCACACCTACAAAGTACTTCTAGTTTCATACTTGTTCTAGGTAAAGCGAACGTCAAGTGTGTGTAGAGTTGTATCGGTGGTCGATAGAACTTGAGGGAATATTTGTTCTACCTTTAGCTCCTCGTTGGGTTCGACACTCTTACTTATCGAAAGAGGCTACAATTTATCCCCTATACTTGTGGGTTATCAGTAGGTAGAAATCTCTCCTCTTTTTCATAGTGCCTAATGGGTATCTCAAAATGTTTAGCAAGGCGGGAGGCGAAGATGCCTCCAAAATAGGACCCTTAGCACGGTTCATACTCAACCGTTTAGCAACTATAGCGCCCAAACTGTAAGTTCTATCTCTATGTAAAGCATGGCGCAAAATGGCGAGTTCAGGGGCACTAAGGCCTCCGCTCTCTCCATGACCAGTTAAACATCTCCCAGCAAATAATGAGTAATAGCGTAAAACAGGAAGATGTATACTAGCCACTCTCGCTCCCGACACTCCTCTACCTTCCCCTACGGTAATCCATGAATAAGGCCTTCCACATCACTAGGACGTGGTTCCTCGACGCTACCTTCATAAGGTAATTTACAAATCTCACAAAAGTCATAAAGCATCATTTCTCTGTACTCATCATATAAGTGAAAGTCTACCGTGGGTGGTGATTTCCTAGCATGAAAATGAAAATTTTGCACGAAAGTATTTGTGAGTAGGAGATACTGATTACAACGGTCGAGGAGGAAGTCGGTGATGCCTGCATTCCCGCCCAAATAATAGAAATCATCATAAATACCGGCTACTTGTAAGAATGCATCACATGGCCATTCGCATGGCCAAATTTCTGCGGTGCGAGGAAGAATATACTTGCAAGATAGGATCAAGAACACAAATATATTCATGAAAACATAATAGGTTCAGATCTAAAATCATGGCACTTGGGCCCTAGTAACAAGCATTAAGCATAGCAAGGTCATAGCAACATCAATCTTAGAACATAGTGGATACTAGGGATCAAACCCTAACAAAACTAACTCAATTACATGGTAAATCTCATCCAACCCATCACGGTCCAGCAAGCCTACGATAGGATTACTCACGCACGGTGGTGAGCATCATGAAATTGGTGATGGAGGATGGTTGATGATGACAATGGCGACGGATTCCCCTCTCACAAGCCCTGAACGGACTCCAGATCTGCCCTCCTGAGGAAGAACAGGGCTTGGCGGCGGCTCCGTATCGTAAAACGCGATGAATCCTTCTCTCTGATTTTTTCTCCCAAAAGAGAATATATGGAGTTGGAGTTGAGGTCGGTGGAGGTCCAGGGGGCCCACAAGGTCGGAGGGCGCGCCCCACACCATTGTGGCTAGGGTGTTGCCCCCCTGGTGCTGATTCTTTCGCCAATATTTTTTATTAATTCCAAAACTTATCTCCATTAAGTTTCAGGTCATTCCGAGAACTTTTTATTCTGCACAAAAATAACACCATGGCAATTCTGTTGAACAGCGTCAGTTCGGGTTAGTTCCATTCAAATCATGCAAGTTAGAGTCCAAAACAAGGGCAAAAGAGTTTGGAAAAGTAGATACGACGGAGACGTATCACAAACATATATGTAGGACATTCAAAATCAATTCTCAAGATCTGGACATGCATTATTAGCACGCACGCTAATCCTAGTCAGATTATTAGAAAAAATGATTTGTACAGAACATACAATTAATCACTAACCCTATACGGATAACATTCAAACAATCAATACACTAAGTGCATCTAACAGATCTTAATTACTCTGATTTCATGGACTGAGAGAACATAACCATAGGATTTGTATTCCAAAAAAGTTAGAGAGGGGGCAGTAAGCAGAGAAAACACATGATATGTTTGCCGCACAAATGGGTATATAGATGACTAACCGGTTTTCCGTCGGAGTCGCAGTCGTTGCGGGAGTTGCTGTTGACTTCCGGCTCCGACTGGGGTGGCACGACGGCGCCAACGAAGTCAAGGTCATGCTGCTGCCCGCGCGAGACCTCGTCGGCGGCCACAGCAACCTCTATGCCCATCTTCACGCATTGCGCGGGTGCTTCACCAGCCACGGCGTCACCACTCCCTCCGATGGTGCATTTCAGCGGCATCCTCATACACTCCAGAGTCCAAACGTTGGTGACAACTGTGGACCGGAGGTGCGGCCGCCTATTATGGCCGGTGGCTCGGGTGAGGAATTAATACGGACCAGTGGGAGCGAGGCGGGCAGCTGTCAAAGGCTGTCTCGCCTCCCGATGAGCCTGCGCGGCTGACTTCTGCCATTCCTACGATCATTTCACACAGCTACTTGCACGCCTCCCGGTGACACTGCGCAGCGAAAATGCCTCCCGTCAATTCACACACCTGCACGCACGCCTCCCGGTTTGCCTATGCGGCAGACTGCTCGCATGCGTCCCGTCAACTCACGCCTGCTCGCACGGCACACGAGGCGCGTGGCAGCATGTTTTTTTGATGATTCATTCTGCTGCTTTACTGCTTAACCGAAGCATGGCAAGGTCTAATGCACATGGTCTGAATAAATAATCCATATGAGATATTGGTTGCCAGTTATTAACAATCTCCCATTTGTAAGAAGATTATATCAAAATGTGTCTCAAATTTGACAAAAAATACAATATCACAGTCTAGTAGTGTCCATATATGACACCACGATAAGTTTCATGAATTTCAACTAAGTTTTGGATTTACTGAATTTTAAAAATCTATATTCTCAATGTTTTGAAATCTCTTGCATGGGGAAACATGCACTCAGGGACACACATATGATGTTGCAATCCATTTTGGTGCACATGTAGCACAAATTTGATTTTTGCACATTAAATCCCTAGGAAATCAATCTATGTATAAAAACGGTTGAATGATGTCTGTTTTAAAAAAAATTAATACGACACACCTTTGGTCACATGTTCACTACAGAAAAAGTTTGACATGCCTCAGAGTGGCTGTGGTGGTTCGGGATGTGTGTCTGTGGGGTGGGGAGAGGGGTCCGGCAGTACACTACGAGTCGTGAGCCTCCGTGTGGGATTATTGATCATTTTGTGAGTCATATATTCCACATCAAAGTCGTGAATTGGTTATTTAAAGCATTACACAACCCTGTCATACATACATGTTCAGGCCACATGCATGCATTGGTGGTCCTCTCGGACACTCTCCCTCGTGCGATTATCAGCGACGTGCCCATTTGTTAGCCCACAAAGGTTTTCAGTTTCCACCACCAACGAGAGGCATTTGACCAAAAGATGGATTCATATTGGCATGTATGTGGTGTGGATCATGGTGAGACTCCATATCAAAGTTCGCGCATGTGCGTAGACATGAGTCCCTCCCACCGGCTTGAAGTGAGGGGGCTACGCATTGTGGTGTAGTGCGTTTCCAATTTGCGAAGCATGTGACCCGTGAAAGTTGTGCATTGGGTATTCAAACAACACATAACACACATGCACAAGCACGCGGTGGTTTTGTCCTATGACACTCACTCGCGTGTGACTCTCTCTACGGGCCTGCAAGGTCACCGTCGATTAGTTGAACGTACAACGAGAGAGAGGTTAATTTGACCAACAAGGATGGTTCTTTTTTGGTTTGTGTTACGTATATGCACGGTAGGAGTACGTACATGTCAAAGAGGGGGCAACATGAATACTCTCTATATATGTGTACGTCATAACCTCGCTCCATGTGGGGAATTTCCGGTTCCCGAGGCAGGTGCCACATCAAAGTTTTACATTGGTATTCAAACTTCACGCAATACCATGCAGGCGGTGGTCGCCCTATAGGAACTCACTCGCATGTGGCGCTTCCATCTATGGGCATTCAAGGTTGTCCTCCATCTCTTTGACCCAACGGGAGAGAGGTTAATTTGACCACCAAGGAATGATTCTTTTTTGGTTTGTGCTATACAGTAGAAGTACATATATATCACGCGTCGAATTGGGACATACATATAGCACATACCACGCATCATGAACCTCGCTCTCTGTGGGGACTTTTTGGTTTCTTATATATGTGGTGCCACATCAAAGTTGTGCATTGCGTATTCAAAGATCACACAAACACCTCTTTGGGCCACATGTAGACGGTGGTACGTAGTCATATATAGGATGCTCACTCGCGTGCGATGTACGCTTTGCTTTCTGTGGGCCCGCGAGTTCCTCGTCCATCAGTTTGACCCAACGAGATAGAGGTACTTTGATGAACAAGGAGGATTAATTCTTTTAGGGCTATGTACTAGGTGTATAGTACGTGTCGAAGGAGGGGGGTGACCAGCATATATATACTAGGTGTCATATGAACCTCACTCTGTGTGGGGACTTTGCGTTTTTTGAGGCAAATGCCACATCAAAGTTATGCATTAGGTATTCAAAACATTACAACCACACACCTCTCCATACATATGTTCTGGCACACATCAAGCGATGGTTGTTGTCCTATGGCACTCACTCACGCGGTTATCGGCGATGCTTCCATCTGTCGGCCTCTTGGTCCATCATGTTCACCGACAGCGAGAGAGGTTAATTAATTTGACTTAGGAGGGGGATTAATTTTTTGTTTGTCTCACGATATAGACCATGATGTGAGATTACACACACACACACACACACAAACAAACAAACACACACAATAATAACACCTCTTAAGACCTTATTCTGATAACACTTTTCTTATTCTGCTAACACCCCGAAATCATCCGGACACAACAAAGACAAGAGAACACCCCACCCCACCCGTGCTGCCGGCGCGCCCCCAATCCCCTCCTGCGCCGCTGACCCCCTCCCACGGCCGTCGCGCACCTACCTACTTCCCATGACCGTCGCACCCCAAGCCCTTCCAACCATGGGTGCCCCCAGCAGTGATGGTGGGATTCGGCCGTCACCGGAATCCGGCGAGACCTCCACCACGGCCACTGGTGCAGCCACAAGCCGACGGATCCAGTCGGGACCCACCACCTCCCGCGTGTGGTGGCCGGCTGGGAGAGCCGGCGAGCTCCATGCCGCCCTAGCCCCTCTTCGCATCGCCATAACACCCCTCTCCTACCACCTTCTTCCGCGCGCCGGAGCTACCCCGTCGCCGGCCACCCTACCCAACGCGCCACCCTGAGCTCTCCCCTTCCCACGTCCTGATCCGGCCATCCTAGGCTCGGATCCAACCATCCCGGGATCAGCCACCTCTAGTTGTAGCTCCGAAGCCTCTTCCTCCCTGCTCGACCATGAAATCCAGGCCATGGCTGCAGGGATCCAACCCACGACGGGTGCTCCTCGATTTGGGCGCTCCACTCCGATGAGCTCCTCGACCCGGCGGTTCATCTCCAAGCCTCACCGGCACGACGGATCCCGTCAATCCGTGGCCGATCCTGCTCCAGTACAGCAACCTCCAAACCCCGTGTGTAGTGCACAAACCGCTGCACAACAGTCCACTCACACATGCGCCCCCAACCTCTCTTGTAGTACCTTGCTTACTGAGTCGTGTGGTTCACTAATGTGTTGCGGGCGTGTTTGAGAAAAAATCCAGGTTTGCAGTTCACCGACGGCGAGCCATTCGGCAGCATGTCTACTCGAAGTTCAGTCGGGGTGTGAGTTTCATGACTTGGTGCCACCAGGAGGACAACGAGCAAGCCACCAACAGCGATCACTGCAGTTCGGTGACGCGCTGCCTTGCATTTCGGGCGGCAATGAAAATCTTCTTCGGTGAGGACTTGGAGCTCACCGACCAGCGGCTCGCGGTTGCTCCAACGCGAGCGTGCAGTTCACTAGCGCTTTTTGTGTTTTGTGTTTAGAGGTGGTTGATGCCATGGGATGCGGGTCCTTTTTATATTTATGCTATCATTCGCTTGTATTCCGTGATGGAAAAATCTTCATTTCACTGTATTAGTTGTTCTTGGAGTTCACTTCAACGGGATTTTTCTATAGGGGATAGCGAAAAAGACAAAAAGAAGAAATGATGATGAAGTGAGCTGAGGTTCAGTGGCACACAACATGCAGTTTGCTTGAGAAGAGTGCACTTCATCATTCGTCGATGTCGTCTGCTATGGTCGCTCCCGCAATTCATATGGGAGCATGGCTTTTTTTACTGGCAAGCAGGTTGTTCAGGCTGGTATTCAAAAAAAAATATAGATACTAAAAGAAGCGATGGCTAAAAAAATGAAAGCGTGGTGTTGTGGTTCATTCTTTTCGATCATGCGGTGCACTTTTCTCTAAAAAAGGTCCACTGCGAAGGACTCTTGAGTACACTCCATTTAAAACAAAATGCATTTTAAAAACACAAGCAAAATGCAGTGCACTTTGGTCTACAAAAAGTCCACTACGAAAGACTTTTCAGTACATTTCATTTAAAATAAAATGTATTTTTAAAAACATGCAAATTGTGGTGCACTACTAAGGACTCTTCAGTACATTTCATTTAGAACAAAAAATCTACTACGAAGGACTTTTCAGTACACTTCATTTAAAATCAAATGCATTTTGAAAAACATGCAATTGCGGTGCACTACAAAGGACTCTTCAGTACATTACATTTAGAATAGATGTTCACTACGAAGGACTTTTCAGTACACTCCATTTAAAACAAAATACATTTAAAAAAACATGCAAATACAGTGCACTTTGGTCTAAAAAAGTCCACTGCGAAGGACTCTTTAGTACAGTCCATTTAGAACAAGATGCATTTAAGAAAAACTGTAAATTCAGTGCACTTTGGTCTTACAAGAAGTCCACTACGGAGAACTTTTCAGTACAGTCCATTTAAAACAAAATGCATTTAAAATAACATGCAATTTCAGTGCACTTTGGTCTTACAAAAAAAGTCCATTACGAAAAAATGTCAGTACACTTGACACGTCTCCAACGTATCTATAATTTTTGATTACTCCATGCTATTATATATTCTGTTTTGGATGTTTAATGGGCTTATTTATACACTTTTATATTATTTTTGGGACTAACCTATTAACCGGAGGCCCAGCCCAAATTGCTGTGTTTTTGCCTATTTCAGTGTTTCGCAGAAAAGAAATATCAAACGGAGTCCAAACGGAATGAAACCTTCGGGAGAGTTATTTTTGGAACAAACGTGATCCAGAGGACTTGGAGTGGACGTCAAGAAATCACCGAGGAGGCCATGAGGCAGGAGGGCGCGCCTACCCCCTGGGCGCACCCTCCACCCTTGTGGGCCCCTCGTGGCTCCACCGACCTACTTCTTCCTCCTATATATACCTACGTATCCCCAAACCATCGAGGAGCACCACGAAAACCTAATTCCACCGCCGAAACCTTCTGTACCCGTGAGATCCCATCTTGGGGCCTGTTCCGGCGTCCTGCCGGAGGGGGCATTGATCACGGAGGGCTTCTACATCAACACCATAGCCTCTCCGATGATGTGTGAGTAGTTTACTTCAGACCTTCAGGTCCATAGTTATTAGCTAGATGGCTTCTTCTCTCTCTTTGGATCTCAATACAATGTTCTCCTCGATTCTCTTGGAGATCTATTCGATGTAATCTTCTTTTGCGGTGTGTTTGTCGAGATCCGATGAATTGTAGGTTTATGATCAAGATTATCTATGAACAATATTTGAATCTTCTCTGAATTCTTTTATGTATGATTGGTTATCTTTGCAAGTCTCTTCGAATTATCAGTTTGGTTTGGCCTACTAGATTGATCTTTCTTGCAATGGGAGAAGTGCTTAGCTTTGGGTTCAATCTTGCGGTGCTCGATCCCAGTGACAGTAGGGGAAACGACACGTATTGTATTGTTGCCATCGAGGATAAAAGATGGGGTTTATATCATATTGCATGAGTTTATCCCTCTACATCATGTCATCTTGCTTCTAGTGTTACTCCGTTCTTATGAACTTAATACTCTAGATGCATGCTAGATAGCGGTCGATGTGTCGAGTAATAGTAGTAGATGCAGGCAGGAGTCGGTCTACTTGTCACGGACGTGATGCCTATATACATGATCATACCTAGATATTCTCATGACTATGCTCAATTCTATCAGTTGCTCGACAGTAATTTGTTTACCCACCGTAATACTTATGCTATCTTGAGAGAAGCCACTAGTGAAACCTATGGCCCCCGGGTCTATTCTCCATCATATTAATCTTCCGTCAACAAGCTATTTCTATCTTTGTTTACTTTGTAATCTTTACTTTCAATCTTTATCATAAAAATACCAAAAATATTATCTTATCATCTCTATCAGATCTCACTTTTGCAAGTGGTCGTGAAGGGATTGACAACCCCTTTATCGCGTTGGTTGCAAGGTTCTTATTTGTTTGTGTAGGTGCAAGGGACTTGAGCGTGGCCTCCTACCGGATTGATACCTTGGTTCTCAAAAACTGAGGGAAATACTTATGCTACTTTGCTGCATCACCCTTTCCTCTTCAAGGGAAAAAACCAACGCATGCTCAAGAGGTAGCAAGAAGGATTTCTGGCGCTGTTGCCGGGGAGTCTACGCACAAGTCAACATACCAAGTAACCATCACAAACTCTTATCCCTCGCATTACATTATTTGCCATTTGCCTCTCGTTTTCCTCTCCCCCACTTCACCCTTGCCGTTTTATTCGCCCTCTTTTCTGTTCGCCTCTTTTTCATTTGTTCCATCATTATGGCTAGTCCTTTATCTACTCCTTTATCTCCCGAGAATGAAGTTATTAATTTTAAACAAAGGGAGGGAGAAAATCTAAAAGATGCTTGGTATAGAATTTGCAACGCTCAAAATAAATCTGCTAGAAAGCAATCTACTTTCGTTCTTCTTCGCAATTTTTATGTAGGCGTCACTCCTTGGAATAGATATATTCTCGAAACCATTACCGGAGGGAATTTCATGGGTAGCCATACTTTTGATTCTTATAATGCTATGATAGCTTTGTTTGGCTCACCACCTCTTTTGGTTAATGGAACCATGTTAACTTTGGAACATGTGATGCAAAGGCTTGAAACTATTGAAAATAAAGTTGCTACCGTAAAGTCGATAGAGAATTTGGATAAAAAGATCAACAACAAAATTACCCAATGCGGATCTAAGGTAGGAGTTGCCCTTAAAAAATTTAAAGAAAAAGAACCTATGGTTAATGAAAAGGTAGATCAAGATTCTTCTAGAATTGATAAGATTGAGGGTATTATTACCAACTTAGGGTCCGCTTTTTCTTCCGTAAGAAATACTCCAAACCCTCCTACCAAAATTGTCAAGCTTATGTATGTTCCTAAAAATAAGGGTGAATCTTCTAGTAAGGAAACTGCGGATCTCAAATCAATAAGTGTTCACCCCAACCTTTTTGCTAGCATTAAGGAACCGTTTGCTACAAATGAATTTCTTGATTTCTTGCCTAAGTGTTTGATCATTAATAAGAAGAAAGAAACCCCTAAGGGTTATATGTGTCTTATTGAAGAATTGCCTACCAAATATTGTAATACCTAGATCTATCTTTGCTTTTATGCCTAGCTAGGGGCGTTAAACGATAGCGCTTGTTGGGAGGCAACCCAATTTTATTTTAGTTTTTTGCTTTTTGGTTCTGTTTAGGAATAAATAATCCATCTAGCTTCTGTTTATATGTGGTTTTGTGTTTTAATTAGTGTTTGTGGCAAGTTAAACCTATAGGATCTTCTTGGATGATAGTTATTTGATCTTGCTGAAAATTCCAGAAACTTTCTGTTCACGAAAACAATTGTTAAAAATTACCAGAACGTGATATAATACAGATTCCAATTGCGGCAGATAAATAAACAAATTATCTAGTTCGTCCTATTTTGATAGAATTTTTAGAGTTCCAGAAGTTTGCGTTAGTTACAGATTACTACAGACTGTTCTGTTTTTGACAGATTCTGTTTTTCGCGTGTTGTTTGCTTATTTTAATGAATATATGGATAGTAATGGAGTTTATGAACCATAGAAAAGTTGGAATACAGTAAGTTTAACACCAATATAAAAAAAGAATAAGTTCATTACAGTACCTTGAAGTGGTGTTTTGTTTTCTTTCGCTAACGGAGCTCACGAGATTTTCTGTTAAGTTTTGTGTTGTGAAGTTTTCAAGTTTTGGGTAAAGATTTGATGGATTATGGAATAAGGATTGGCAAGAGCCTAAGCTTGGGGATGCCCATGGCACCCCAAGGTAAAATTCAAGGATAACCAAAAGCTTAAGCTTGGGGATGCCCCGGAAGGCATCCCCTCTTTCGTCTTCGTCTATCGGTAACTTTACTTGGAGCTATATTTTTATTCACCACATAATATGTGTTTTTCTTGGAGCGTCTTGTATGATTTGAGTCTTTTCTTTTTAGTTTGTCACAACCATCCTCGCTGTACACACCTTTTGAGAGAGACACACATGATTCGGAATTTGTTGGAATACTCTTTGTGCTTCACTTATATCTTTTGAGCTATATAGTTTTTGCTCTGGTGCTTCACTTATATCTTTTAGAGCACGGTAGTGGTTATATTTTATAGAAATTATTGATCTCTCATGCTTCACTTATATTATTTTGAGAGTCCTTTAGAACAGCATGGTAATTTGCTCTGGTTATAAAATTAGTCCTAATACGATAGGCATCCAAGATAAAAACTATAAAGTGCATTGAATACTAAGAGAAGTTTGATACTTGATAATTGTTTTGAAATATGAAGATGGTGATATTAGAGTCATGCTAGTTGAGTAGTTGTGAATTTGAGAAATACTTGTTCTAAAGTTTGTGATTCCCGTAGCATGCACGTATGGTGAACCGTTATGTGATGAGGTCGGAGCATGATTTATTTATTGATTGTCTTCCTTATGAGTGGCGGTCGGGGACGAGTGATGGTCTTTTCCAACCAATCTATCCCCCTAGGAGCATGCGCGTAGTACTTCATTTCGATAACTAATAGATTTTTTTCAATAAGTATGTGAGTTCTTTATGACTAATGTTGAGTCCATGGATTATACGCACTCTCATCCTTCCACCATTGCTAGCCTCTCTAATACCGCGCACCTCTTCGCCGGTTTCATATACCCACCATATACCTTCCTCAAAACAGCCACCATACCTACCTATCATGGCATTTCCATAGCCATTCCGAGATATATTGCCATGCAACTTACCACCGTTCCATTTATTATGACACGCTTCATCATTGTCATATTGCTTTGCATGATCATGTAGTTGACATTGTATTTGTGGCAAAGCCACCTTCATAATTCTTTCATACATGTCACTCTTAATTCATTGCATATCACGGTACACCGCCGGAGGCATTCACATAGAGTCATAATTTTTTCTAAGTATTGAGTTGTAATTCTTGAGTTGTAAGTAATAAAAGTGTGATGATCATCATTATTAGAGCATTGTCCCATGTGAGGAAAGGATGATGGAGACTATGATTCCCCCACAAGTCAGGATGAGATTCCAGACCAAATAAAAAAAGAGGCCATAAAAAAAGAGAAGGCCCAATAAAAATGAGAGAAAAAGAGAGAAGGGACGATGTTACTATCCTTTTCCCACACTTGTGCTTCAAAGTAGCACCATGATCTTCATGATAGAGAGTCTCCTATGTTGTCATTTTCATATACTAGTGGGAATTTTACATTATAGAACTTGGCTTGTATATTCCAATGATGGGCTTACTCAAAAATGCCCTAGGTCTTCGTGAGCAAGCGAGTTGGATGCACACCCACTTAGTTTATTTTGTTGAGCTTTCATACACTTATAGCTCTAGTGCATCTGTTGCATGGCAATCCCTACTCACTCACATTGATATCTATTGATGGGCATCTCCATAGCCCGTTGATACGCCTAGTTGATGTGAGACTATCTTCTCCTTTTTGTCTTCTCCACAACCACCATTGTATTCCACTTATAGTGCTATGTCCATGGCTCACGCTCATATATTGCGTGAAGATCGAAAAAGTTTGAGAACATCAAAAGTATGAAACAATTGCTTGGCTTGTCATCAGTGTTGTGCATGATTTAAATAATTTGTGTGCTGAAGATATAGCATAGCCAGACTATATGATTTTGTAGGGACAACTTTCTTTGGCCATGTTAGTTTGAGAAGACATGATTGCTTTGTTAGTATGCTTGAAGTATTATTATTTTTATGTTAATATTAAACTTTTATCTTGAATCTTTCGGATCTGAACATTCATGCCACAATAGAGAGAAATACACTGAAGAATATGCTAAGTAGCATTCCACATCACAAATTCTGTTTTTATCATTTACCTACTCGAGGACGAGCAGGAATTAAGCTTGGGGATGCTCGATACATCTCCAACGTATCTATAATTTTTGATTGCTCCATGCTATTATATATTCTGTTTTGGATGTTTAATGGGCTTATTTATACACTTTTATATTTTTTTGGGACTAACCTATTAACCGGAGGCCCAGCCCAAATTGCTATTTTTTTGCCTATTTCAGTGTTTCGCAAAAAAGGAATATCAAACGAAGTCCAAACGGAATGAAACCTTCGGGAGAGTTATTTTTGGAACAAACGTGATCCAGAGGACTTGGAGTGGACGTCAAGAAATCACCGAGGAGGCCACGAAGCAGGGGGCGCGCCTACCCCCCTAGGTGCGCCCTCCACCCTCGTGGGCCCCTCGTGGCTCCACCGACCTACTTCTTCCTCCTATATATACCTACGTACCCCCAAACCATCGGGGAGCACCACGAAAACCTAATTCCACCGCCGCAACCTTCTGTACCCGTGAGATCCCATCTTGTGGCCTTTTCCGGTGTCCTGCCGGAGCGGGCATTGATCACGGAGGGCTTCTACATCAACACCACAGCCTCTCCGATGATGTGTGAGTAGTTTACTTCAGACCTTCAGGTCCATAGTTATTAGCTAGATGGCTTCTTCTCTCTCTTTGGATCTCAATACAAAGTTCTCCTCGATTCTCTTGGAGATCTATTCGATGTAATCTTCTTTTGCGGTGTGTTTGTCGAGATCCGATGAATTGTGGGTTTATGATCAAGATTATCTATGAACAATATTTGAATCTTCTCTGAATTCTTTTATGTACGATTGGTTATCTTTGCAAGTCTCTTCGAATTATCAGTTTGGTTTGGCCTACTAGATTGATCTTTCTTGCAATGGGAGAAGTGCTTAGCTTTGGGTTCAATCTTGCGGTGCTCGATCCCAGTGATAGTAGGGGAAACGACATGTATTGTATTTTTGCCATCGAGGATAAAAAGATGAGGTTTATATCATATTGCATGAGTTTATCCCTCTACATCATGTCATCTTGCTTGAAGTGTTACTCCGTTCTTATGAACTTAATACTCTAGATGCATGCTGGATAGCGGTCGATGTGTGGAGTAATAGTAGTAGATGTAGGCAGGAGTCGGTCTACTTGTCACGGATGTGATGCCTATGTACATGATCATACCTAGATATTCTCATAACTATGCTCAATTCTATCAATTGCTTGACAGTAATTTGTTTACCCGCCGTAATACTTACGCTATCTTGAGAGAAGCCACTAGTGAAACCTATGGCCCCCGGGTCTATTCTCCATCATATTAATCTTCCGTCAACAAGCTATTTCTATCTTTGTTTACTTTGCAATCTCTACTTTCAATCTTTATCAAAGAAATACCAAAAATATTATCTTATCATCTCTATCAGATCTCACTTTTGCAAGTGGCCGTGAAGGGATTGACAACCCCTTTATCACGTTGGTTGCAAGGTTCTTATTTGTTTGTGTAGGTGCAAGGGACTTGAGCGTGGCCTCCTACTGGATTGATACCTTGATCTCAAAAACTGATGGAAATACTTACGCTACTTTGCTGCATCACCCTTTCCTCTTTAAGGGAAAAACCAACGCATGCTCAAGACGTAGCAACACTCCATCTAAAATAAACATGCATTTAAAACAAATGTAGTTCTTTTGCCCGTCTGATGATGCAGTGCGATTTTCAGTCTGAAGCAATGCATTCTTCTGTCTGATGGGTTCACTCAATTTTAGTGTCGCGAAAAAGCAGAGTGTGTGTGTTTCGATAATTTTAAAATTGCTCTTAAACTGTAAGGAATTAGAGAGACTGTTCTACATGAAAAATTTGCGTCTCATTGATAGTTTTTTCCAACGGCATATCATTTGAATCATTCCGACCAGTGGTTCATAATAATTTCGCAAAAAAAGGCCGCTGCCACTCGTCGTCCGCCGCACGACTTTCAGAATTAATTTAAAGTCGGAAGGAATCTCAAAAACATTTATACATATGGAAGTTGCGCCTCGACCATAGCTTTCCAACGGCGTATCACACGTCTCATTTCGGCAAACGGTTAAAACACTGAAGCGAAAACAGTATCGAAAAATTGCAAAAAAATTGAAAAACAGAAATCCGCGAATTAGTACATTTGAAACCGCTCTTAAAACGTAATGAATTAGAGAAAGAAATACATATGGAAAAGTTGCGCCTTGGCGATATCTTTCCAACGGCGTATCATTTGCTTCATTTTAACAAGCGGTTTAGAAAAAATCGCGAAAATACGCTCGCTGCCACTCGTTGTGCGCCGCACTGTTTTCGAAACTTCTCTTAAACCACGACGAATCTTGAAAAAGTTTCTACATGTCGAAGTTGCGCCTAATCCATAGCTTTTCAACGGTATATTACATGTCTCGTTCCGACAAACGGTTTAAAAACTAGAAAAAAATAGTACCGAAAAAACTGCATGTAGTTTTTTGCGACGGGAAGTTCACCCGTCTCAGTAGTGCAGTGCTCTTGCTTCAAACAATGACGTACACTTGTGTTGAGTGTGCAGTTCAAAAGTGTTAGCAGAATAACACCCCCTTAAGACGTCTTCTGCTAACAGTAGCTCTTATTCTGCTAACACCCTACCCAGTAGCCACCCGACCTGCACTGACCTAGCGAATAGAAAAAGCCAACCCTCCTCCCACGGCCGCCCACCACTCTCCCTCGAACCCCACTCCTCCACTAACCTCCCTCCATGGTACCTGAAAGTGCTAGTTATCAACTAGAGGGGGGGTGAGTAGGCGATTTTTATGGAAGTCTTCAAAACACGAGGTCTTTGAAGACAAACATGTAAATGGAACCTATAGATATACAGCGGAAGATAGACTACACTAGACAAGCCATAGTCAAGTAAGCAATACAGTGAAAGTACGAAGACTATCAGCAGCTAGGTAGAATGGATCAGAATGGAAGACAATATGAAGCCAAACAGGTAATAGTCTTCACACAGTGAAGTCAATCGGATCAGACAGGCAAGCAATGACTTCACGAAGACAAACTGAAAAGTAAAGGAAGTTTGGGGATAGAACTAGTTTCTTGGTGGAGACAGGGATTTGGTAGACCAGTTCCAGCTGCTGTGACAATTGTACGTCTGGTTAGGGAGGCTGAGATTGAACTCAGAAGACGGCGTCTTCACCTTGTTCCCCTTGAGCTAAGGACACCCAGTCCTCGCCCAATCACTCTGGTAAGTCTTCAAGGTAGACTTCCAAACCTTCACAGACTTCGTTCACCGGCTATACACAATGGCTCTTGGATGCTCAGAACGCGACACCTAACCGGCTGGAGGATTCACAGTCCTCAAGTGTAACAAGTCTTCAGATCACGCGGACATGAAGACTAGTGATGCCTATCACTCTCTAGCTCTGGGTGTTTTGGGCTTTGTCCTCGCAAGGATCTCTCTCTCAAAGGCTTCGGAGGTGGGTTGCTCTCAAACGACAAAAGTCATGCCCTAACTCTGAGCAGCCCCCAATTCATGGTGTGGGGGTGGGCTATTTATAGCTAGGAGGCAACTCGACATGATATGTCCAAAATGACCCTGGGTCACTAAGGAACCGACACGTGTCCAACGGTCAGATTTCAAACACACGCGGCAGCTTGACTTGGGCTACAAGCAAAGCTGACTCATCCAGCTCTGGATAAGATTTGCTCTCATTGTCTTCGCTCAAAGACATAGGATTTTGGTTGAGCATCACATCAGTCATTTTGACTTTGTTCACTTGGACCCCATTTAATAGTACGCTGGTTCCTATGACTCAATAGAGAAGAAAGGGAAACTATGAAACAACTATGTCTTTGCACTCTATAGTCTTCAAGTGAATGTCTTCACATGTCATTATCTTCATCGTGAATGTCTTCACGAACCACCATTGTCTTTAATGTCTTCACACATTTTTAGGGGTCATCTCTGGTAGGTAAACCGAATCAATAAGGGACTACTACCTATGTTATCCTGCAATTCTCACAAACACATTAGCCCCTCAACCAAGTTTGTCGTCGATACTCTAAAACCAACTAGGGGTGGCACTATATGCACTTACAATCTCCCCCTTTTTAATGATTGATGACAAACTGGTTGAAGTTTTCAATGGGGATAAAAGTATGTGAAAGTTAAAGATCAAAGTCATTGTCTTCATAAGTTGCAAAAGACTCCCGCTGAAGATGTGCATATAAGTAGTTTGCTTTTGAATGCAAATGCACATGGCAGGTTTCACTTTGTGGAGATCCTCTTCAACTCACGAAGACAATTTATCATGCATATATAAGAATAGTGAAGATAATGAAATGCATAATGAGAAATGGGCATCTGCAGAATGACTTCATGCGGAATTTATCATCGCATCACAAAGTAGCAGCAAGAGTAGCAGACGACCATCAAGGTTAAGTGTTACAACTCAAGAATAGTTTCAAAATGAGAGTTGTAAGAACTTAGCAAAAATAATGCAACCACCCCATATGGACCCGCTTGAAGACTATCAACCTCATATGCTTCTCCCCCTTTTGTCAGTAAGGACCAAAAAGGTTTGAAGACATAGAGGCACTACTCGTTCCCAGTTGGAGAAGATGTTGGAGCAGGGTCGACGGTGGAGTTGGGCGGTGCAGACGGGCCTGGTGCAGAATCATGGTGAAGTGAAGCCATAGTTGGTGAAGTGGCGTCATCTTCTTCATCAACGACTCTCGCAACAACAGTTGCAGCTGAAGATGAATGTTCAGAATCTTCAATGGAAGGGGTTTGCGCCAACTTGCGGATTGTGGAGGCCTGGAGTCAAACTTTAATTTCTCTGTGAAGCCATCTTCACGAAGATCATCTTTAAAGTAGAGAAGTGTGAGGCTCTTCCAGGACCACCCACAGGCTTCATGCGCGACGAATGAGTTCTTGGTGGCCAAGTTGCGAATGCGATTTACATCAACCAAGAGACTCTGCTTTTGGCGCTTCAGCCAGTCATGATGTTTATCCTACTTTTGATGTAGAGATACCAGAAGCTCACGGTCGTTGAGGACACAGGGATGCTTCTGAGGCCTTTGAGAAATTGTGCTGGCAGTGGCTTCAGTATTGGCATGAGGCGGCAGATGCAAGTTGCTAGCCAGAGGATAAGCAGGTGTAGCAGAATTTGGCACATGAATGCCTTCAATTGGCTACGTGAAGCTTTGGTATTCTGCATTTTGTAAGTGGAGTGGCTTCTTGACAGGCTTAGGGCAGATGGCTTCATAGTCCATATCCACATCAGGCAAAAATACCGCATGGTTGCGCGCTGAAGGTTGATAGTTGATTGTTGAATGAAGCTTGATTAGGCACATAACCCAGGGAGCATAAAACTTCAGTCCAAAGAGATCAATGCCAGAAGCTGCAAGTTGTCGGATGAAGAAATCTTGGGTATTCAATCTGATGCCATTGATGATATAGAAGACCAATGTCTTCATGGCGCCTTCGAGTTTGGCTTCAGAAGAGTTGCCTTTGATAGGCCATAGAGTACGCCTCAGAATGTGATAGACTGTGTGGGGCAAGTACTCGAGGTCCTTAACAAAGAACTCCTTGGGGTATTCGGCGTCTTGGGGCAAAGGCTTCAACATACTTAGCATCTGGCTCATGTTGGGATCTGGTTCTGGAATATGCTCTACAGTTCATTCCGATGAAGCTGACAACCAGGTTCAAACAACTCACCAGGAGTGGGCAGGGAAATAAGCTCAATGATGTCCTGAGGTTTGGCTTCATTATGTACGTCACATGTCATCCACTCAAGGATCCAAGTCTTTGGATCCCTGTTGTAGCCTCGAATGTGCAGTGTGGCATAAAACTGCAGCAGAAGCTCTTCGTTCCGGTGCTCTTTGTCAGTCACAAATGGCAGCAGCCCAACGTCTCTGAAACAGTCAAGGGCTTCTTCAAGGCATGGCAGCCCAGCCATAGCATCACAATCCAGACGCTTATGAGGAAAAATCCGGTCTTGGTTGTATAAGATGCAGGAGTAGTAGCTTCATTGCTGATGGCTCCAAAATCTGTTAGAGGAGATCTTGGGCTTCTTGTATGGGTTCGTGGCACTGTCGAAGAATGTGTTGTGCTCTCTGAAGCTAAGCACACTGAGCAAGCCTTGAGTTGTAGCAGCACTGGGAAGCCTAGGTAGTCTTGGCTTTGGCTTCTGAGTTTGAGGCCTTTGCTCCACATGATAATCATATTGAGGGCCGGGAGCAGTGGGTGGAAGCATGATAGGCCATCTCACTTGATAAGCTCACCACCACGATTGTATGCGTGTTCCATTGTATGAGGCCTTGGTGGAAGAATGGCTACATCCGAAGTGATTGGCTGCACAATGTTCTCAGTTGCAGTATTGACTTCGGGCTCCACATTATCTTCAGCCATGACAGTGTCCTTGGCTTTAGTGGTGTTGGTGGTGGCAGCCTCATTGGTTTCAACCTCCATGGCTTCAACGACTGGAGGGTCGGGCACGATCACATTCTCTTCTTGGATGACCGGATCACTGGTAGGGGGAATAACTTCTCTTCCTTCTTGTTTTTCTTCATCGGCTGATGCAGCCGGAATGTCTTCAGTAGCTTTGGCTTCAGACTCAGAAGCAGACACAGAAGGGATGGCTTCAGGGAACACTTGACGTGCTATTGAGTTGGTTTGTTGCATGTCCACTTCTGGTATGCTTGACATGGAGACATGAGGCCGGAGGCCTTTGCGAAGCCTGTGGAATGTTGGCGACGCCTTTGGAGAGGGAGTGGTCTGTTCCATATAATCATCGTCAAGCACTTGAGTGGTGACTTGAGCTGGTGGAGTACGGAGAATCTCATCTTGCAGGGGGTGACAGGTTGTTGCTCTACCCATGAATCATCTTGATCAACTGGTGTCAAGGGACGACCAATGCTAATGAGTTCGCTGCTCGTGGGAGCAGGCGATGATACCAGATTGGGTTCAAGTTGAGAAAGGACTTCATCATCAACAACATTGTCTTCACGACCAATGTCTTCAGCTGCATTGGGGTCAACAGCTGCAATCTCTTCACTTTTTGGAGCCTCTGTGGAAGCTGGCTCATGAATCACAAGGCGACGCTCACGGTTGGTAGGAGGAGCAACAGAGATAGGTTCAACATTGAGGGGCTCTTGGGCAGCAGCACACTCTTTTCTTGAAGACTTGGAAGCCTTTGTCTTCAACTTCTTCTTGGAGGGAGCAGCATCAGAGGTGTCATGGTGTATCCTCTTCCTGGCTTCAGCTTTAGCTTGCCTTGTCTTCTTTTGCTCAGAAGCAGCTGAGGGGACCTTTGGCTTTGAGCCAGTCATGCTAGCAGGGAAGACAATGCTTGGTTGGCCTTGCCTTGAAGCTTCTAGTTTAGCTTCAGCATACTTCTTGTTCTTCTTGGCAGCCATCTTGGGGTCGATGCCAGGACGCCCAAGTGCCTTTCTCTTCTCAGCCTCATTGTGCGCTTGCACACACTTCTGCGCATAATACTTCATGCGCTCGCGTGAGCTATTGGCTTCTTCATGCTTCTTCTTGAACTGTCCTTGAGGTCATGCACCATCTCCTTGAATTTTTGCACATCAACAACACTAAGCTTGGCCATGTGTTTCTTGAACTGAGCCTTCTCATAGTCTATCTTGTTCTTTAGCTCAACTATTTTCTGAGCTAAGGCAAGTTCGTTGGCAATGGCTCCTTGGAAGGTGACGCTTATGTCCAGTGGCAGCTGCAGATCATCAATGTTGATGCTTTGGTCTTCAAACCATTCATCAGTGAAGTTGTTGAGTATATCAGCATCAAAAAGAGGTAGATCTTTGAAGATCTCGGCCTCTTGCTTGCTCTTGATCAACATTTCTAGAGCATCATCTCCAAGATCATCATCACTAGACAGATCAATGGTATTGTCCTCATTGCTCAGAATGGCAACGGGAGTAAGGTCATGCCCAGAAATCTTCTTGGGCTTCATGGTCTTCTTAGAGACACGAGATAGATCTTCAGACTGCACACTGGATTCAGGAGGTGCAGTTTTCAATGGAATCACAGTTGAAGCTTTTGGAGCAGCAAAGGGCTTTCAAGCTTTTGACTTCTTCTTCTGCTTCGGGGGTGCAGGTGCATCCTCAGAGTCTGCATCATCAGCAGATTGATCTACTCTGGCCCTTTGAGCTGCAATATGGGAGAGAAGCCCATCGAAGCCATTGAAGGGGCCGATGACATTTGGATTGGCTTCGCGTGTGCCATCAGGCCTTGGAGCAAACGGACTAGGGTTGAAGTTGAGTCCGAATGCCTTTTTGTTCTTGGCGGCAGACTCCTTTGCAAACTGAAAGTTGCGCTTGAAGAGATCATCGTCATGACACCATCAAAGAGATGATGGGTCGGCATTGTCAGGCTAAGGCCCACGGACCATGCATGGATAGAAGCCTTGATCAATAGCTTCAGGCTTCGTCTTAGGTGGCAAAATCCTGTAAAGAATATCGCCCCACGAGCGCTTGACAACATTCTTTTCTGCATACTCAGGAGTGATGAAGTGATACTTGAACCATTCCTCTGCCCAATATCTTCTGATCCATTGGATTCTAGTCTTGCGCTGATTGTAGTTCTCCTTAGGATCATACTTGTAAAGTTCATACAAATCTGGGCAGGTCCAGCGTAGTATTTCCACGGTGCTGTCTACCACCTTTCCTTGAAGATTTCTCGGTTGCCATTATATTCAAACTAAAAGGCTTCAGCACAGTGAATGGCTTCCGACGACTGGTCAGACAAGAGCTGGCTTCAGGAGATTGAATGTGATGCTGTAAGTATTCTGCAAATGAGTGCCGACTATGAGAACCAAGGGATTCTCCCACGGACATGTACCTGTGACAACATTAGAGATGCGAGGGAAGGGGAAGAGGTCATATGCATTCTCAGAAGATTTTGAAGATAAATCAGTTGAAGACATTGACCTCATAGTGCAAAGACATTCACTTATTTGAAGTGAGTTGGTTCCAGATTTGTACGAATCCATGAATAAGTACAAGTGAGGAATCTAACTAGTTGTGAGGCATAAGTGAATATACTTGCAAGATATGAGATGCAGGAATAGAAACATCCAGATTTGGAAGTTTAGAAACCACTTATGGGTGAAGTAGACAGATTCAACAGATCGAAAAAACGTAAAAAGTGAGTTTATTTACCACTTGAAGAACTGCTAGACGGGGAAGAACGGATGCTGAGCAGTCCAATCTCCCGCGCCTTAACTTGGCGGCGGAAGGCACCTACGGCGGCAGCAGAGTAGACGAGGTCCGCGGCCGGCGTGAGTGTCAGGACCCCGATTCCAAGTCACATCGATCTAGCCGGTAACACCTCATATCACTTTGCGGCCTCACGCACGGTATTCCCACGGGTGTCGCCTTACCATGGCCCGGGACCGTTTGCACCTTTTGGCTCACGTATATGATAGTGTCGCTAGCATCCATATGACAGAGAACCCGGGCCAACATGACTAGTCGTGAACCCAAAGTGGCACTAACTTACACGGATAGGCATACATGAATCAACATCGAGCATGTCGGTCAGCAGCGTGCGAATCCGGACTGTAGCACTGGCTAACAGGACTCCGGTGAACCAGGCTGTAGCAGGCTAGGCAGGACTCCGGATGTCACCGCGTGACATTTCCCCGAAGGGACAGACACAGGAACGAAGTGAATCACATGCCGGCCAGTCAAGTGTTCCGGAGCAGTAGTGCTGGGCTAGCAGGACTCCGGTGAACCGGGCTGTAGCGGACTACTATGGCTCATGGAAGCACAAGACTACATTTCCCCATAAGAGAGGCTACCAAGGATAAACAACTAGGTTGTCGGATCCCACACATACCAAGCATTTCAATCATACACACAATATGCTCGATATGTGTAAATACAACATGGCATCACAGCATAACTCTATGACTCAAGTATTTATTCATTAGGCTTCGAGGAGCCAAGATATTACAAACATGGGTCTCATGACCCAACATTCAGAGCATACAAGTCAAGCTTAACATGTCTGAGTACAGACATCTACAAATGAAAAAGGCTGAGAAGCCTGACTATCTACCAGATCCTGCCGAGGGCACAAGATCGTAGCTGAGGTATCAAGCTAAACGTCGAAGTCCACACGGAACTACTAGCGAGACTGACGTCTCTCTGCAAAACATAAAATAGGCAAACGTGAGTACAAATGTACCCAGCAAGACTTACATCAAAACTAGCTACATATGCATCGGTATCAACAAAGGGGGTGGTGGAGTTTAACTGCAGCAAGCCAGCTTTGACTCAGTGGCTATCCTAAACTATGACTGCAAGTAACTCTTTTGTGGTGGCGCACACGAGTCCACATATTCATCATAGCAATACACCACTATGGATCTACTCCCGTCTCCCTGCGAGAAGGCCATCCATAGCACTCACGCTTATCTTGCGAGTTTTAGAGTATCCACTTTCACTTGTCTATGAACTGTTATAGGCAACCCAGAAGTCCTTTACCGTGGACGCGGCTATTCGAGTAGATCATTTATAACCCTGCAGGGGTGTACTTCTTCACACATGTTTCCACCACTTAGCGTCTGCACACGACATGTGCTCGGCAGACTTCAAGCGAAAGCCGGCATGGGTGTAGACCACGACCTGACTAACCACACAAGTCTCTAGTCTAGGTTTATCGCCTATTCGGGTTCCATCCGCGAGGAGATCCGGCCGGGGTTTCACTCACAGCCCCAAACGATGTGTGCAGGGTTCCCGAGACACCAAACGGGCGCCCGGTACACCGTGCCACAGTGTATCTACCGCATCATAGCCCACCCCTAGGGTCAGCGCTATGCACGGCCTCCAACACATACCCTACAAACACCAGAAACTAGTTCCAACTCCTGGACAGAGGACAGGGGCGGTTAATAAGTCGAGCGGGGTCATATTTCAGGGCCCAACGTGTGGTAGTAGCTGTTCATGGATCACAAACACAGAACTCAGTTCCTGAGGACGGTTTCAATGAGACAACCCACCATGTACTCCTACATGGCCTCTCACCGCTACCTTTACCAAATCGTGTTCACACACTTAGCTCACACACAGTAAGACATGTTCATCACCATTCCAATTCATTCCCGATGAATCAGACCCGACTCAACTCTAAGCAGTAGCAGGCATGACAAACAAGCATGAATGAGTAGGCACATCAGGGCTCAAACAAATCCTACTCATGCTAGTGGGTTTCATCTATTTACTGCGGCAATGACAGGTCAATTAGAGGAAAAGGGGTTCAGCTACCGCAACATGAAACAGTTGAATCGATGTTGTCCTAATTCAGTAAAAGAGAGCGGGAGCGAGGGAGTGGGATTGTACCGGAATGAACAAGGGGGTTTTGCTTGCCTGGCACTTCTGAAGATAGTAATAGCTCTTCATCGGTGTCATCGAACTCATTGTCGGAACCACGTTTAGTGAGAGGGGACAATACTGGCAAACAAGGAAGAAACACAATCAATGCAATGCAACAATATGATGCGTGCTCATGACATGGCAATATGCTGTTGATTGAACTAATGCAGCTAGCAACCATATTAAATGAAGTTGGTTTGATCCCTAGGTTCAAATTTAAACCCCATATGTTAATATTCAAATGCCATTCTCTTAGTTTGTCCTAAAAAGTGATGTTAACTTGCTCAAACATGCATGGATATGACATAAACAGATTCTTCATATTTTTCTGATCATTTTTCATATATAAATTATTTCATTCTGAGCTACGGTTGAATTTCTATGATTTTTCTAAGTTTAAAGCACTTTTTGGAATTTCCTGAATTATTTCGAATTAGAATAAATCTAGAAAAGGATTTACAGTGTCAGTCTTGCGTCAGTGTGATGTCAGCGGTCAACTGAGCCGGTCCAGGTCAAACTGACCAGTGGGGCCCATTGGTCAGTGTCACAAGCGGCTTGGGTCACTGACGGGTGGGGTCGGTCAGGGGCCACGTTACCCAGGTCAACGCTGACGCGTGGGGCCACAGTGATTAGTTAAAACTAACAGGAATTTAAACTGTGGTTAACTAAGGGCGTGGGGCCCGTGTGTCAGTGGGTCAGGGGGTAATTAAGTTGGTAATTAGTCCCTAATGGCGGTGCCACGTCATCACCACCGGCGTGTGAACGCCGGCGACCAAATCAGTGGCGGAGGGCATCAGGATTTCGCTACAGGGTCCAGTTTGGCACGCGGGGAGCATCTACGGGGAGCTGGCGGAGTGGCGCACCCAGTGTTGGAGGCGGCTGGAGCTGGGGTGGCCGGAGACGACGACAGCAACGAGCCGAGCGGCGGCCGGAGCTCGGGCGTCGGTGGTTTTGCTGCTGCGGCGTGCTAGCGGGTGAATGGATGCACTAGCGAGGCCCTACGAGGTGTGGTGAGTGTGTTAGGCACCCGCTCGTGACCAAATGGTCACCGGAGTGACACCGGCGTCGAGCTCGCGCGGCGTCGAGCTCGCGCGGCGGCGTGCTACGGTGAGCAAGGGGGCGGCGTCTACAACGAGCAAACGGAGCAGAGAAGAGGGGGGTTCGATGCAGGGGCTCACAGCGGTTGCAGCAGGCATCGAAGAGGGCTCAGGGAAGGGCTGGAGCGGTCGAGGCGGCGAGGGGGATCTCCGGCGACCGAGGAGGAAGAAAGGGGATGACGCTGCAGGGCGCTTCTGCTCGCGTGTCTTGGCGGAAAAGTCGACGACGTCGTGACGGAGCTCGGGGACACGTTGGTGAGGCGAGGGGAGCACGGTGGCCGCGGCAATGTCGATCGGCCGCGACGGCAGCGCTTGGTGGAGAGAACATAGCAGGGGAAGAGCGTTCAGGAAAGAGGGAGGGGGGTCCGAGGCGTCCAGGCATCGCGCTGGCGTCGTCTAGGCGCATCGAGGGGGAGCCAGGCAGGCTGGGAGGGAGGAGGTGACCGGGGCGCGTGCGTGCGCGCGTCGGGCACGCGCCGTCCTCCTGGCAGGGGAGGAAGACGACAGGGGAGGAGGCGGTGGTGGGCTAGGCCGCCTGGTGGGCTGGCTCTGGTGGGCTGGCTCTGTCCTATTCTTTTATTTCTAATTTCTAATTCTTCTGTAACTTTAGGGCTTTAATTAAAGTACTAAAACTAACTCAAAAATCATGAAACTGCTCAAAGCCACTGTTTGGAATATATCCAGCAGTAGACATTTCAGTTTATGATTATTTGGACATTTAAAATATTTTATAGTATTTAAATGCCCAAATGCAAGTACTATATGATTTAATTCAGCGACCCTCTGTTGTCCTAGAAAAGTGTGCACCATTTTTGTCAGAGGTTCTAGACCAAGGCAAAGATGATGAACATTTTAGAAGGGCATTTTGGGTTCAGTGAAAATGATTTTATTTGGACCCTAGTTGAATTAAGTGGCGCTGGGGGTTTCTGCCATCCCCATTTCATATTATTTGAATTTAAACATGATGACATGAATGCCTTAATGCTACTAATGACAAGCTAATTCTAGGGCTGTGACAACTCACCCCCACTAAACAAGAATCTCGTCCCGAGATTCAAGACATGAGGTAAGAAGACAGAGGGGCACAAGACCAACACCATCTTCACGATCCAGGTTGCTCCTCATAAGGTTGTTGATTCGTTGCCTCACATTGATCTTGACATCCTCGCTTTTGAGATCTTTCATCCATGTGATGACGACGGAAAGAAACTCTACTAGGATTGATCTTCTCGAAGATCGAGCTATTCAATATCAACACGCGGAATGAGATGTTGAACATCTCGAGTTGAGACACAAAACACGCATCGAGAGGGATGGAAGAACAAACGACGAGGTTTCATTTGGTGGGCAACAATTCCACGCTTAGAAAGATGGTGGATGGTGCATGATTTCAAGATAGCGATGAAATAATTGCCATGATTTCATAATGGGGCACCTTAGGGGAGGTGACTCGTAGAATTATCCCCTTAAGTGGCAAAGAGAATTACCTTTGATCCGTAGATCATTGAAACTCTTCATACCAGCCCGAGGCAATTCACAACGGATCGTTTGAAGGAGTTCGAAAGGATGACATACTTGGGCTAGGGTGGATGATGTGGACTACCTTGTTGAAGACAACGTAATGGATGATTTTGCTTATCATCGGAAGTGGATGGGACCCATGGTAGGATGGCACAACGGCGGTGCAAGATGGGAATAAAAGGCAGATGCTGGGAATGATTCTAGTAACTGGGGAGAAACCCAACAGTAGAGAGTGAGCCCACTGTTTGGAAAGGTTATAACATAACCGAGGAAACCGAGAGCACAAGGATCCCTAAGGAGCAACTTCTAGAATAAGCCGCACGGAATCCTCATGGAGTAGATAGTCAAATAGCTCACTCAAGGTACTACAATGATAGATCTTCTGGCTAGGTGTGTCGGCCAGAACATCAACCTTGTCGGGACCTACATCATAGATCTTGGAATAGCTCCAACCATCATATCTGCCTGAAATTCAGATCTGGTTGGTAACGGAACATTTCAGATAGCATGTCTAGAAAAGAAATTTTGACACAAACCGACGAGATGATGTTGCGAAATTCTCAGGAAATGAACTACGATAGCAAGTTCCAAAACATGAGCTGATTCTGCTACATACATGTGAACATGATGTCCAAGACAAGCATGATCACGTAGAAGTCTTACAACAAAACACTACCGAGTTCAGGTGGGGAACCATCATCGAGGATATCGAAGTCCTTGTATAAGTCTTGCTCTTAAGAAGGAGCTTCTTTTCCTTGAACAAATCAATGAGTGGCTTGTGCTAGGGAATACATATGGAGTGGAGGTACTTAATCTACCAAACCATAGAATACATTCGCACATGCATAACTGACTTGGGATGGTACCAGAGGAAACAAAACAATCTTTATCGAACTCACGGCGGCAACTTGCACGAAATGCACATGAATTCGAGGAAGTCACTTCTTCCATCAAAGCGTAAGCTTCATGAACGGAACACGAAGGCATTGCTTACAAAGTTTCCAACACTAGGTTGATGTTCAACATGAATCATGGGGGAGACAAAATGCTGCTGATGGGCTCAACAACAACTCATCGGAATTTCCATATCGCTAGACTTCCACCATCATGTGAACACGGTGATAGCATTGGTCAGACCAAAATATGTAATGGTGTATGCTCGAGGGATCAACCATGAGTAAGACAACATTACGAACATCGTTGGTTCTGATTTGACTTGACGATAGCCCATACTCAAGTCAAAGTTTAGACAAGGCAATAGATCCAACAACTGATCACGAGGACCAATTGATGGAGATATCATCTTTTTCAACACACACACAAACACAAAAAGATATCCCTTAACATGAACTAAGTCAGACAAGCTTTTATCTTCCAACTCTCCAAGTTGTTATTTGGCTTAACCAACTAGCTCAGGGGTATCCAACACAGATTCTTGGAGAATGGGTGGTTTGGAGGGAAACCATCATGATCACGAGCTCAACATAGCGGTCAGGTGACAACCTGGTAATACTTCCGAGAAGATATTCGGAACATCACGAACCACCGATATGTTAGTAAGCTCGAGAACAATCTTGCTTTTCAGAGCAAGACGATAAAACTAAATAGGAAAGGGATTGATACAACCTTAACTCTTGGTTGAAGAGTGCACTAGAAATAAGGACAGGGTAGCACAATCAATCCTAGAATGATGATTCAATAATCAACACGCTAAGAATGAGGTTATTGTCCATTTAACTACCAAGCAACGGAGTTGCTAGGAGTATAGATTTCACACATCACGATTCACTTGTCGGCGTTCCGGTTACAATAACACGGAACCGAGGAATGAATAATGATGGTGAGAAGTATCACTGTATCCAGAGTTCATAGGAGGTGGTGCAATTCTCATGACGATCCTGACATAAGGAGGCAACACTCCAAGGTAGAACAGAACAAAAGTTGGATTGGCATTTTGATCTGCGGAATACAACTGCTTTGACCCAATCCCAGAGATGGATGAGGTACTGGAGTTTTTTTCTCCTAGTCATTCCGGAATAGAATGGCTTGACGGGCCACAAGAGTAATAGACATCAATGAACGAATGCACACATACTCTTGACTATCAATTGACAGATGAGGGCCAGAAAATAACTAAAGAGGGACAACTCAAAGGAACATATAACTTTCTGAGTTGTGGATGCAGAGATCAGTATGTCGAGCAAAGTTCAACATTTCTTCCGGATAATCCATGCGGAAAGGGGTAGAACTGGCAGATTCACAATATAGAATGGAGAACTCATCAAGAGCACTCTGAACGTGACCTTTTGGTTCAAAGGCTTTTGCCATATTGGTTCATGGTATTGGAAGAAGGATATACCACGGACCTCGAGGACTATCGCAAAGGTTACTAATATCTTAAGGGAACTAGCAAATACTAACAACATGAAGTAGGGTGAATCTCGGGTTCAAGAACCCAGGAATAGAATACCTACTAACTAATAACATCACGGGATGCTTTCGAGAATGATGGCCAGAATCATCACACGGGGAACACAAAACAGGGTAGATTACTAGGTGATCCTGACACCTAGGGTCATAATAATAGCTCCAACATATATGTCGAGGCAACAGAGTACCTCAACTCACCGATTAGTGTGACTAATCTAGCCCAAATGGTCATCAGGAACATGGAGGAATGATTGCAAGTGCATCAGACTATCTAGGAACCTGGGATGACTCGGGCAGTATAACGGCTGTAAATGCTGAAAAAGATTTGAGACATCCTGAAAAATAATGGCATGACCACTCAACATCACAATATAAATGTTCTGAGGCCAGCTATGAACATACGGAATTAGTAGAAACTGAACTGAGACTTGAATCCATCAATCCTATAAGTCTATGGATTAGTAACATGTCATCCTGATAGATAGGTAAGAAGGCCTAGTTCTTAATCCCCATAGAAGAGAAGAGGCTGACTCAGATCAGAAGGGCATGAGGTATAAGGAGTAAAAAGAGCCTTACGTTCCCTTCCACAATCAACTCCCCTATATATAACTAAAGCATTTCTAGACTCAACTTCGACCAGTTTGGCTTGGTAATCCTATAGGCAGTCAGGCTCTGATACCAACGCTGTCAGGCCCCGATTCCAAGTCACATCGATCTAGCCGGTAACACCTCATATCAGTTTGCGGCCTCACGCACGGTATTCCCACGGGTGTCGCCTTACCATGGCCCGGGACCATTTGCACCTTTTGGCTCAGTTATATGATAGTGTCGCTAGCATCCATATGACAGAGAACCCAGACCGACATGACTAGTCGTGAACCCAAAGTGGCACTAACTTACGGGGACAGGCATACATGAATCAACATCGAGCATGTCGGTCAGCAGCGTGCGAATCCGGGCTGTAGCACTGGGCTAACAGGACTCCGGTGAACCGGGCTGTAGCAGGCTAGGCGGGACTCCGGATGTCACCACGTGACATTTCCCCGAAGGGACAGACACAGGAACGAAGTGAATCACATGCCGGCCAGTCAAGTATTCCGGAGCACTAGTGTTGGGCTAGCAGGACTCCGGTGAACCGGGCTGTAGCGGACTACTATGGCTCATGGAAGCACAAGACTACATTTCCCCATAAGAGAGGCTACCAAGGATAAACAACTAGGTTGTCGGATCCCACACATACCAAGCATTTCAATCATACACACAATATGCTCGATATGTGTAAATACAACATGGCATCACAGCATAACTCTACGACTCAAGTATTTATTCATTAGGCTCCGAGGAGCCAAGATATTACAAACATGGGTCTCATGACCCAACATTCAGAGCATACAAGTTAAGCACATGCGGAAGCTTAACATGTCTGAGTACAGACATCTAAATGAAAAAGGCTGAGAAGCCTGACTATCTACCAGATCCTGCTGAGGGCACAAGATCGTAGCTGAGGTATCAAGCTAAACATCGAAGTCCACGTGGAACTACTACCGAGACTGACGTCTCTCTGCAAAACATAAAATAGGCAAACGTGAGTACAAATGTACCCAGCAAGACTTACATTAGAACTAGCTACATATGCATCGGTATCAACAAAGGGGTGGTGGAGTTTAACTGCAGCAAGCCAGCTTTGACTCAGTGGCTATCCTAAACTATGACTGCAAGTAACTCTTTTGTGGTGGTGCACACGAGTCCACATATTCACCATATCAATACACCACTATGGATCCGCTCCCGTCTCCCTACGAGAAGGCCATCCATAGCACTCACGCTTATCTTGCGAGTTTTAGAGTATCCACTTTCACTTGTCTATGAACTGTTATAGGCAACCCAGAAGTCATTTACCGTTGACGCGGCTATTCGAATAGATCATTTATAACCCTGCAGGGGTGTACTTCTTCACACATGTTTCCACCACTTAGCATCTGCACACGACATGTGCTCGGCAGACTTCAAGCGAAAGCCGATGTGGGTGTAGACCATGACCTGACTAACCACACAAGTCTCTAGTCCAGGTTTATCGCCTATTCGGGTTCCATCCGCGAGGAGATCCGGCCGGGGTTTCGCTCACAGCCCCAAACGATGTGTGCAGGGTTCCCGAGACACCAAACGGGCGCCCGGTACACCGTGCCACGGTGTATCTACCGCATCATAGCCCACCCCTAGGGTCAGCGCTACGCACGGTCTCCAACACATATCCTACAAACACCAGAAACTAGTTGCAACTCCTGGATAGAGGACAGGGGCGGTTAATAAGTCGAGCGGGGTCATATTTCAAGGCCCAACGTGTGGTAGTAGCTGTTCATGGATCACAAACACAGAACTCAGTTCCTGAGGACGGTTTCAATGAGACAACCCACCATGTACTCCTACATGGCCTCTCACCGCTACCTTTACCAAATCGTGTTCACACACTTACCTCACACACAGTAGGACATGTTCATCACCATTCCAATTCATTCCCGATGAATCAGACCCGACTGAACTCTAAGCAGTAGCAGGCATGACAGACAAGCATGAATGAGTAGGCACATCAGGGATCAAACAAATCCTACTCATGCTAGTGGGTTTCATCTATTTACTGTGGCAATGACAGGTCATGCAGAGGAAAAGGGGTTCAGCTACCGCAACATGAATCAGTTGAATCGATGTTGTCCTAATGCAGTAAAAGAGAGCGGGAGCGAGAGAGTGGGATTTTATCGGAATGAACAAGGGGGTTTTTCTTGCCTCGCACTTCTGAAGATAGTAATAGCTCTTCATCGGTGTCATCGAACTCATCGTCGGAACCACGTTTACTGAGAGGGGACAATACCGGCAAACAAGGAAGAAACACAATCAATGCAATGCAACAATATGATGCATGCTCATGACATGGCAATATGCTATTGATTGAACTAATGTAGCTAGCAACCATATTAAATGAAGTTCGTTTGAACCCTAGGTTCAAATTTAAACCCCATATGTTAATATTCAAATGCCATTCTCTTAGTTTGTCCTAAACAGTGATATTAACTTGCTCAAACATGCACGAATATGGCATAAACAGATTCTTCATATTTTTCTGCTCATTTTTCATATATAAATTATTTCATTCTGAGCTACGGTTGAATTTCTACGATTTTTCTAAGTTTAAAGCATTTTCTGGAATTTCCTGAATTATTTCGAATTAGAATAAATCCAGAAAAGGATTTACTGCGTCAGTCTTGCATCAGTGTGACGTCAGCGGTCAACTGAGCCGGTCCAGGTCAAACTGACCAGTGGGGCCCATTGGTCAGTGTCACAAGCTGGCTTGGGTCACTGACGGGTGGGGTCGGTCAGGGGCCACGTCAGCCAGGTCAACGCTGACGCGTGGGCCACGGTGATTAGTTAAAACTAACAGGAATTTAAACTGTGGTTAACTAACGGTGTGGGGCCCGTGTCTCAGTGGTCAGGGGGGTAATTAAGTTGGTAATTAGTCCATAATGGCGGTGCCACGTCATCACCACCGGCGTGTGAACGCCGGTGACCAAATCCGCGGCGGAGGGCATCGGGATTTCGCTACAGGGTCCGGTTTGGCACGCGAGGAGCATCTACGGGGAGCTGGCGGAGTGGCGCACCCAGTGTTGGAGGCGGCTGGAGCTGGGGTGGCCGGAGACGACGACGGCGACGAGCCGAGCGGCGGCCGGAGCTCGGGCGTTGGTGGTTTTGCTACTGCGGCGTGCTAGCGGGTGAATGGATGCACTAGCGAGGCGCTACGAGGTGTGGTGAGTATGTTAGGCACTCGCGCATGACCAAATGGTTACCGGAGTGACGCCGGCGTCGACCTCGCGCGGCGGCGTGCTACGGTGAGCAAGGGGGCGGCGTCTACAACGAGCAAACGGAGCAGAGAAGACGGGGGTTCGACGCAGGGGCTCACAGCGGTTGCAGCAGGCATCGAAGCAGGCTCGGGAAGGGCTGGAGCGGTCGAGGCGGCGAGGGGGATCTCCGGCGACCGAGGAGGAAGAAGGGGTCGGGGACGACGCTGCAGGGCGCTTCCGCTTGCGTGTCTTGGCGGAAAAGTCGACGACGTCGTGACGGAGCTCGAGGACACGTTGGTGAGGCGGGGGGAGCACGGTGGCCGCGGCAACGTCGAGCGGCCGCGACGGCAGCGCTCGGTGGAGAGAACACAGCAGGGGAAGAGCGTTCGGGAAAGAGAGAGAGGCGTCCGAGGCGTCCAGGCGTCGCGCTGGCGTTGTCTAGGCGCGTCGAGGGGGAGCCAGGCAGGCTGGGAGGGAGGAGGTGCCCGGGGCGTGTGCGTGCGTGCGTCGGGCACGCGCCGTCCTCCTGGCAGTGGAGGAAGACGACAGGGGAGGAGGCGGTGGTGGGCTAGGCCGCCTGGTGGGCTGGCTCTGGTGGGGGGCAAAGGTAAGCCAGGTGGGTTTCTGTCCTATTCTTTTATTTTTATTTTCTAATTCTTCTGTAACTTTAGGGCTTTAATTAAAATACTAAAACTAACTCAAAAATCATGAAACTTCTCAAAGCCACTGTTTGGAATATATCCAGCAGTAGACATTTCAGTTTATGATTATTTGGACATTTAAAATATTTTATAGTATTTAAATGCCCAAATGCAAATACTATATGATTTAATCCAGCGACCCTCTGTTGTCCTAGAAAAGTGTGCACCATTTTTGTCAGAGATTCTAGAACAAGGCAAAGATGATGAACATTTTAGAAGGGCATTTTGGGTTCAGTGAAAATGATTTTATTTGGACCCTAGTTGAATTAAGTGGTGCTGGGGGTTTCTGCCATCCCCATTTCATATTCATTTGAATTTAAACATGATGACATGAATGCCTTAATGCAACTAATGACAAGCAAATTCTAGGGCTGTGACAGTGAGGACGGCGTCGAAGAGGTCGCGGCAACTAAGCGCTTCGTCTCCAGCGTCGACTCGAGCTAGCGGTGGCGCTAGGGTTTGAGCGAGATGGCGAGGTGGAAGAGGAGATAATGACCGCGCGGGTGTGTATTTATAAGGTGAAAGGCTGCGCAGCGCAATTACGCAAGTGCCCCTGGCGGTTCACATCTGGTGGACACGTGGCGTGCATGCAACTCATTGAGAGTTGTTCCATGTTCCCACACGCGCCTGGTTTGTCGGGTGGTCGTTCCGGCTTCTCCGGTATTCAGGCAAAAGAGATATAGCAATAAAACAGTTTTAAATGTGTGTGTTTGTATCTTCAGCTGACAAGGACGCAGTGAAGATATTCGACACGTGTCTACAAAATGCATATGACTAGACATAAATATTTTGAGGTAGAAGCACAAAAGGGGTTAGGGTCCGATCACATTCACTTAGTTCAAAAGATGGCATGTTTGAAGACATGGCTACAAGTGAATGATGTAGAGGACAGAACACATATATATAGATATATCAGAAAAGGCCAAATCAACATTGCGAAGATAAACTGTGAAGTCAAATCGATGTTGAAGACAAACCAAATACGAAGATAATGCAATCATGACGCCAAATGAAAATCTTCGAGAAAGTTTTGTGGTGGTGTTACCCACCGTATAGGAAGTATTAGACACAGACACGGCGCACAATTATCATGGCGCTCCAAAGTCAAATTCCGCATTAATTTATTCACACTTAGAGGGTAAGTCTTCATTAGTTGAAGACATGCGTTACTTCGTGTGTTGCACATCTAAGTCATCAAGATGCATAAGCGTTAGGATGTGTGTCCATTCACAGGACATTCGAGGAAATCTAAGATATTTAGCTCACACCGCAGCTTGCAAAACCTTTTCTCATCCAAGTGCTTTGTGAAGATATCTGCCAATTGCTCTTCAATGTTGACGTGAATGATATCAATGTCTTCCTTCAACACATGATCCCTGAGAAAGTGATGATGGATTTGAATGTGCTTTGTCTTCGAGTGCTGAACTGGGTTCTGAGCAATCTTGACGGTGCTCTCATTGTCACAGTAGAGTGGCACATGCTTCATGTTAATGCCATAGTCCTTGAGAGTTTGCTTCATCCATAGAAGCTGAGCACAGCAAGACCCAGCAGCATTGTATTCAAATTCAGCAGTGGAGAGTGATACACAGTTCTGTTCTTTAAAGACCAACAGATAAGAGATCGTCCAAGCAAGTGACATGTGCCTTATGTGGACTTGCGATCAACCTTGTCACCAGCATAATCAGCATCTGAGAATCCAACTAGATCAAACTCTGAGCCCTTTGGATACCATAATCCTAGTGTTGGGGTGTGAGCCAAATATCGAAGAATTTGCTTACGGCTAAGTGATGCGATTCCTTTGGTGCCGCTTGCAATCGGGCACATATGCAAACACTAAGCATTATATCAGGTCTAGATGCACATCAGTAGAGTAAAGAACCAGTCATGGAGCGGTATAACTTTTGATCGAACTCTTTACCATTGTTGTCGGGGCCCAGTTGGCCTTTGCTTGGCATTGGCGTCGTGTACCCTTTGCAGTCTTGCATTCCAAACTTCTTCAGGCAATCTTTGAGGTACTTATCTTGTGATATGAAGATGTCATTTCTCTGCTGACGGATTTGAAGACCAAGGAAGAACTTCAGCTCACCCATCATGGACACCTAATATTGCTCTTGCATCATATGCCCAAACTCATCACTGTATCTCTTCTCAGTATAGCCGAAGATAATGTCATCCACATAGATTTGGCATACGAACAATTCACCATCATATGTCTTTGTAAAGAGAGTGGGATCTAGTGAACCAGGTTTGAAGCCTTTGCTCTTCAAGAAGTCTATTTGGTATAGAAGAATGTTGTTGTGGTTTGCATAGGCTACCAGTATGCGAATGGCTTCAAGCCTAGCCACAGGAGCAAAGGTTTCTTCAAAGTTAGTCCCTTCAACTTGTGTGTAACCTTGAGCGACGAGACGAGCTTTGTTTCTGACAACTTGACCATGGTCATCTTTTTTGTTGCGATAGATCCATTTGGTGCCGATGATGTTGTGCTTGCGAGGATCAGGACGCTTTACTAGCTCCCATACATTGTTCAGCTCAAACTATTGAAGCTCTTTCTTGAATCCATTCACGCTCCATGAAGGCTTTATCAACTTTCTCGGGTTCAGATATAGAAACAAATGCAAAGTGCCCACAGAAATTTGCTAACTGAGTTGCTCTTGAACGACTGAGTGGACCAGGTGCATTGATGTTATCGATTATCTTCTCAATCTGGACTTCATTTGCAACACGAGGATGAACTGGACGAAGATTTTGCCCTTGCTGATCATTGTCTTCATCTTCAGCATTGGCTTCAGGCTGAGCAGTGTCTTCATGCAGATTAGGTGCAGAAATGATGATTTCCTCTTCAGCCTGTTCCTCTGTAGGTATAATTTCTCTAGTACCCATAAGCTTGATAGATTCACTTGGTGCAACTTCATCTAGCACATTTGGAAGGTGCTCTCTTTGCGAGCCGTTAGTCTCATCGAACCACACATCCACAGTTTCAACCACTTTGCAGTGAAAGAGGTCGAAGAGTCTGTAAGAGTGTGAATCCTTTCCATAACCAAGCATAAAACCTTGATATGCTTTCGGTGCAAATTTTGATGTGTGATGTGGATCCTTGATCCAGCACCTAGCACCAAAGACTCTGAAATAGCTGACGTTTAGCTTCTTAGCAGTCAAGAGCTCATAGGATGTCTTCTTTAGGAACTTGTAAAGATAAACACGGTTGATGATGTGGCAGGCAGTATCAATGGCTTCAGGCCAGAATTTCCTTGGAGTCTTGTACTCATCAAGCATCGTACGTGCCATCTCAATGAGGGTTCTGTTCTTGCGCTCCACGATGCCATTCTGCCGAGGTGTGTATGGAGCAGAGAACTCATGTGTGATGCCCAATGTATAAGGATAAGTGTCGAGGCCAGTGTTCTTGAGTTCTGTGCCATTGTCACTTTCTGATGTGCTTGATCTTGATGCCATAGTTGGTCATGGCATGATTGGGGAATCGTCTGCAGACATCCTGCACTTCAGTCTTGTAGAGAATTATGTGTACCCATGTATATCTTGAGTAATCATCAACAATGACGAAGCCATAGAGGCATGCAGTGGTAGTAAGGTTAGAGTAATGAGTAGGTCCAAATAAGTCCATGTGAAGCAGCTCGAAGGGACGTGTTGTCATGACGATTGTCTTTTGAGGGATGATTGGCCCTAGTCATCTTTCCGGCTTCACAGGCACCACACAGATGATCCTTCTTGAACTTGACGCCCTCGATGCCAATGACATGCTTCTTCTTCGCTAGAGTGTTGAAGTTCCTCATGCCCTAGCCCCCGATGCCAAAGCCAGCACTCTGAAGCTTTTGCTATAAGACATACGGCAAGTTGTGGTCCTGCGGAGAAATCTACCATATACAGATCGTCTCTTTGATACCCTTTGAAGACTAGAGATTTGTCAGATTCCATAAGCACAAGGCAACGATAATTTTCAAATAGCACAATCATGTTCAGATCACAAAGCACTAAGACAGAGATTAAGTTGAAACCAAGGGATTCGACAAGCATCACTTTATCCATGTGTTGATCCTTTGTGATTGCAACTCTACCTAGGCCCAATACCTTGCTTTTACCGGTGTCAGCAAATGTGATGTGACTTTTGTCAGACGGACGTAGGGTTGAATCCATAAAAAGACTTCTATCACCAGTCATGTGGTTAGTGTATCCACTGTCCATAATCCACTCGATAGCCTTCGAAGCCGTACCCTATAGTGCAGTTTGGGGGATAGGCTTCACAAAGAGAAGTGTGAAGCATAAACATTTGACGAACAAGCATACTATCAAAGTTCAGATCCTTGTTAGGGTAGATAGGATGGTTGTCAAGAAACCTTGGGACGAAATACATAGTAAGACCATTTTTGCACTTTATCTTGTGTCCCACAAGATGTTTTAGGTCTCCAACATTAGCGTCAGAAGCCTTTGATTTCTGGCTGGAGACCTTTCCCTGCAAAAGGAAGTTAATTCTTCTTAACCACCCACATCTTCAGGGGTGGCTTAGAAGCAATGAGTCTAAGTGCAACATCTGAGAACTTTGGCTTAGGAGCCCTAGCAAATAGCCTTGCAGGTGGTGAATAATACTCATAAGAATGGGCAGAAAAGTTCTTGGTTTTATGAACATAGCGGGTTGAAGAAACACACTCATATTCATAAGTTTGAGTATGATTTTCCTGCAAAACATTGGCGTTAGGGTGACCTTGTGGGGTCCTCTATCTGTATGAAGCCTTTGGACCATATGAAGCCTTTGGTCTGGGGTTTGTCTTCTTCCCAGGTGGTGTCATGATGACATTCACAGGAAGCTTCTCAAGACAACTTTTGGGCACCCAGATCTTCTTCAAATGTGGTCTATTCCTGCAGTTAGTACCAATAAAACTGGCAAACACTTCACCATTCTGATTCTTAAATAGCTTATAATTGGCGTCAAAGGATTCATCAATGATAATGGGGTTATCACAAGTGAAGCCAGATAAGATAGATGGGTCCACTGAGGGGCCCTTTGCAGCAACCCATGTGGTTTTGGGGTACTGCTCAGGCTTCCAGTATGAACCATCAACATTCATTTTCCTCTTGAACCCAACACCCTCTTTCCTAGGGGTTTGGTTCAGAATGTGTTTCTTGAGGACATCACATAGTGTCTGATGCCCTTTGAGGCTTTTGTACATTCATGTTTCAAGCAATGTCTTCAACCTAGCATTCTCATTAGCAATAGTAGTGGTATCCTCAGATGAGGGGTTAGTCACCACATCAACAGTTGAAGATTTTGCAACATTAGCAGCAGTATCAATTAGATTAGTATTTAGAATCTTGAGAGTATTGTCCAACAGAACTGGTATTGGCTTGGTGAGTGATACCTCACCTCCCCACATGTATTTGTAAATATTCCACCTTTAATATAATTATGCCATAGAACAATTGTTCTACGGTCACAGGGTCAAAAACATTAGCAGCAGTAGAACATTTAGCAACAAAGACAACATTATCACGCTCAAGACATTCTTAACATGGTGGCACAAAATCTCCTTGAGCGAAACTGATCTGTTGAGCGCGAAGTGAATCGTTCTCTTTTTGGAGATCTCCACGAGACACTCTCAGATTCTCTATATCTTGCTTCCTTTGAAGATAATCATAGGAAAGCTTCTCATGAGTAGCTGAGAGTGTTTCATGATGACTTTCAAGTTCTTCGTACTTAACGTGAACATTTTTAATGTCTTCAATTTAGGACTGAGTTTGATTCATTTCCACGTCCAACAGGTCATCGCTTTTGTCTAGCAACTTCTGAATATGTTCCATAGCAATTTGTTGTTCATTTGCGATTTTGGCAAGAGTCTTGTAGATAGGCTTGGATTCACATTCAGAGTCATCTTCACTGGATGTTTGAAAGTAAGCATCGCGTGAGTTTACCTTGGCACCTCGTGCCATGAAGCAGTAGGTCGGAGCAGAGTCGTCCTCATCATCGGCTTCAGCGTTGGCGACGTGAACATTGTCTTCAGTGTTGAAGATGGACTTGGCAACGAATGCCGAAGCTAGAGCCAGGCTTGCCACACCTGAATTAGACTCCTCCTCAGACTCCTCCTCAGACTCCACCTCCGCCTCCTCAGAAGCAGACTCCTCCTCTGAATCCATCTCCTTGCCAACAAACGCCCGAGCGTTGCTGGATGAGCTCTTCTTGTGAGACGAAGACTTAGATGAAGACTTTGAGGAAGACTTTGAGGATTTCTTATTTTTCTTGTCGTCAGAATCATTTTACTTGCTCTTCTTCTTCTTCTTCTTCTTCTTCTTCTTAGATTCATTGTCCCATTGAGAACACTTAGAGAAGTAGTGTCCTGGCTTCTTGCATTTGTGGCATGTTCCCTTCTTGTGGTCACGAGTGGAAGCCTCATCATTTCTTGAGCTGGATCTTGAAGACTTTCTGAAGCGATTCTTTTTGGAAAACTTCTGGAAATTCTTCACGAGCATGGTTAGCTCCTTTCCAATGTCTTCAGGATCCTCAGAACTCCAGTCAGATTCTTCTTCAGATGAGGAAACCGCTTTTGCCTTCAAAGCATGGGTTCGGCCATAGTTGGGGCCATAGATATCTCTCTTCTCAGATGGCTGGAACTCATGTGTGTTGAGCCTCTCAAGTATGTCAGACGGATCGAGATCTTTGAAGTCTGGACATTCTTGTATCATCAGGGCTAGGGTGTCAAATGAGTTGTCAAGTGATCTTAGAAGCTTCTTCACGATTTCGTGCTTGGTGATCTCAGTGGCGCCAAGAGCGCGAAGCTCATTTGTGATATCAGCGAGGTGATCAAATGTGAGCTGGACATTCTCATTGTTATTTCTCTTGAAGAGGTTACGAAGAACATCAATCCTCGAGTCTCTCTGAGTTGAGACGCCTTCATTAACCTTGGACAGCCAGTCCCAGCCTAGCTTCGCAGTTTCTAGTGCACTCACACGGCCATACTATCCTTTGGTCAGATGACCACAGATGATGTTCTTGGAGGTTGAGTCCAGTTGAGCGAACCTCTTGACATCAGCAGTGGTGACACCTTCACTGACCTTGGGAACGCATGTCTTGATGACATACCAGAGCTCGACGTCAATGGCCTCAAGATGCATGCGCATCTTATTCTTCCAGTAGGGGTAATAAGTGCCATCGAAGACTGGGCATGCAATGGACACCTTGATTATCCCTGCAGTCGACATAGCTAAAACTCCAGGTGGTTAAACCGAATCACACAGAACAAGGGAGCACCTTGCTCTGATACCAACTGAAAGTGCTAGTTATCGACCAGAGGGGGTGAATAGGCGATTTTTATGAAAGTCTTCGAAACACAAGATCTTTGAAGACAAATAGGTAAAATTAACCTATAGATATGCAGCGAAAGATAGACTACACTAGACAAGCCATAGCCAAGTAAGCAATACAGTGAAAGTACGAAGACTATAAGCAGCTGGGTAGAATGGATCAAAATGGAAGACAGTATAAAGCCAAATAGGTAATAGTCTTCACAAAGTGAAGTCAATCGGATCAGACAGGCAAGCAATGAGTTCACGAAGACAAACTGAAAAGTAAAGGAAGTTGGGGATAGAACCAGTTGCTTGGTGGAGATAGGGATTTGGCAGACCAGTTCTAGCTGCTGTGACAACTGTACGTCTAGTTAGGGAGGCTGAGATTGAACTCAGAAGACGTCGTCTTCACCTTGTTCCCTTTGAGCTAAGGACACCCAGTCCTCACCCAATCACTCTGGTAAGTCTTCAAGGTAGACTTCCAAACCTTCACAGACTTCGTTCACCGGCTATACACAATGGCTCTTGGATGCTCAGAACGCGACACCTAACCGGCTGGAGGATTCACAGTCCTCAAGTGTAACAAGTCTTCAGATCACGCGGACAGAAAAACTTCAGTGATGCCTAACACTCTCTGGCTCTGGGTGTTTTGGGCTTTGTCCTCGCAAGGATCTCTCTCTCAAAGGCTTCAGAGGTAGGTTGCTCTCAAACGACAAAAGTCGTGCCCTAACTCTGAGCAGCCCCCAATTCATGGTGTAGGGGGTGGGCTATTTATAGCCAGGAGGCAACCCGACGTGATATGCCCGAAATGACCCTGGGTCACTAAGGAACCGACACGTGTCCAGCGGTCGGATATCAAACACAAGCGGTAGCTTGACTTGGGCTACAAGCAAAGCTGACTCATCCAGCTCTGGATAAGATTTAGTCTCATTGTCTTCGCTCGAAGACATAGGATTTTGGTTGGGCATCACATCAGTCATTCTGACTTTGTTCACTTGGACCCCACTTAACAGTACGGTGGTTCCTATGACTCAATAGAGAAGAAAAGGAAACTACGAAACAACTATGTCTTTGCACTCCATAGTCTTCATGTGAATGTCTTCACATGTCATTATCTTCATCGTGAATGTCTTCACGAACCACCATTGTCTTCAATGTCTTCACACATTTTTAGGGGTCATCTCTGGTAGGTAAACCGAATAAATAAGGGACTACTACCTGTGTTATCCTGCAATTCTCACAAACACATTAGTCCCTCAAACAAGTTTGTCGTCAATACTCCAAAACCAACTAGGGGTGGCACTAGATGCACTTACAGTACCCCACCCCACCACCACTTGCCTCCATCACCACCGCCGTCCACCACCTGCTTGGCGGCCGGCGACCACGGGGATGGCCCCGACCAATGCGGCACCCCACCTCCTCCTCTCACTCCCGGTCCGCACGCGCCTCCCTCTCCCAACCCATAGCGCCCCGCTTCCTCCTCCCAGTCGGTGACACCCCGCCTCCTCCTCCCACCGTCCGGCCCTGCCTGCTTCCCCCCCACCACCTACCGCCACTGAGATGCCGCCAACCCTGCCACTCAGGCACCCTCCTGTGGCCTCGCGGATCTGACCAGCCATAGGTCCAAAATGACGTGCCATCACCGGATCTAGCCAGGGGCCTTCCGTCCCCGTGCGACGCCGGCGGTCCTCTACACCTCCTACATCCGCGCGCGTGGATCACGTGTGAGAATAAGAGGCGGTCCTCACCACCTCCTGCACCTACCGTTGTTGAGTAGCCAACCTGTGTGGTGGCGGGCGTGGAGGCCACAAGATGTTGAGGTGGCGCCCGTTGGCGAGCAGGACGTCGCCCTACCTCGTCCGCTAGAGGGGAGCAGTGCAGTTCGGTACACCTCCTGCCCCCTCTCATGCTCTGTGCATCTTCCCCACACCTCCTACTTCCCATGGGAGAGCGACCAGCAGCGCTAGTAGGATGACAACGACAAAGGCAGCTCAGCGCCCGGACTTGTCGTGCACTTGGGCACACGATGCGGTTCAAAACGGCCTCTGTGTGGTTCGCTTGTGGATCCCTCAGACGTGTTGTTTGAATTTTTTATGTTCTTGATATGTTTTGCTTGCATTGTGCAAGGCGGTTAGCTTGATTTTGTCTCTGTTCTTCGGTGGCCATACTACAGTCCACCATCGTTGATATGCGTCGTTTTGAATCTCACTATTTTTTTCTGGGAATCATTTGCAGTCCGCTCGGTGGGAAAAGAAAAGAGAATATCGTTGTTCATTTGAAGTTTGTTTTGTTGTTTCGATAATGCAGAGAGAGTAAAGATGGATGTGGACGAATGCTTGTGTAACCTCCTCGTCCCGCAGTTTACTGTGTTTATTTTGCGTGAAGGAAAAAATTGCACCCAAAAGGATGATGAAGTAAAAAAGAGATGCAGTTCAATTTGCCATTGTAGAAGTTTGTTTAAATCGGTGCAGAAAATAAATGCAGTCCACTCGTCTCGTCTCCTCAGTGCATATTCAATGATTAAAAAGGTATTAGAAAGGGATGAAAAATTAATGCAGTCCATTAGCATTGACTATGCATTCGGGACGCTTTTATAAAAAAATATTATGAGGTTCACTGGCCTCAACTATTCAGTTTACACGTGTTTGTGGAAAAAAGTTGAGTAAACGAATAAAATGTCTTGAGTGATGTTGTTCACTTGTGCCCAAAAATGAAAGATTGCACAAAATTTAGCGCAACAACGAAGATAGTAATGAGGTTCACTTCGATATATGTCGCGGTTCACTTGCCTCCTCTCTGCGGTCCACTCTCGTTCACAAAAAAATTGAAAAAAAGACACCAAAAAATCGTCTGAGAAAAATTTACGTTCAACAAAAAGAAATCATGAAGTTCACTTGGCCGTATGATGCATTGTGGTTTTCAGTCTAAAGTAGTGCGGTTATCTGTCTGATGCAGTACATACGACGATTTTGGTGTCGCAAAAAAACAGAGTATCCGCATTTCGTTAAAATCGAAATTACTCTTAAACCTAAGGAATCAGAGAGAGTGTTCTACATGAAAAAGCTGCGCCTCATCGATATCTTTCCAACGTTGTATAGTTTGAGTCATTCCGATCTGCGGTTTGTGAAAAATTCACGAAAAACGGCCTCTGCCTCTCCTCGTCAACCGCACCATTTTCAAAATTAACTTAAAACCGTAAGGAATCTCAAAAACATTTCAACATACTAGCAGAATAGAGCATGGATTTGCTATCCACACTAGCTCGGATGGCTATTATCAGAACCCTTCATTTGCTTTGAGATCCGAACCTTTGAATGGATAAGGTTCTGATTATATCATTTGTTGGGTTTCGCCACGGCAGGAGAGGAAAGTTGGGCCGAGCCTTTTTGTTGTCAGTGGCCGGAAAAGGAAGCCTACTACCTGGCTTTGCAGGTGTAGTTGGGGCAAAGTAACCACTCCCCTTTTAGAATCAGCAGGGTGCGGCAGGAGCTGTTTTGAGCTAGCAACTAAATCGGCTCATTTTGACTATTTATCAAAAGTTCCACGACGCCGTGTACTTGTCTAGTACTCCCTCCGTCTTAAAATAAGTGTCTTAGCCTTAGTATAATTTTGTACTACGATTAGTATAAAGTTGAGACTAATTATGGAATGGAGGGAGTAGTATTTAGACTACCATTTTCGTCTAGCAAGCTTTCCACTGTTTTGCCTAAAAAAAAGTTGTCCACTGTTGGGCACCGTTGGAGAGAAAGCAGAATTGGCTCTGCCGCACTGGAAAGGGGTGGTAAAACTTGCCATATCTAGTCTAGGTGAATTAAATACGGTTCTGCACCGTCCTTAGTAATGTGACCTGTCGGCTGATTAACTCCAAATTGCACACGAAAGAGACGTTGGCATGCATCCGGAAAAGGACAGTAGAGTAAATCGCAACCGGCCGTATGGGCTTATATTTACTGACGCCACCGTCCAGCTCTTGGTCTTGTATACATCTAGCATCTTGCTCCTTGTTGCTCCCTGCACTCTCTGTACAACTTGTATCTAGTGATTAGTCAGATGGAAAGATTGGGAGATGGCGAAGGGAACAACCGAAGCCGCAACGAGGGGTGAAGATGCATTTGCAGGCGCCATTGTTGTTGTGTTGCACCGATCCACTACGTCGGTCAGCAGGTGAGCGAATATGTTCTTGAGCTTTTGATTATGAGGGGATGTTTTGGCACCTTCTGCCTAGTAAGTGGACTGGGTCGCACTGGTCCAGACAGGTAAATACTGCTGTTTTGGTCTAGGTAAATGAAGACGGTTCTGCACCGTTCAGACTAGTAAATGAACTCGGGCATGATCTAGACGTTTTTTTAGACGAAAAGCCTTGGTCATCATGCCTCCTCGAGCCCCGACACGAGCAAACCCTAGCCTTCCTCCACCTCTCTGCCGGCGACAATGGTGGGCCGGTTGTTCCTCGACCACAAGACAAGGACCGACCACGAGGCTAGGCCGTCGTTCGGCCACCGACGTCGCTCCCCCACTCTACCTCCACCGCCAGCATTCCATATTGCGCCGGGCGGCACCCCACCTCGCCAGCGGCCGTAGGTGAAGGCGGAGGTGTGCTAGAGGTGGAGACATGCGCCTCCCCAGCAACTGGCACCTCTTTGCAGTTCGGGTGCATGTCCCACCAATCCCGGTGAGCGGACGCGCCCGCCGGGAGGAGATCAACCGTCACCGCGCCCACCTTCCCCTGGATCTCATCGATGACTGGAGGTATGCCGTCGACTCGCCATTGTGGGATACATGGCTTCGCGACGAGCATGATATCCGGCAGTGTTGTCGGATACGCCGCCCTCCCCGAGCTCGACGCATTCGTCAAGGAAGGAGGACATGGAGGGGGTGCGGTCAGACGCGGTGAAGGAGGAGCCGGTGCGATGGAACCCGACATTTGTCGGGCAGTTCTGGACGTGGACGGAGACCATGTCGTGCACGCCCGAGGTGGACGCCAACCGGTGGTCACCATTCCGGCCGCGCGAAGAGGTCGTGTAGGCGCCACCGTAGCCGGCACAGCAGGCGCCTCCGGCCTGGCAGGGGCCGCCATCCCACCTCTAGTAGCCACCTCCATACGTCGACCTCACCGGCGGCGACGACTATGAGTAGACGGCGGCCACGAAAGGCAACGGCGGCCACGGCGGTGACGATGACCCTTATCTAGTTTTTTAATGCTTTAAATGTTTTTGTTTATATCAATGTGCTAAACTTGGGTAATCCAAACGTTTTAATGCCTGTACTAATATTTTCGACCTGTTTTCAATATTTATTTGGGGTTTTCGGGGGTTTATATTCACGTTAAAAAAACTGACCATTTGGGATGCGGTCGACCTGTTGGGCGCACCGACGGCGAACGACCGTAACCGGACGATCGTGTCTGTTTTTCTGTCTCAAACAGACAAAAAGCGGATGAAACGGGTGTTCGTTTGGGGTCGTACGTTGGAGTTAGCCCTAACAGACTGTCTCGTTGCCTTGGTGGAACTTGAGAAAATCGAACTTGCATGTATCCATCCGCGCAACGAAGGCAGTGGTGCGACTGGTTGGTATCACGTTATTGATGCATGTGCAGCCAGAATCCAGAAGAGACTAGCGAAGGAGCACAAGCTCACGGGATGTAGGTAAACAGTCTGTTTCCTGCCAAAACCTCACCCCGAGCGGGAATCCCAGACCGAGGCAAGGCTCTACTGCTGCCTGCTGGCTGCCGCTGCAGCTAGGGGTGGTGGTGAGCACGCTGTTGCACAATTTCTTTTAGAGTGTATTTGCTGCAGTGGTAATAAAGTGAAAAATATCATCTTTGGTCCACAGACACAGTAAAAAAAGCACGAGCCGATTTAAGGGGCCAAATGCTAGTAAAAAGGGCGGTCTAAATGCGAAAGAGCATCCGTCCATCGTCATGTGTGCGTGTGTGCTTGCATTTTCAAAGAAAGCAGCTCCTCCCTTTGCCCACTTGGTGGTCATTCTCCCTCTCTCTCACCTGCGGCTGAGCTCAGGCTGCATGGAGAGCCAGGCCTACCTCTTCACGAAATCCCAGAGCGAGCCGAGGTTTTATTTTTACTAAATGGCCCATAAAAGATCTTATTTAGTCCACTGGCGCCGAAAACTTATTCATATCAATAGAGGTTATAATTTTAGAGTCCATCATCAAGCCAAGTTGGCACTGAAAGATTCAGAACACATCTTTTAGCTACACGTGTTTAAGTTCAATCGTAGGTATACGCCTAAAAGCAGATATACCTACAGTTTTATGCATCATGCAATGCAAGATTGTATATGTACGTTGCGGCTAAATGAATGAGAACTTCTGTGTTCAAAAAGAAAACCGTAGTACATCTGGCATTTTTAATACACAACATGACCCTCAATCTAACGGCAATAAATCCGCGCAGGCAATCGCGACTAATATGTGGCATTTTAGGTCGTCTTCTTCGCCTCCGGCGCCTCGTTGTCGCGTCGCAGATCCCCTCTGCTGCCTAGCGCCGATGCCTTTCCCCGGCTTCTCCTTGCATCCATCCCCAAGCAGTCACGCATCCCCGACCTCACCTCGCAGCGAGAAGATGCTCCGCCGTGCGCGTCCTTGACCTCACCACGCACTTGGAGTGGCGACGGTGGCCGTCGGAGGTTGGCCCACCGAAGAGGAGGACCCGTCCCTATTAGCATTGGAGAGAGGGAGGGGGGACAGATATCTCGTATCACCACATCATTTAGATGACACAGGAACCTGCATTTTACATTGTTAGAACTACATTCCCGCATAAGGGCACCCTCTTATGTGTGAATGAGAACCTTTCTATACAATGGACGTTGCACCCACCGACACCCTTCAACACCATGCAAGGTTTCTGGATGACAATATTGAGTTTTAATGACATGGCAACTTCTAGTTGACTCCATCACCCTTTCACAACATATAAGCGCATCGTTGTATGGCTTCGCCAAGAATGTTTTCCAAACATTGCAATGGCGCCTCTGCCTGCTCTTTTCCACTCTAACTCTAACTCTTTTTATGTTGTGTGCGCATTGGTCTAGACGATAAAGAATTACAAAGAGAGAGAAGAATGTTAGTGAGTAAGAGATCGGTCTAGCAAATATCCCATCAACAGCGAGTATGAGTTGTCGATATGCTCATGTTCTATGTTGTTTGAAAGGGTTCTCGTTCCTTAAAAAATGGTTCCTACTGTAGGTGCAATGCATGACGGACGTTCCGCGTGATATGTCGATGCGGCCGAAGGGGGGTCTCGTTCACCCATAAGATGTGCCCCCATCCCCAGAACGCCCGTGTGCACTATGCAATTTTTTCTATGAAAAGATATATGAGGATCGATCACTCTCTCCCTCCACCCCCACATCCTATATAATGCAAAAGCGGAGGTTACATATGATATATATGTGAATGCACCACCTTATGGAGAAGGTTCTCGTGCGCAAAAGAAGGTGCCCTCGGGTGGGTATGCATGGTTCTATCAATCTAAGGCAGAGGTTCTTGTGTAATGTTAGCCTTGTGGTGATATATCTACCTATCTCTCTCTCTAGTCCTTTAACATCTTATTTAACTGTGACGCCCCCGATTTGACCGTACACTAATCATGCACGCAAATGTGTACGATCAAGATCAGGGACTCACGGGAAGATATCACAATACAACTCTACAACATAAATAAGTCATACAAGCATCATAATACAAGCCAGGGGCCTCGAGGGCTCGAATACAAGTGCTCGATCATAGATGAGTCAGCGGAAGCAACGATATCTGAGTACAGACATAAGTTAAACAAGTTTGCCTTAAGAAGGCTAGCACAAAAGTAGCAACGATCGAAAAGGCAAGGCCTCCTGCCTGGGACCTCCTAACTACTCCTCGAAGCCGAACTCCATGTAGAATCATCCTCGGGATCTCTAGCTCCTGAACTCCAGCATCTGGTTGCGACAATCAGGTATAGAAAGGGGAAAAGAGGGAGAAAAGCAACCGTGAGTACTCATCCAAAGTACTCGCAAGCAAGGAGCTACACTACATATGCAATGGGTATATGTGTAAAGGGCCATATCAGTGGACTGAACTGCAGAATGCCAGAATAAGAGGGGGATAGCTAATCCTGTCAAAGACTACGCTTCTGGCAACCTCCATCTTGCAGCATGTAGAAGGGAGTAGATTGAAGTCCTCCAAGTAGCATCGTATAGCATAATCCTACCCGGCGATCCCCTCCTCGTCGCCCTGTTAGAGAGCGATCACCGGGTTGTATCTGGCACTTGGAAGGGTGTATTTTATTCAGTATTCGGTTCTAGTTGTCATAAGGTCAAGGTACAACTCCGGGTCGTCCTTTTACCGAGGGACACGGCTATTCGAATAGATAAACTTCCCTGCAGGGGTGCACCACATAACCCAACACGCTCGATCCCATTTGGCCGGACACACTTTTCTGGGTCATGCCCGGCCTCGGAAGATCAACACGTCGCAGCCCCACCTAAGCACAACAGAGAGGTCAGCATGCCGGTCTAAATCCTATGCGCGCAGGGGTCTGGGCCCATCGCCCATTGCACACCTGCACGTTGCGAACGCGGCCGGAAGCAGACCTAGCCTAGTGGCGTTCCAGTCCAATCCAATCCGGCGCGCGCCACTCAGTCGCTGACGTCACGAAGGCTTCGGCTGATACCACGACGCCGGGATACCCATAACTACTCCCGCGTAGACGATTAGTGCGTATAGACCAAATGGCCAGACTCAGATCAAATACCAAGAACTCGTTAAGCGTGTTATGTCGAAGTAACCGCGGACGCCGTCCAGGACCAGGCCCACCTCTCACCTAGGCGGTCTCAAGCTGCCCTGTCGCTCCGCCACAAAGATCCACTTGCGGGTACTCCTACGAGCCGACCCGACTTTAGTCATCACATGTGTCATGTATATAGTATATAAGTATATACCCGTGATCACCGCCCAAGTGATCACGGCCCGATAGAATAGCACAGCAGACGGACAAGAATGTAGGGCCACTGATGGAAAACTAGCACCCTATACTAAGCATGTAGGATTGCAGGTAAAGGTAGCAACAGTAGAAGCAAGGGCAGGCTATGCATCAGTATAGGATTAACGGAAAGCAGTAACATGCTACACTACTCTAATGCAAGCAGTATAGAGATGAATAGGCGATATCTGGTGATCAAGGGGGGGCTTGCCTGGTTGCTCTGGAAAGTAGGAGGGGTCGTCAACTCCGTAGTCGAACTGGGCAGCAGCAGTGTCGGTCTCGTAGTCTACCGGAGAGAAGAGGGGGAAGAAACAGTAAATACAATGCAAACATAACCATGACGATGCGTGACATGACAATGAGCAGTGCGAGGTGTGTCCTAACGCGACAGTAGCTGGTACCGACGAAGGGGGGGAACATCCGGGAAAGTATTCCCGATGTTTTGCGTTTTCGGACAAACGGACCGGAGGGGGAAAGTTGCAAGTTCGATAGGTTAGGGATGTCTGGTGGACGAACGGGCTGCGTATCCGGATTCGTCTCGTCGTTCTGAGCAACTTTAATGTACAAATTATTTCCATCCGAGTTACGGATTAAAAGATATGATTTTCAAAAAAATTTATTAATTTCTGAAATTTAATTCATTATTTAATTTAATTCGAAATTTGGATTTATGACATCAGCATGATGTCATGCTGACGTCAGCAGTCAACGTTGACCGTTGACCTGGTCAACCTGACAGGTGGGTCCCACCTGTCAGGGGCTGTTAGCTAATTAACTACTGTTTAATTAAATTAACTAACTAATTAGATTAATTTAAACAGGATTAATTAACTTAATTAATTTAGTTAATTAATTAATTAATTAAATTTATTTTTATTATTTGTTTTATTATTATTATTTATTTATTTATTTATTATTATTATTATTTTATTTTTATTTTATTTTTTCTAAATCATTTTTTTAACGTTCTCTGGGCGCGGGGGCCACCTATCTGTGGCCCAAGGGGGTTTGGGCCCAGGGGCAGTGGCTCAGGGGGGCGAGGCCCCACCTGGCAGTGGCCCAGGGGGCCAAAGCGGGGGCGCGGGTGGCCGGTGCGGGCGTGGGCGCCCGTGTGCGCCCGAGGCCACCAGGGGCGGCGACGCCGGCCACGGCAGAGGCCGGCCGCGGTGCGGCCAGTGCACGGGCCGGGCGGCGGTGACGCGTCGACGTGCGCGGGGCGAGCGGCGGAGGCGAGGGGAGGCGTGCGCCGCCCAGTGGTGCAGGGCGAACGGAGGGGGCCGTGGGGCGCGGTGGTGGAGGCGGTGAGCGCGGCGACGAGCGCGGCCGAGCGCGCACGGGGGCGCGGCGACCGCGGCGAGCAGGGGAGGGGACGAGCACGGGGCGAGGGAGAGAGGGGAGGGGCGCGGCTCACTGTGGCCGTAGGGGAGTGGCAGCGGGGCTCGAGGTGGGGGACGGGGACGACGGCGACGTGGGAGCAGGCCGGCGGGGAGGTCCGGCAAGGACGAGCTCCGGCGTGGCGACGTCCCACGCGAGGCAGCGTGGTCGCGGGGCGCGGGGTCGTCGGGGCGGCGTCGGGGGCGAGCCGGGCGGCGTCGGGGGCGACGGGGTCGCCGGGGCGGCGTCGGGGGGGAGCGGGGCGGTGTCGGGGGCGAGAGGGGCGACGTCGGGGCGAGCGGGGCGACGGGGTGGAGCCCGATCCGATCTGGATCGGGGGAGGGAGGGGGAGAGTGGGGGGTGTGGGTGGAGTGGGTGGGGGTGAGGGAGTGGATAAGGGAGTGGGGGCGTCGGTGGGCCGGCCGGCTGGGCCTGGGGGTTGGCCCAGTTGGGCCAGGGTCCAGTGGGGGGCTCCTTTTCCCTTTTTTCTGTTTGTTTTCTCTTTTGTATTTTCTTTCTTTTTTTTTTTTTTTACTGTTTTATTTCAATTTAAATTATTTAGGCATTTTATAAAAATGTGTTTACTACACCATATTTACTTATGTAAAATATGGCATCTCCCGAACATTTTGTTTTAAATTTTGAAAAACTTTTATTGTTGACACTAATTGAATTTAAATTACGAAACGGTTTTGGATCATCGCAAGGTTAACAACAGTAACCGAGGTGACGTGGCATGATTAGCGGGGAATTACTGTAGCTTGATTACCCGGGCGTTACATTAACGCTCTCCCACCCAATAACAATCCGCTTTCTATCGCTCTCTATCTATGTGTCTATGTATCTACCACCCACTCGTTCTCTAGTTCTCTAAAATATAGACCAATGCACATGAAGCAAAAAAAAGCTAGCGTGCGAGGGGACAACATTTCTAAACAATAGCATGACCGCAGTTGGCGTTTCCATCTGCACATCGCTGTTTTCTTGGTGGCGGTCTTCGATGCCTTTGCCTCGCGTGTGTCAGTCAGTTGATCCTTGATCTACTGATTCTATTTGTTTGTGTGTTTGCTCGATAATTGTACCATTAAGAGCATATACATGCTCGGTCATCAAATCCAGCACTCCTCCTATTGGTGCGTCCGCAGCAGTGTATCACAAATTCTGTCCCTCATAACTATGCAACGTACGGAATTTAACCTACTACGTAGATCAACGCCCGAGCAACAAACCTGCGGAAGTCAGGCATAATTCACAGATAGGATCGTCGGACAACCAAAATAAATAGTTTCCACCGACCGGACAGTAGTTAAACATAATAAAAATAATTAAATTATACGGGAAAGGGCGGACGAAATCATCATTTTATCGTCGGGCCCTTGCCCTTGCGATCGGCGGTGTTGCTATGGCCGTCGGTATAGGCGTCAGCCGCCGGAGGGTTGTTATCATCGCCAGAGCTTGATTCGTCACTAACGTCTTACACATTGTCCGAAAGGTCCATCTACACACCGGCTAGCCTCCGGAGCAAGCACTCCATCTCCTCGGCGTGCCTCCTCGCCTTCGCATTCGATATCACTACTCCCTCACGCTCCTAAAGCTCGATAGCGAGCCGAAGTGCTTTGGCATTCTTTCATCGGAGCCGCCGTGCATCCGACACCGCCATTGTCAGGAATCAGCGGAGGACGGGTTGAGGCGCTTGGCTGTAGATGCTCTAAGGGCATGTTTGGTTACATTGCCAATCCAGTCTGGCCCGGCGAGCCTGACTCTAGTGAGCCGGTTTGAGGGGACGCATGCCAAAAAAACCAGATGCACATAGTTTGGTATCCTGCATGCCCCTAGTTGCATGAAAAAACCATTTTTGACCCGGCGTTTGGTTGCCCGCATTGCATTAGGCACACATATGACATGGTGTTTGGTTGCAACCTGCATAAGGTGTTTTCACCACTTCTAACTAGTGGTGAGCTTACCACACACAATCTGAACATGTAGCTCCGGCTACATAAACAAATGACAGTTCATCCTAACTACTATCAAATGACAGTTCAAATTATTAAGAGCCATTGGCTAAATAGGGGATAGTTCATCGGTGTTGCTGCTACCAGATCTTCCTCTTACTCTTCTTCTGCTTCTGCTACTTCTGCTGCTGCTGCTTCTTCTTCTTCTTCAAATCCTGCACTGACCTCTGTTAAGCCACATTGCCTCTGCCCACTCCAACCTTTTGTTCTTCCAAGCGTCATTGTCAAATGCCTCCATACCATGGCCGGAGCTAACAACATCGTCAGGCTCGACCTCTTCCTCCTCAGGCAGTTATGCATAATGCAACAAGCAAGAACAAGCTTAACCTGAGTGGAGTATTGGTGGAATGGCTTCTGATCCAGGATCTTAAACCTATTCTTCAGAGCTCCAAATGCCCTCTCAACAGTTACTCTAAGGCTGGAGTGTCTGAGATTAAACAGCTCCTGTGCAGTCCTAGGATAGTTCCTACCAGAGAACTCGTTGAGATGGTACCTTGTTTTCCTGAAGGGTGGAAGAATACCCGGCCGACATGCATAGCCAGCATCTCCAAGGTAGAACTTGCCGTCGGGGATGTTGATCCCATCAGGTCGACTCATGTTGTCACTGAGAATGTTAGCATCAGCGCTGACCCCTCCCAGCCAGCCAGCACATATGTGAACTTCAGATCAAAGTCAAGAGCAGCAAGCACATTCTGGCTTGTGTAGTGCTTCCTCCCCCTGTATGCCGCAGAATGTGACCTAGGAACTCTGGCAGTGACATGAGTACCATCTATTGCCCCAATGCAATCCTGGAAATAGCATCACAAGCCTGTGTTAGTGCTCAACTTGAACAATACAAGCATCAAGTATATTGTCAATGCTCACCTTGAAGTATGGATACCATCTTGGGCTTCCGCGAATCTTGGGTGGAGTCTGACCAGATGGTCTCCTGATCATCTCTCCTCTAAGCTCCCCAATAGCAAAAAGCACCTGCTTGAAGTACCTAGAGATGGTCTCCATTGATCTCCTGAACGTGTTGTGAATGACCCTGAACCTCTGGTTATGGCCAACAACATGGAGGAACATGGCCACTTGCTCTTCGACACTGGTGTTGATGCTTTCTTGTAGCAGCCGCCTGCTCCTGAAGGTCTCAACAAGCCTGGCAAATGGTGCTCTTTTCATTCGAAGCATCCACAGAGCCTCGCTGTCATTGCAGTTGTAGATGTAGTTTAGATTTTGGATCCTCTCCTGTTCCCGGAGAAACAATGGACCATAGCGGATCAAAGGTCTCACAGCACAACGAACAACTCTCTGGTGCATGAACACGACCCATGCCTGAATCACACTAATCAGTGTTGCTGCCTGGATTATCAGCCTCATTCGTGCATCCATAACCTAGTCGACATCGATGGTTCGTTCAGTGGGAAATCGATCCTACACCTAGCCTAACAGCCTAACCACTGAGCTAACAAAGGGGGAGGGGGTGCTGCTTACCGGCATCGGAGACAAGGACGACATAGGGGGAGCCATGGCACAGACTAGGTCGACCAGACGGTGGCCAACAACATGGGGAGCACCAGATCCGCCGCAAACGCCGCCACCGCCGCCTCTAGCACAGATCTGAAATCGCAGCCGCCGCCGGTGGTGAGGCAGTAGGGAAGAAAGGGGGGTAGTGGCTATGGGTGAGCGAGTGAGAGAGGGGTGAGGCTAGTTTTGGCGCCGGGACGGCGCGCCTGGTTTCCATCTCCCGCCATACGCCCTCGCCCTCGCGTCGCACCCGCCCATGCGACCTCGCACCGCACTCAGCCTGGCTCGCGAGAAACTGCCGATCTGAGCGTTTCCAGCGAACTAGGCTCTGGGATGCTTTGAGAAGCGTGCGATGCAGGCCCTGTCAGCATTCTGGGAACGGGGGTCCCCAGACTTGCCTGCCTGCGGCCATGGCGTGGCTCTGCGAGCGGGCCCGTATGGCCCATCTTCACCAACAAGCATTCGAGACCCTCGCGAGGGGCCAAGCCTCGCGAGGTGTATGACACAAGACCTCCTCGGGAGCGGCCTCACCAGGCTTCCTCGTGAGGGGTGGAGAGATCAAGGCAAGGCAAATCTCGCGAGGTTCTGATGACGTGAGCCATGACGATCGAGACCAGGCGGGCGCCAGCGCGCAGTGTCCTTGTTTCCTATTTGGTGCTAAGGAGGCAAGCGCAGGCGAGGAGTACTGAGGCGTCAAGCAAAGGTTTCCATATCGGTGCACTGAGACCAAGACCAGCAGGACGTCAAGACAGAGGTCACCACGGAGCCCAAGGCGGCGTCACCACCAGAGCCTTTGGCAGGCGAAGACTGCTTTTGTCAGGATAACTTGTACTAGCTGTCCCCTTTCAAATTGGTCGTTGCGGCATCCCTTCCCGCTCAATATTTGGGGAGAGGACCAGGGCCTCTATAAATAGGATTAGCCACCACAGTAGGAGGCAACGGAACCTCAGCCATCTCATCTTGGACTAGATCCAACCTATCCTCACACCCACCAAGCATACGAACACCTCACCCCAGGAGGCTGTTCTTCCCCTTGTACTGTTCATCCTCGGCCCGAGAGGCAATCCACCACACCACATTGGAGCAGGGTATTACACCACAATGGTGACCCGAACCAGTATAAATCTAGTGTCTCTTGTGTTGCGAGTTCGTCGAGCTAAGCTTAGAGATCCAAGTGAGGCTGAGGGCGTGATTCGATAGGGGGAGATGTTCGTGCGCACCCCAGTGTTCGAACCTTGAGGGTTTTGCCAGAACCCGAGATCCGACATTTGGCGCGGCAGGTAGGGGTGCGCCGGAGCTCTTCTTCCGCCAGTTGATCCGCTCGTTGATCCCTTAACACTCTGCGGCTCCGATGTCCGGCGACTCAAGGACCAACGCCGACCGCTGGGCAGCCTGGCCAGCCCGGGCGGCGCCTCCTGCCCAAGAAGACCTCAACCCCGCGCCCCAAGCAGCACGCGCACCACCAAACACTGCGGGGCGTGGGCGACGCGGTCACCCGCCGTCCGCCCTTACCCCACGACAAGTGCGGGCAGCTGCAAGGGCCTCAAGCCACGCCACGGCCACGGCGCCGCACACCCGACGGGAGCAAGCAAACATGAGGGCCGCGCTCACAGTGGCTCGGGAGCTGCTGTGATGTCGGTTAATGGAGAGCGGCCGGGATGCATTGCTAGAGCGCCTCGCCGAGCTCTTGGATGCCGTGGCCTCAGGAGCACCACCCTTCTGCTCTCTGCTCACACCTCAAGCTGCGTCCAGGTCGCACGGCGGGCCTCACTGCGCCCGCGTGCCCACGGGCGCGCCACCGGGCTTCATCGACACCGGCACAACCAACGGAGCTGGACACCCGCTCGCACCCGCGCCACCTCCGGTGGGCGCGGGCACGAGCGCTGCCACCTACGGCCCCGGCGGGATGCAACCCTACCATCCTCAAGGCAGCATGCTAGGCCGGGCAACATGGAGCGTGGGGCACAATGGCGAGGTCTTCGAGGCGGCGGCCTCGGAGGCCTACGTGCCCCGCATGGTGGACCAGGAGTACATGCTGGAAGACGACCCTGGCTCGTTCCTCAAGCCGGGCTGGGAGGAGGAGGCCCTAGAAGTCGGCACCTTTCAGGAGCCCTCCGGAAGCCTCACCAACCGCGCCGGCGACAACAGCTACAGGGTACCGCTAATTCCTCAGGAGCAGGCTTACGCTATCCATGGGATGCAGGAGGTTCAGGTCGCAGCAGTGGATGGAGGCCCCAGCTCGTCGGCCTCCCTGCCGCCAGGGGGGCACGCTGGGGGCTGCAGGAGAGGGGCCGGAAGGAAGGCCCCTCCCCACGCCGCACGGAGCAAGGCGTCCCCGGAGGTAGGCCCTCTGCCGGGGAGGTGCTCCAGGGCCTTCCCCCGACAGAGGACCCGTGGTCGCCGAGGGCGCCGCTGGCGTCCCCTTTGCCCCTTGGTGTCGTCCTGGTTTCCGGTCACCCCCAATGGTGGTCGAGGGAGGCGCAAGGCGGGGCCCTCGTCTGGCGATATGAAGTAAGGCTCACGCCTGTGAAGGTCTCCGCTCGTGACACTCTCACGTAATAATGAGTGGGGTTGTACACGCCCCGGAGTCTCAGGAGTGCCGCCCTCTGGCCTCGGGGGCTCCCTCCCACGTCCTAGTGGCAGCACTTAGCTCCGCGCTGGTGAGAAGACAAGAAGACTAGACTAGGCACCGGACGCGGCCATTTGCTTTGGATCTCTTTTCTGTAACCCTGCCTTCTGGATTTGGATTTAAGTTGAAGTTAAATTTTCATTGATGCGCGCGGGGGGTGCCTTTTCTCGTTCGAGCGATTTCTTGCTATCTGGTTCTTGCCTTAATTCGGAGTTCGCGCCTGTTTCTTCCCCCTCGCCGCGCCACGGCTAGCGCTTACTTATCACGCGGCCTCCTCGGGCGTGTCGACAGGCTCCTCAGGAGCTTCCCAGAAACTCGCAACCTCACAAGCCAGTTCGGGGCTCGTCCAGGCCAAGGTAAACCGCAACAGCAAACTTGCCCCAGGAACGTGAGTTCATGAACACACATATTCAACTCGTCCTAAAAAGATAGAGGCAGTAGTATAATTACATGAGGGGGCTTCCCCTCCAAAAATGCTCTTACAATCTCTAGGGTCGCGCCCGAGCTTCTGCGTGCAGGACAAACAACTGGGAAACGCGGGATCAGTCGGACATGTCGCTCGCCGCGTCCCCCGTGTCGCCCTCAGACGCGTCGCTGGCATCGCTGCCACCGTCGCTAGCATCACCATCACCTCCACCGGCGCCTCCATCGCCATCGTCGACCACGTCGCCTTCATCCGCCGCGACCACCGCCGCATCGTCCTCGGAAGCGAAGGCCCTGACCAGCGCGTCCACATTGTCCTCCACCCACGCGCCAGGTAGCCCCGGATGGCCTCCGAAACTGGAGCAATGGCGGCGTCAAAGTCAAAGTCCCGGTAGGTGTTCTGGAGATGGCTGAAGACAAGGGAGAATGCGCGCCCCAGCAGGCCACGACCCCTCTCTTCAACAAGTAGGCGGGCTCTCTCGGAGCGATTCTCCAGGCGCGTCACCACGTCGGTGAAGAAGCAGAGGTGACTGGCGTAGTCGTCCACGCGGGGATGAGGGGCATTCTCATAGCAGATGTGGCCCAGGGCAATATTGGCCCTGTTCCTGAGTCACTGGAGCATGGGGGCATGCGCGCACTCCAGCGTCCGCCGCTGAAGCACTTCCTCCCTGTTCTGCCGCGCGACGGACTCGGCGTCAGCAACCCGCTACTGAAGAGGGAGCAGCTCGGCGCGGGCGGAGTCCAATTCGGCTTGCGCCGAGACCAGGGCGGCCGCGGCGGCCTCCTCGCACAGCTCCGCCTCGATTAACCTGGACTTGAGGGCAGCAGTCCTACCTGCAGCCTCAGCTTCCACGAGCTCCAACTTCAGGTCGTACCTGCCCTCAAGATCCGCGCGAGCCTCGGCCACCCAGCGATCGACCTCCTCCTGGACCCTGGCCTTGCGCGCACCAACGGCATCTTCCGCTTGGGCAACTTGGCGCTCCCTCGTCTCCAGTCGCTCGAGCTCAAGGCTATGCTCCACGGCTTCCAGCACCAACGCCTCCTCGCGCTTCCGGATCTCTTCCTCTTCGGCGGGCATCCCCCTCAACGACGCAAGGGAGGATCTGCGTGCCTCCACTTGCTGCTCCAAGGAGGTGCTCCAGGCTTGGAGCTCCCACGCGCGCTTCTCTACGGCCTCGCGACAGCGGTCAGCTTCCCGGGCCTCTTCCTGAGCTCGGGAGCAGGCCTCACGCGAGGCTGCGAGAGAAACCTCGGCCTTCGCATTATCAAGCTCACGCTGGTGGCGCCCGAGGTTGATAGCCACCTTCAGCTTATGCCGCTCCTCCACCAACCGAAGACCTCGGCCACAAGGCGCGCGTCCACATCCACGAGCTCTTCACCAAGCCCTCCTGAAAGAGCTTGTGGCGGACGACGCTCCTTTCTTGCACCGACTTGAGCATGCTGCTGACTCCGTCCTCCATCCAGGGGCCGCAGAGGGGGCCCGAAGCGGCTCGCCCCCTTTCAGCAGGGGGCTGGGGGCTGGCACCCACCCGGTTGCCGGCCAGGCCTCACGAGGGGCCCGAGCGGGTGGAGGCCCGCTGCTTGAAGAGGAGCCCAAGACCGAAGCCACCCAGCCGCCGTCCACGACCAGGGGAGGAACCCTTGGCACGCTTGCTGTATTCCAAGCAAGGCCCCGAAGGGGAGACGGCGAGGGCGCGAGCTCAAGACGCCTTGTTAACGAGCTGGCTTCCCCGGTTGACTCCGTGCCGTGAGCAGCGCGCGGGCTTGCAGCGCTCAAGTCTAGCGGGAGAGACGAGGCGAGAGGAGGTTGCTCCTCAGGAGATTCCGCGGCCTTGGCGGAAGGGATCCTGAAGAGCCATCGCCAGGAAGGAAAGCAGCACTCGAAGAATCACAAAGATAAGGTACTTACTCGTCAACGGCGATGTACTTTCTCCGTTTTAACGGCCCGAAAGTGCCGCTGCCGCGGCTTGGGGACCCCTTCCTCTTGCGGAGCTCCTCGAAGTCCACACAAAGCCGACCGAAGCGCTGGACATGGCGGCCAACACGAGGCGCAACTGGAGAAGCGCTCGAAGGGACAACCTCAGGAGCACCAAGCTGAGGGGGGCTATCGGGCTCCGCCTCGCAGTGACCTGCTGACGCCTCAGGAGCCTCGGCCTCGGGAGTCGCGGGCTGCATCGCCCCCTCAACTCCTGCCCCAGGGCAAGAGTCACGAGTTGCCAAAGACGACGCCTCGGGAGCCCTAGGTGGCATCAGCACCTCGGCACCCGTGCCATCGGCCTCCAGCGGTGCTCGCCCCCCTGCATCCACACCTGGGGCGAGCTTGACTCCAGCGGCAAGGAGGGGAACCACGTCGACGGGGTTCTCACGGGGCCCCACCAGACCGACCGGACGCAGCCCCCACTCATCGAAGGAGGGCATACGCTCCACAAATTCCACCTTGTTCAAGCAGCGGTACAGCAGGCAACTCTTCCCTGGCATGTCATCTAGCAACGGGACACCCGTCAGGACCTCGAGCACCGTTCGCCGCGCCTCAAGGGGGAGCCCGGACTCCTGAAGTCTCATGTGGTCCTTGCTGCTAAGCAAGGCCCACATTGGCCAGGAATGGCGCTGAAGCGGAGCAACCCGGTGCCGGACGAACTCCTTCACCACCATAGGCGCAGTCACGCCAAGGTCTTTCAGCCCCTTCAGCCTGAGCCAGACGGGGACAAGGCACGGATCGGCGAGCCATTGATGGCACCAACCAGAGTTGGGAATGGCAGGCGCCGACGGAGAATGGAGCAGAGGGCTGAGCACTCCGACATCAACAAATACCCACCGTGTCCGAAACTCGCTCATGGATGGTGGAAGCTCGAAGTCAATCCCCGCGCCTGCCGTCGCCGCCACAGCCTGGAAGCTCAAGCACCTCGAGCTCTGCCGGAGATCAGTCAGGTGCAACGAGAAGAAGTGGCGGAGAAGGGCCACGGAAGGAGCAATGCCCACCATGGCCTCGCAAACAAAGACGAAGACGGCAAGAAGGGTCACGGATTGGGGATCAAGGTGCAGCATGTGGATCTGATAATGGGCAAGCACTGCGTTGAAGAAGGCGGAGAAAGGAGGAACCAGGCCAGCCCAAAGGGCGTCGATGAAGAATGGGACCTTGGTGGTTGTCCGGTCGATACAAGCACGAGACGCAGGCCAGGCCACCGTCCCTCCCCACTCATTGAAGCTGGAGGCGAGCATGGGACGCACCTTGTCCATGGCTTCTTGGTTGAGCACCAGCGACCTGCCAACGGCAGCCTCAATGGCCGGACGAAGCTCGGTGGAGGACAGGGGACTCTTCCCTTTCTCCGACTGGTCCGGCGCCATGGCAATGGGAGGATTGAGCTCAGATCGGATCGGGAGAAGAGGCTGAGCTTCGAGGAAGCGGACGAATTGGGGAGTGCGCCGCAACAACGGGAGGGAAACCTGCTACCTCTTGAGCACTACGTTGGTTTTCCCTTGAAGAGGAAAGGGTGATGCAGCAAAGTAGCGTAAGTATTTCCCTTAGTTTTTGAGAACCAAGGTATCAATCCAGTAGGAGGCTACACGCGAGTCCCTCGCACCTACACAAAACAAATAAATCCTCGCAACCAACGTGATAAGGGGTTGTCAATCCCTACACGGTCACTTACGAGAGTGAGATCTGATAGATATGATAGGATAATATTTTTGGTATTTTTATGATAAAGATGCAAAGTAAAATAAAAGCAAAGGAAATAACTAAGTGTTGGAAGATTGATATGATGAAGATAGACCCGGGGGCCATAGGTTTCACTAGTGGCTTCTCTCAAGAGCATAAGTATTTTACAGTGGGTGAACGAATTACTGTTGAGCAATTGACAGAATTGAGCATAGTTATGAGAATATCTAGGTATGATCATGTATATAGGCATCACGTCCGAGACAAGTAGACCGACTCCTGCTTGCATCTGCTACTATTACTCCACTCATCGACCGCTATCCAGCATGCGTCTAGAGTATTAAGTTCATGAAAACAGAGTAGCGCCTTCAGCAAGATGACATGACGTAGAGGGATAAATTCATGCAATATGATAAAAAAACCATCTTGTTATCCTCGATGGCAACAATACAATACGTGCCTTGCTGCCCCTACTGTCACTGGGAAAGGACACCGCAAGATTGAACCCAAAGCTAAGCACTTCTCCCATTGCAAGAAAGATCAATCTAGTAGGCCAAACCAAACTGATAATTCGAAGAGACTTGCAAAGATAACCAATCATACATAAAAGAATTCAGAAGATTCAAATATTGTTCATAGATAAACTTGATCATAAACCCACAATTCATCGGTCTCGACAAACACACCGCAAAAGAAGATTACATCGAATAGATCTCCACGAGAGAGGGGGAGAAGATTGTATTGAGATCCAAAAAGAGAGAAGAAGCCATCTAGCTACTAACTATGGACCCGAAGGTCTGAGGTAAACTACTCACACTTCATCGGAGAGGCTATGGTGTTGATGTAGAAGCCCTCCGTGATCGATGCCCCCTCTGGCGGAGCTCCGGAACAGGCCCCAAGATGGGATCTCGTGGGTACAGAAGGTTGCGGTGCTGGAATTAGGTTTTGGGCTCCGTATCTGATCGTTTGGGGGTACGTAGGTATATATAGGAGGAAGGAGTACGTCGGTGGAGCAACAGGGGGCCCACGAGGGTGGAGGGCGCGCCTGGGGGGGTAGGCGCGCCCCCCAACCTCGTGGCTTCCTCGAAGCTTCCTTGACTTAGGGTCCAAGTCTCCTGGATCATGTTCGTTCCAAAAATCACATTCCCGAAGGTTTCATTCTGTTTGGACTCTGTTTGATATTCTTTTTCTACGAAACTCTGAAATAGGCAAAAACAACAATTCTGGGCTGGGCCTCCGGTTAATAGGTTAGTCCCAAAAATAATATAAAAGTGAATAATAAAGCCCAATAATGTCCAAAACAGAAGATAATATAGCATGGAGCAATCAAAAATTATAGATACGTTGGAGACGTATCAAGCATCCCCAAGCTTAATTCCTGCTCGTCCTCGAGTAGGTAAATGATAAAAAAAGAATTTTTGATGCGGAATGCTACTAGGCATAATTTCAATGTAATTCCTCTTACTTGTGGTATGAATATTCAGATCCGAAAGATTCAAGACAAAAGTTTAATATTGACATAGAAATAATAATACTTCAAGCATACTAACTAGGCAATTATGTCTTCTCAAAGTAACATGGCCAAAGAAAGTTCATCCCTACAAAATCATATAGTTTAGTCATGCTCCATTTTCGTCACACAAGAATGCTCTCATCATGCACAACCCCGATGTCAAGCCAAGCAATTGTTTCATACTTTAGTAATCTCAAACTTTATAAACCTTCACCCAATACATGAGCGTGAGCCATGGATATAGCACTATGGGTGGAATAGAGTATAATGAGGGGGGTTATGTAGAGAAGACAAAAAAGGAGAAAGTCTCACATCAACGAGGCTAATCAATGAGCTATGGAGATGCCCATCGATTGATGTTAATGCAAGGAGTAGGGATTGCCATGCAACGGATGCACTAGAGCTATAAATGTATGAAAGCTCAACAAAAGAAACTAAGTGGGTGTGCATCCAACTTGCTTGCTCACGAAGACCTAGGGCACTTGAGGAGGCCCATTGTTGGAATATACAAGCCAAGTTCTATAATGAAAAATTCCCACTAGTATATGAAAGTGACAAAACAAGAGACTCTCTATCATGAAGATTATGGTGCTACTTTGAAACACAAGTGTGGAAAAAAGGATAGTAGCATTATCCCTTTTTATTTCTTTTTTTGGGCCTTCTTTTTTTTGGCCTTTCTCATTTTTTTGGGACAATGCTCTATTAAATGATAATCATCACACTTCTATTTATTTACAACTCAATGATTACAACTCGATACTAGAACAAAGTATGACTCTATATGAATGCCTCCGGCGGTGTACCGGGATATGCAATGAACCAAGAGTGACATGTATGAAAGAACTATGAACGGTGGCTTTGCCACAAATACTATGTCAACTACATGATCATGCTAAGCAATATGACAATGATGAACGTGTCATGATAAACGGGATGGTGGAAAGTTGCATGGCAATATATCTCGGAATGGCTATGGAAATGCCATAATAGGTAGGTATGGTGGCTGTTTTGAGGAAGATATAAGGAGGTTTATGTGTGAAAGAGCTTATCATATCACGGGGTTTGGATGCACCGGCGAAGTTTGCACCAACTCTCAATGTGAGAAAGGGCAATGCACGGTACCGAAGAGGCTAGCAATGATGGAAAGGTGAGAGTGCGTATAATCCATGCACTCAACATTAGTCATAAAGAACTCACATACTTATTGCAAAAATCTACAAGTCATCAAAAACCAAGCATTACCCGCATGCTCCTAGGGGGATAGATTGGTAGGAAAAGACCATCGCTCGTCCCCGACCGCCACTCATAAGGAGGACAATCAAAGAACACCTCATGTTTCAAATTTGTTACATAACGTTTACCATACGTGCATGCTACGGGACTTGCAAACTTCAACACAAGTATTTCTCAAATTCACAACTACTCAACTAGCACAACTTTAATATTACTACCTCCATATCTCAAAACAATCATCAAGCATCAAACTTCTCTTAGTATTCAACACACTCATAAGGAAGTTTTTACAAATCTTGAATACCTAGCATATTAGGATTATTTAAGCAAATTACCATGCTATTTAAGACTCTCAAAATAATCTAAGTGAAGCATGAGAGATCAATAGTTTCTATAAAACAAATCCACCACCGTGCTTTAAAAGATATAAGTGAAGCACTAGAGAAAAAACTATATAACTCAAAAGATATAAGTGAAGCACATAGAGTATTCTAATAATTTCCGAATCATGTGTGTCTCTCTCAAAAGGTGTGTACAGCAAGGATGATTGTGGTAAACTAAAAAGCAAAGACTCAAATCATACAAGATGCTCCAAGCAAAACACATATCATGTGGTGAATAAAAATATAGCTCCAAGTAAAGTTACCGATGGAAGTAGATGAAAGAGGGGATGCCTTTCGGGGCATCCCCAAGCTTTGGCTTTTTGGTGTCCTTAGATTATCTTGGGGGTGCCATGGGCATCCCTAAGCTTAGGCTCTTGCCACTCCTTGTTCCATAATCCATCAAATCTTTCACCCAAAACTTGGAAACTTCACAACACAAAACTCAGCAGAAAATCTCGTGAGCTCCGTTAGCGAAAGAAAACAAAAGACCACTTCAAGGTACTGTAATGAACTCATTATTTATTTATATTGGTGTTAAACCTACTGTATTCCAACTTCTCTATGGTTTATAAACTATTTTACTAGCCATAGATTCATCAAAATAAGCAAACAACACACGAAAAACAGAATCTGTCAAAAACAGAACAGTCTGTAGTAATCTGTAACTAACGCAAACTTCTGGAACTCCAAAAAATCAGCCAAAATAGGAAGACCTATAAAATTTGTTTATTGATCAGCAGCAATTGGAATCAGTATTTTATCACGTTCTGGTGATTTTTAACAATTATTTTCGTGAACAGAAAGTTTCTGGAAATTTCTGCAAGATCAAATAACTATCATCCAAGAAGATCCTATAGGTTTAACTTGGCACAAACAATAATTAAAACATAAAAACACATCTAACCAGAGGCTAGATCAAATATTTATTCCTAAACAGAAGCAAAAAGCAAAAAACTAAAAATAAAATTGGGTTGCCTCCCAACAAGCGCTATCGTTTAACGCCCCTAGCTAGGCATAAAGCGAGGATAGATCTAGGTATTGCCATCTTTGGTAGGTAATTCTTCAATGAGGCATCTACCATCCTTAGGAATTTCTTTCTTTTTATTGATTATCAAACTTTTAGGCACAAGATCGAAAAATTCATTTGTAACAAATGGTTCCTTAATGATAGCAAACAGATTGGGATGAATACTTATAGATTTGAGATCCGCAGTTTCCTTACTAGAGGATTCACCCTTATTTTTAGGAACATACATAAGCTTGGCAATTTTAGTAGGAGGACTTGGAGTATTCTTTACGGAAGAAAAAGCGGTTCCCAAGTTGGTAATGATATCCTCAAGTTTATCGATTCTAGTAGAATCCTGATTTATTTTCTCATTAAATATGGGTTCCTTTTCTTTAATATTTTTCAAAGTGACTCCTACTTTAGATCCATATTGAGTGATTCGATTATGGATCTTTTTATCCAAATTTTCAATTAACTCTACGGTAGCAACCTTATTTTCAATAATTTCAAGTCTTTGCATTACATGCTCCAAAGTTAACATAGTTCCATTAACCAAAAGAGGTGGTGAGCCAAACAAATCTATCATAGCGTTATAAGAATCAAAAGTATGGCTACCCAAGAAGTTCCCTCAGGTAATGGTATCAAGGATATATCTGTACCAAGGAGTAGCGCCTACATAAAAATTGCGAAGAAGAACAGAAGTAGATTGCTTCCTGGTAGATCTATTTTGAGCATTGCAAATTCTATACCAAGCGTCTTTTAGATTTTCTCCCTCCCTTTGCTTAAAATTTAGAACTTCATTGTTGGGAGACAACGGAGAAGATAGAGGACTAGCCATAATGACAAGCAAACGAAAAAGAGGCAAACGAAAAAAGAGAGGGCGAATAAAACGGCAAGGGTGAAGTGGGGGAGAGGAAAACGAGAGGCAAATGGCAAATAATGTAATGCGGGAGATAAGGGTTTGTGATGGGTACTTGGTATATTGACTGTTGCGTAGACCTCCCCGGCAACGGTGCCAGAAATCCTTCTTGCTACCTCTTGAGCACTACGTTGGTTTTCCCTTGAAGAGGAAAGGGTGATGCAGCAAAGTAGCGTAAGTATTTCCCTTAGTTTTTGAGAACCAAGGTATCAATCCAGTAGGAGGCTACGCGCGAGTCCCTCGCACCTACACAAAACAAATAAATCCTCGCAACCAACGCGATAAGGGGTTGTCAATCCCTACATGGTCACTTACGAGAGTGAGATCTGATAGATATGATAGGATAATATTTTTGGTATTTTTATGATAAAGATGCATAGTAAAATAAAAGCAAAGTAAAAAAGGCAACGGAAATAACTAAGTGTTGGAAGATTAATATGATGAAGATAGACCCGGGGGCCATAGATTTCACTAGTGGCTTCTCAAGAGCATAATTATTTTACGGTGGGTGAACAAATTACTGTTGAGCAATTGACAGAATTGAGCATAGTTATGAGAATATCTAGGTATGATCATGTATATAGGCATCACGTCCGAGACAAGTAGACCGACTCCTGCCTGCATCTACTACTATTACTCCACACATCGACCGCTATCCAGCATGCATCTAGAGTATTAAGTTCATAAGAACAAAGTAACGCCTTAAGCAAGATGACATGATGTAGAGAGATAAATTCATGCAATATGATAAAAACCCCATCTTATTATCCTCGATGGCAACAATACAATACGTGCCTTGCTGCCCCTACTGTCACTGGGAAAGGACACCGCAAGATTGAACCCAAAGCTAAGCACTTCTCCCATTGCAAGAAAGATCAATCTAGTAGGCCAAACCAAACTGATAATTCAAAGAGACTTGCAAAGATAACCAATCATACATAAAAGAATTCAGAAGATTCAAATATTGTTCATAGATAAACTTGATCATAAACCCACAATTCATCGGTCTCGATAAACACACTGCAAAAGAAGATTACAACGAATAGATCTCCACGAGAGAGGGGGAGAAGATTGTATTGAGATCCAAAAAGAGAGAAGAAGCTATCTAGCTACTAACTATGGACCCGAAGGTCTGAGGTAAACTACTCACACTTCATCGCAGAGGCTATGGTGTTGATGTAGAAGCCCTTCGTGATTGATGGCCCCTCCGGCGGAGCTCCGGAACAGGCCCCAAGATGGGATCTCGTGGGTACATAAGGTTGCGGCGGTGGAATTAGGTTTTTGGCTCCGCATCTGATCGTTTGGGGGTACGTAGGTATATATAGGAGGAAGGAGTACGTCGGTGGAGCAACAGGGGGCCCACGAGGGTGGAGGGCCTGCCTGGGGGGGTAGGCGCGCCCCCTACCTCGTGGCTTCCTCGAAGCTTCCTTGACTTAGGGTCCAAGTCTCCTGGATCATGTTCGTTCCAAAAATCATGTTCCCGAAGGTTTCATTCCGTTTGGACTCCGTTTGATATTCTTTTTCTGCGAAACTCTGAAATAGGCAAAAAACAACAATTCTGGGCTGGGCCTCCGGTTAATAGGTTAGTCCCAAAAATAATATAAAAGTGAATAATAAAGCTCAATAATGTCCAAAACAGCAGATAATATATCATGGAGCAATAAAAAATTATAGATACGTTGGAGACGTATCAAAACCGTGTAGACCGTGGTGGCCGCCTAGCCAGGCGGGTATCAAGGCAGCATGGGGAAGCGGAGACACCCACGTCCAATCAAGCGCCACGCGTCGACCAAGGCCGCAGGCTGTTGGGGCCCGCGGCGCTCCGCACTTGCCCTTTGGCTTCGCCTCGAAGCCAAGTCCGAGCTCGCCTTGGGCCCAGGGGCTACTGTCACCGTTCTGGGAACGGGGGTCCCCAGACTTGCCTGCCTGCGGCCCACGGCGTGGCTCTGCGAGCGGGCCCGTACGACCCATCTTCACCAACAAGCATTCGATACCCTCGCGAGGGGCCAAGCCTCGCGAGGCGGACGACACAAGACCTCCTTGGGAGCGGCCTCACCAGGCTGCCTCGCGAGGGGCGGAGAGATCAAGGCAAGGCAAATCTTGCGAGGTTCCCATGACGTGAGCCATGACGATCGAGAGCAAGCGGGCGCCAGCGCGCGCAGTGTCCTTGTTTCCTCTTTGGTGCTAAGGAGGCAAGCACAGGCGAGGAGTACCCAGGCGTCATGCAAAGGTTTCCATATTGGTGCAACGAGACCAAGAGCAGCAAGACGGCAAGACGGAGGTCACCATGGAGCCCAAGGCGGCGTCACCACCAGAGCCTTTGGCTGGCATAGACTGCTTTTGTCAGGATGACTGTACTACCTGTCCCATTTCAAATTGGCCGTTGTGGCGTCCCTTCCCACTCAATATTTGGGGAGAGGACCAGAGCCTCTATAAATAGGATTAGCCACCACAGTAGGAGGCAACGGAGCCTCAGCCATCTCATCTTCGACTAGATCCAACCTATCCTCACACCCACCAAGCACAAGAACACCTCACCCCAGGAGGCTGTTCTTCCCCTTGTACTGTTCATCCTTGGCCCGAGAGGCAATCTACCACACCACACTGGAGTAGGGTATTACACCACAACGGTGGCCCGAACCAGTATAAATCTAGTGTCTCTTGTGTTGCGAGTTCGTCGAGCTAAGCTTAGAGATCCCGGTGAGGCTAAGAGCGTGATTCGGTAGGGGGAGATCTTCGTGTGCACCCCAGTGTTCGAACCTTGAGGGTTTTTCCGAAACCCGAGATCCGACAGGCCCAGCAGTAAAACCAGGCAACCAAACAAGCCTCTCCCTTCCCGCGCGGGCCTGGTTAGGCTGGATGCGGGCAACCAAACACGCCCTAAACGATGTGTGGTTGTCACAAGTAGTACTTGGCATCTATAGATGACGTTGTTAGTTAATTAGGTTGTATATGTGCATCTGCTCATTGAACAACTGCCATAGTTGCCGCACCATTTACTTGGCGAAAACAAAACGTAGGAGAGTGCGATAAGGGATCTCCCGTGGCCACGGGTAATATGTCCTTCTTGGTCAAAATGTCTTAAACCACGAATGGTTAGGTTCATGATCGCATCCGTGTGTCATTGTTTAGCATGCAGTACCCATTTTGAGTCCGTCTGGCGTGTAATGCCCTAGTACGTCCTGTTCATACGCCGCCACATCTGACCGTGTGCCCTGGTTAATTTCACGGCTTTAGTTTAAGAATGGGTGTTGCACCCGGTCAGACTGTAGCGGGTAGCAGGCTCTGTGTTTGACGCATTAGTAGTTCTCGCTTCTCGACGAGGAGCTGCCGACACACACATCAGCCTTGGGTAAAAACGTTGCCGTGTTAGAAACCAACAGAACCCACACCATCGATGGAGAATGTGTGCTCCCCCATGTCATTTACGTCCGACCCAAACAACCGTTGTTCATGCCACACTTCGTTATTGAGTGCACACGGGCCATGGTCGGACAAGGAGAATCGCGTCCAAGCCACCGCACTGGTCGACCCAGACGCAGGGAAGGAAGCCATCCTCGCCAAATTCGCCGATATTCAGAGAGCGGTCGTTGTGTGTCCATCCTCTCTGTGCAGAACTTCCTCGTCTGTTCCACGAAGTTACCTGATTATCTAATCTTGTGTAACTAATGTATTTTTTAGTATTCTCTATTCACATTTTTACTATGCAAAAACTTTCCGTTTATGTAGCTTAAAGCGAAATACTATACTTAGTAAGCTAGGTCTATTAGACCGGTAGCACCGCAGTCCACAAGCTTTGTGCGCTGCAGTAGATGCCATCCAACCAGGAGCTAAGCTTTCAATTTTCTTGGAAAGGAAATGATTTCTACTAGAGCGTAAAATTCAGAGTAAACAAATAGATCAAGTGCATCCATAATTCCTTAGTACTCCAAAATTCAGAGTACAGTAGTACGGAGCAAGGCAGGATTATGGTGCCCACGTTATAACCAGTGATTCTAAAATAACAACCAAAATGGTTTTGCTTATTCATGTAGAAAACCACACCAAATGAATTAAAAGAGAGAATCAACTCTGAGGCCAATGAAATTACCAGCTAGAAAAAAACAGAAAACTCTTGAACGAATTTTTAGCCAGGAAAAAGACATGCATTATTTTCTGGCATTCCATCAAACAGTGTTCAAGCATTTGTTCAGAACGATCAGAAACCTGTGGATCAATTGAAGATTCAGAGCAAAAGCTTAAACAACCTATGAATGCAAAACACTAAGCTAGCAAAAAAATTAGGCTCAAGCTATGTTTGGTGCCACCTCCGTCTCGAATTTCCTCGCGCGTGGCCTTGTCTTGCTCCTCAAGACCCCAGTTCTGCGCATGGCAAACACAAGGCATCACCATCATGATTCTTGGTGAAGCATGGCGACCTAGATGCAGAAGCTTGGGACACCAGACCACATATACGGCTAGTTACCTGCATCATCAAATCCAAAACGCATCACACAGGAAACCAAACAAAAAAAATATTGATTAGGAGCAGGCCATGATGAGGGAGCGGGCGAGGGGGAAATTCAGAACAACAACATTACATTCAGAGGGCCGTAGTTAGAAACACAAAAGTTAAGATATACATCAGTAGACAAACTAGAAAGAATTGGATTCATGCAACGTCCTGGTAACTAATCTAAAGGGTCCCGATAACTGCCAGACGTGTGGTGTATCGGGTGGTTGTGCCGCACGCCTCATGTGGCATGGATAGGAACCCGCCCGCACGACCGCGTCCGGGCGCGCAAAGCCACAGCCCGCACGTCCGGTGTGTGGCAAACCCGCCAACACGTCCGGGCCAGACGACCACGCTGCCCGCACGACCCAGCCGTCCCGGCCTCCTTTCGATCCCCAGTCCCGACTGCCGCCATCGTCTCCCACCTCTCGATCCCCTACCTCCATCACCGGCCTTCACTGGTTGCCATGGCAACCAGAGCAGATCCGTAGGGCCTTCCCACCGCTAACCACACCCCCTCCCCCACCCCCACCCCCCCCCCGCCCCCCACTCCAACCCCGCCCTCCAAAGATAACCAACTAAAAGCAAGTGAATCTCCGATCTCCTACTGCTTCTCATCCTTCTTCTGGGTAGAAAATTGCAAATTTACCAACGAAGGTGGCGACTGGATCCACGCTATCAGGGCAAAACACTACATGGTTTTGTGTGTCTTCGCATTTGCCAAGCAGCATACACCAGATCTGCCATGTACTACGCTAGAGTTAAGCTTAAGTTCTCAGTTCGCTTGGTGCAAGTAGTTGGTAATGAATGGATGCGTAGGAATCCCTAAAAAAGGGAGAGAAATGAGAAATTTGGAATAAAGGGGGTAGGAAAATTAGTTGCCACTTGTGTCTAACGTCAGTTGCCACCTATCATTGCCGTTAACTGCCACCATGTTAACCTGTTGCTTGCCATCCTATTGTGGTGGCTGTTGCCATCGAATCAAAAGGATAGCTGGCACCCAGATTTTAGAAAAAAGAGTGGATGTGCATGTCCTACTTGCCACGATGTGTTGGTTGCCTACACATGAAAATGTGATAAGACTGCCGTGTTATCTTGTACGTGCAAGCAGTAGAAGAATACATTTTTTGCGGATTATTGATGTGTTCTTGTTCATGCAGTGATTGAGAACACATTGGCAGAAACAAAACGCGGAAAGAATGAATCATGAAGATGGCGCTGATCCTTGGGTTTCTCAAAGGCCAGAAACGCCTCCTTGGGATGCAACAGAGTACAGTCAACTCATTTCTGCAGGGCCGTTGCTGCCACTACTAGAGCAGTACGCAGGCATTGGTATGATGCATGATAACGAAGAAAAGAACATTTGCCATGTTCGCGATGATGAAGATGACATTCTACTTATGTCCTACACCGTCATTTTTCGCAGGTTCTTATGACCAAAACACACTCAGGGGGGCACCATGGCAAGTTCAGTCACAGGGCGCTAACACTGACAAATGTACGGGCAGCCAACTTCAACTAGCTAATGTGGCAAATCAAGGTAACGCATACGAAAATGAAACATACTGGTGTGGACATGAAAAATAAACTTGCAAAGGATGGCAAAAGACTCACGAGTTATGTCGGAAAAAATGCAGAACCTTCATGCAGCACGTGGCATCAGGCGGCACCCATGTACCTGCCATCGACGTCATACACAGGTGAGTCCATAAAAAGTGAAGTTGCAGACGGTGAATTAGCAGAAGGAGCATAGTTGACAACTGCAGTTGCCATGACTGAACAACTGCAGTTGCCATCCCTGGACAACTACAGTTGCCATGTCTGGACAGCTGCAGTTGCCATGCCTGGACAACTGCAGTTGCCATGCCAGGACAAACTGCAGTTGCCATGTATGATCAAAAATGTGATTGCAATGTACAAACAACTATGGATGGCAAGTGTGAACAAATCTATGTGGCATTGTTGGACCACTGCATGTTCCATGTTGAAGAAACTACAGTTGCCATGCATTGACCAACTACTACCATGATTACAGGTTATTACGGTGGTGCTACCTCAGCAAACGTCTCATGGCAAGCTTCACATATTGCAGACAGAGCACGTCAATTTGGTGTGACAGACCACACAAGATGGGCACATGCGGCACAACAAGGTAAGGAAATTTGAACCACAAAAACATCACTGCATTTGTTTTTATGGGAATAGCATGTGAGGAAAAGAAGATTTGTAGCAGTGATGGTGGAAAAAATCAAACAGAAAACGCTAACAAGTGGTCGTGTGCAATGACTCATATATTGTCTTCGGGATTTGCCAATTGCTAAAAGCATGTGTGCAGCACTAATGATTGATCGCATTTGCCTAGTGAGCTCAAGCCTAGAATACAAAGTTTTGATGCTAGAATATACTGGTTGCCATGTATTGGCAACAATATTTGCCATGTATGTAGGACTGCAGCTGCCATTGATATAGAATCCAAGTTTTGGTACTGAAAGGAGCTGGTTGCCATGCATTGGCAATAGTAGTTGCCATGTTTGTTGGACTGTAGCTGCCATGACTGGAGAACTACAGTTGCCATGCATGTCCACATGCAGACTCACGGCTTGCTGTTTGAATGATGTCATGCCAAATCACTTGAAGTTTATGTACTCCGTTACGATAAACATGTCATTCAAGCAAAATCTTACGCTCGTACCTGTTTTTTTATTACAGGGCCTTCAACTACAATCAACAGCGGTGCGGGGACATCTACTGCGGGGAGCTCTGAGCGCACGGAAGACGCGTTCCACCAGCCAGCCAACAATCATGCTGCAAAAAATGCCGAGTCAGAGTCGAAAATGGCAAACATTCCAGCAATGCCGACAAGCACACCTTTGAACATAAGCACTGGCAACACTCAAGTAGATGAAACTGCAGCCGATACTGAAGTGAATGATGAAACTGATGACGAAGCACAAGGGGATGAAGATGGTGGGCAATCAGAGATCATGGTACCTCGGCCACCTTACGTTGGGCAGAGATTTGAATTGTTCGCAGAGGCAAAGGAATTCTACCAGACATATGCAAAGTTCCATGGATTTGCGGTCAACACCGAATACCATAGGAAAATTAAGAAAACTAACGAGTACAGCAGAGGTGAGATGAGGTGCCACAAGGCACGAAGGAATAAGAAGGGGAAAGGTGTTGCGCCTGTCGTTCCGGAACGAAAGAGAGGTATCATTCTCAAGACGGAATGCCCTATCCGGTGTAAGCTAAACGTAGATGGAGCACAGTGGGTGGTCACTAAATATTTTGATGAGCACAACCACAAACTCATAAAGAAGTTCGACCTGGTAAAATTTCTGACCGCCCACAGAGGATTCACCCCCCTCGAGAAGAAATTCATAATGCTGCTACATGATTGTAACGTCGGTCCATCAAGAATGGTCCAGATACTATCACTCATCCACAGCTAAAAAGGGACTTTGAGTAGCATGCCCTACATACCAGCTGACGTCACAAACCTAAAGGCAAAGTACCGTAGAGAGAGCAAGTTGGCTGACATAGAGGCCACAATGGCCTACTTCGATGAGAAAGCGAGGGAAGATCCAGATTTCTTCTACAGGATAAGATTGGACGATGAGGACCGTGTCAGGAACATGTATTGGGTGGATGGTGCTGCAAGAAGAGCCTACAAACATTTCCGAGATTGCATTTCATTCGACGCGACATCTCTCACTAATATGTACAAGATGCCATGCGCTCCATTCATAGGAATAAATAACCACAATCAGTCATTGCAGTTCGGATGTGGGCTCGTTCGGAACGAAGACACGGATGGGTACGTTTGGCTTTTCAAGACCTTCTTGGAGTGCATGGGTGGACTTGCTCCGATGAACATAATAACAGACCAGGATTTTAGCATGCGTGCAGGCATAGAGGAGGTCTTTCCGTTGGCAGTGCACATGCACTGCAGGTGGCACATTATAAAGAAGGCTGAGGAGACACTAGGACCGTTCTTTGCTGACCGTCCAGACCTGCACAAGGCATTCGAGCTGTGCGTGGACCACAGCTTGACGGTGGAGGAGTTTGAAAGGGGCTGGATGGCTATGATTGAAACATATCAAGTCCAAGACCACGAGACGCTTGCTAGCTTGTGGGAGAAGCGAATGTACTGGGTGCCGGCCTACTTCATGCAGTGCTTCTTCCCGTTTCTGCAGACTACACAACGCAGTGAGGGGTTCAATGCTGTTTTGAAACGGTACGTGAGCCCTGGAAACTCATTACTACAGTTTGCCAAGCAGTACACTGCTTTGCAACAAAAAATATTGGGATCCAAGCTACAGCAAGAAGCAAACACCGCGCTCAAGCAGCCAAAATTGCTAACGTATTTACCAATGGAGAGGCAGATGAGCAAGATATACACCAACACGATTTTTAACAAGTAAGTCAGTTGTGTTACAATCTTATTTGCACAAATCATGAAGGTACCAGGTGCCATGTAGAATGCAATGCGGTTGAAATGCTTATTTGAAAATGATGATTGTGTTGAAAAGTAGCCATTAGGTACAGAGTAAACATGATATGTAGTTTCCATGCTTAATGAACTACAGTTTGCCATGCTTAATGAACTACAGTTTGCCACGTTCACTCAACTGCAGTTACCATGTTTGCGTAACTGCAGTTGCCATGTTTGATGAACTGCAGTTGCCATGTTTAATGAACTGCAGTTGCCATATTTAATGAAATGTAAATTCCAATGGCCATGATGGTATGGAATACAAACGCCAAATTGAAGTTGTTATGTAGTTTCCATGTTTAAATGAAATGCAGTTGCCATGTTTAATGAACTGCAGTTGCCATGTTTACTCAACTGCAGTTGCCATGTTTAATGAACTGTAGTTGCCATGTTTGAACGAATTGTAATTCCATTGGCCACAACAAACAAAAAGGTGCTACAAAAAACTTCACACAAGAGTTTAACAAAAACCACACAAAACTTGTAGATTCCAGAAGAAATAAAGCGTGCCAGCATGTACACGGCTTTCCAGGTGGACGAACATACGTTCAAGGTGTGTTCTATCATGGGCATGTCGGATTCAGAACCTAAAGACCCAGACAAGGGAAGGAACTACTTTGTGAAGGCATCGATAAGCGAAGGCGAATACTACTGCAAATGCTGCAAGTTCGAACAGGAGGGATTGTGTGCTGTCACATTCTAAAAGTAATGGACTTGAACGCGGTGACACGAATGCCCCGCCATTTCATAAGGCGGCGATGGACTTGGGACGCTGACGACGCATTGGCGCCGCAAACATCAAACGCAGTTTTGGCCGTGCATGACGAGAGACCAGAGTCAACCATGGAAGCCGTGAGGCACGTTGTGTTGACAAAGAACTATGCTGAACTAATTGATGAAGCGTGCAAGAGTGATGAGACAGCAAAGGTCGCACAAAAACACAGGAAGGCCCTCAAAAGAGAGCTTGATGAGATCAAGAAGAGGAAAGCTGAGGAAGCCTTACACAGGTTCCCCCGCACATCAAGTGTGCCTTTGTCCACAGGGCCATCATCTGAAAACTCGGAGGTAGGATCTGGAACAGCAAGCACAAAAACACAGGTTAGGAACCCGCCCCGTTCCATCACAAAAGGGCGTCCAATAGAGATAAGATACAAATCGGGATTGGAGATTCAAGCAAAACATAAGAAACCAAAGAAAGGGACGGGTAATCCGTGAACAACATTGGAGCACTTTGACTTGGTCCATGGTGACATTTTTTTTGTAATCTAGATGTTCTAAATTTTGTAAAAACTGGAGAATGACTCTTCAGGTGCATCAGAATCTGAAGTAAAAATGCCATGAAGGAATAGCTGCAGTTGCCACGTGTATGGCACTGAATTTGCCATGTTACTTGAACTGAATCTGCCATGCAATTTCTACTGAATCTGCCATACCATTTCTACTGAATCTGCCATGCCATTTCTACTGAATTTGCCATGTTTTTTTACTGAATTTGCCATCTTATTTTTTACTGAATCTGCCATGTTAGTTGTACTGAACATGCCATGTTAGTTGTACTGAATCTTCACCGCGTAGATTTCCATGTTCAGTCAGCGCATTTTAGTCACACATATTGTATTCTGGTGCAAACTATGGGAAACAAGCTGAAACGGTCTCGTGCAGCAACCACACAGGTTACTGCTCCGTGATCAAACTACCATGCTAGCCGGTACAGTTAGCAGTGCAAAAAAAATGAAAAAGCCAAACAAGAAAGAATGATAACTTTCACTAACCATGACTGATCTACTACATTTGCCATGTTTTCAGACATCAAGGACGCATTCAAAACACCATGCTGGTACTACCAACCCACAAGCACATAATAATACTGAACACACATAAACGTATATGCTGTCAAACCTAAGTAGGTTCACATCCACACATATATTACAAACTATTCAAATGTCACTCACACGCCACCACTGTATACTAGGCTACGGGGAGATGCAGTCATAGCATATTACACGGACATAGTTTTGAAAAGACAAGGTAATACCTTACATTCCTCGGCAACAGAATGTAAGGTAGGCGTTCAGTCAGGAGCACCACGTGATCACTTGTACTTCTTGGTGGCTTTCTTCACAGCTTCCTCTATGAACTCACGTGCGTTGGACCGTGTGTTGAAATCTTCATTCATCAACCAGTTCCATGTGTAAATTTTGCGGAGCTCGACGACCATTCCAGCTGTGATGACAGGAACCCGTCGACCTTCCCACTTTGCAAGGTATTCCAACATGTGGAAGCCGCAGTCGTGCCTAAACAAGAAAAGAGTCAGGTTAACTCACAAGAACATATAGAAAAAATCATAAACTTCAATTCAGAGGTGACAAAAAAGAGAGGATGAGCATTGGTTTGGAGGACACATGAGGAAAACATGGGAAAATATTGGTTTCCTTGATTCGTAGTCGCCACGTACTCAATTGGAAAATGTCTGATCTGGACCTTTGAGTTTTCATAGTGACGGTTCCATGTCTCTTTGAGGTTGTTAATGAAGTATTCAGCATGCGTAGTAAGGTCTGCATCAGCTTCTAAACGCATTGAATCAATCACCTCAAAACGTTGGTTCTTCAAGTCAAGGCAGATCGCACAGTGGTGGCCACACTTGTCGTGTGGGTCGTGTGGTGCAAGCTCCTGGAACATGGGGAACAAGACCTGCAAACAAAAATGAAGGAAAGAAAAGAAGTAGAGCTCGCATTAAGAATAGAAATGATGAAGTTGGCAAAATGACATGTAAAGATATCACCGGTTACACTAACAGGCACATGAGTGACTACGAAAGCATCAAGGGTCCAAGAAAAGTGGACCAACGTATAATGTTTAGTTGTAGTGGGTAATTAAAAGAAGTTGTCGTCCATGTATGAACAAAGTTGCCCTGTATTTTAGTTTGAAGTTGCCACATAGGTTGTCTTAGGAAAGCAAATCAGAAGTCATTTTACATGGCAGCTGTTGCCACATGAAACAGCTGTCACAAAACAGGGTGTAGCCCACATCTGAAGCATAGCTACTGGCAAAAAAATAACATGGGAGGAAAAAAAGTGCAAAAAAGGAAGGAGTACTCACACATTTCTTCATTGTGAGCTTGAAATCACCATGCGCAGCAAAATGCTTCCTCGGGATTTTGTGGTGGAAGTCACCATCCCATATTTTGCACGTCACAGTGTACTGCATGATTGTTTTGTCGGGAGACATATCCATATGCCTGTTGATGAAGTCAATCCCACATGCAACTACATTCTTCGACATTTTACCGAGTGGCCTCACAGACTCGGCAAGATCACCCAGGTCGACGTACGTCGCATCACATTGTATGATCTTGGTTCTGTCCAAACATGAGCTGTATGAAAATGATATAACATGAAAGAATCATGTCTACTAAGTGAAAAAAAGAAATACAACGTAAACGGAGCATATCTAGAAATATCAAAAAGGATGAATAGTAAAAAAGAGCAAAGCAAATGAGAGGTTGTTGTGGGTGTGGTCATTACGCTTTCAGCTCCTTCATGTGATTGCTGTTGGACCTCGCATTTCCAAAGCGCTTGACAATATCGTACAGCTGGTTCTGATCCTTTGTGGCCTTGACTTCCGGCTCATAATCATCCGCGGGTGGCACGTGAACTACCCTACGCTGCCTCACAGAACCAGTGGTGACACTTCTAATGGTATCCTCAGATACCGACTCAGCAGGCGCGTTGGAACTTGATTGGCCCTGACCTCGTGAAGACCTCCTCTGCAATGCTGACTCCTCAATCCTGCGGTAAGCTTCATCAAGTGACGGCGTAATCTCCTCAGGGGTGGCTGCAAGGATAAAAAAAGTGGGTTAGGATACCTGGAAAACAAAACAAATTTAGTGTGAAAGAAATGTTGCAGAATATGAAATGTAGGCACAGAAAGTAGGGAGTTGCCATGTGCAGGCAACTCCAGTTGCCATGTGCAATGCATTGTAGTTGCCATGTGACAACAACTACAGTTGCCATGATCTATCAACTGCAGTTGCCATGTGCTTGCAGAATGGAAAATGCAGCATGGCGACAGAAAAATGTAGGTGACAGCATGCAAGCAAATCCAGTTGCCATGTCCATCAGATAACATTTGCCATCACAAAAGTGAGAACCCCAAAAAAATGCTTGGGACAAAAGTCATACTAAAAAGATGTATACACGAATATGATAAACGCATAAGAAATGTACCTTACACAACCGGCTCTGCGAACTTCACAGCCTTCCTGCCCTCGACCATTGGTTGCGCCATCATTGGGGCCATGCCTGCCGGGAAAGCAAAGGCAATTGGTGAAGGATCTTGCACCACTGGTTCATCTTGACTGCGATCGATGCCAAGGCTACAGCTCGGTGGGGTGAAGGCCATTGGGTGCCTCTCCTGCCTACTGGCCGGACCGCGAACAACTTGCTGGGCAGAATCCAAGGGTGAATGATCAACAAACATTTCTGCATCGGCTGCTGCAGAATCATCGGGCTTATTCGTAGGGCGGGGCGTGCTGTCAGCGGTATCAGTCGCAACTTTCTTGACAATCTTCTTGTTTGGGCTGTAGGGGACACCGATGTTGACTGGGAGCTTAGAAGTGCGCAGATTTAAGCTGGGGTTATCCACTGCGGGTAAAGACGCAGTCTGCTCCGCACGTTCACCTTCGTCAGTCGTGCCTGGCTTGCCACCTGGGTCAGTTGTACTCCGGTCTTTCGTTCTCTCCATAACATTGCTTCTGGCAGGTGGTGGGAACAGTGTGGACGCAGGCACATAACCAGAGTCATCTCTGCTGCTCCTAGCTACAGCCGGCGCGTTGGGTATGTCTGCAGATTGCTTGCGGGGGCTACGACGCCTAGGTGGAAGACCAGCTCGCGCAACGGTCACCTTGGCAACCTCTGGAGCATCAGAAGCTGGAGTTGTTGTGCCAAGAGTCTCACCTATGGATGGCATATCATTGTGAACTGTCGCCTCAACCCCTTCTTTCATGGACGAAGAAGTGCCACCACCCACGCGCTTGGAATCCATGTCAGATGAGCGGGAATCTTCCTTGCTTAGGTTGATCTCGGGGGCGTCCACTTCAACACTTGCTGATTGTGTGGCATGGCTCACAGCAGCATCCTTCATTGCTAGCAGAGTGGGCAATATTTCAGCAGTCCTGGCAGATACCGACTCGTCACTCCCAGATGTATGGATGCCTGCTGTCGTAGCCTGCACATCTGCAACCGGCGGAGATGCTCGGCCGCTTGCATCAGAGCTAGTGGGAACAGTGGACGCTGCAGCAGCAGGTTTGTCCACTGGCGCCTCATGAACGTCTGAGCTGCCACCTATCGACAGCTTTGAGTGTATGCGTTCGAGTGGGTCTCTGGGGTTCTGCTTCGTCACGCGTGTGGTAGTCTTCTTCACCCTGAGAAAAACACACGAACATTGTTAGATGAACAGATGATAGTTTCCATATAGGTAGAATAAGAGTTGCCATGTGGACCAGTTAGCAGTTGCCATGCGTAACAAGCAGCAGTTGCCATGGTAGACATCTTAAAAAATGTAAGAAATGTGTGATGTGCCAGGAATGCCATTTCAAAACTAGGTGTGGATGAGTGCACAAACAGATGGAAAAGTTGGTAGTTGCCATGTAGGTGGAATAAGAGTTGCCATCTTGACTAGTTAGCAGTTGCCATGCAAAACAATCAGGAGTTGCCATGTAGTAAAAAGAAATAGAGCATGGGAGAAATAGCAGTTGCAAATGTGGGACTCATGGCAGAAGCCCATGTGGCAAGCTGAACAGCTGCATTGAAAAGCAAAAATATAGCAATATGGCGATGAAAAAGAACAAGGATAACCTACTTCTTGACTGTCTTCCTCAAATCTGGCAACACGACAGGATCACCGGTGTTGGACGTCGACGTACGAGGAGATGACCTAGTGGAAGGCGTGTCACCAGCAATAGGGGCACCCGTGTTCAATCGAGCAGAAACACGGGTGGGCGTTGGTGCTTGTTTCTTCGTAACTGCTCGTCCACCAGCTGTCGCCTCACTTCACATATAAGAAACAGGCAAAAAAGGTGCCAAGTGTCAGACACGAAAATCGTTGCCACGCTTAGCAAAAACAAATTGAAAAAAGGGGGTCAATCTGTTTGAAAGGAGAGACAAAACAAAACACTAAAATAGAAGTCGAACCTCCTCCCAGCAGCTAAGGGATCGGTCCTAGGTCTCTTGACAGGAGATCCCTGCCCAACATCCTCTGGATCCCTCCCCCTCTTTGAGGGCGACACCCCCTTGCCTCTCGCAGCTGTATGTTCTTTGACTTTCTCCGGTGAGGGGACATCTGGTGCACCCTTGCCCTTCTTACCACCTGCACGAACTTCAACATGTTCATCATCGTTGGTGTCATGATGACCGTTCTCCATGTCATCGTCATCATCCTTGTCGAGAGCAGCATCTCCATCTAGTTCATCTGGTGTGTCCGGAAGCTCCTGCGAGCTGTTGTAGTCGTACCGACCACGGCAACCAGTTGGCCGATGTGTCCGTTCTGCAACAAAAGGAGTGAAATGCCTCGCAACCGCGTCGCTGTCAGAGCCATTAAGGGACGTCCAACCCTCAACCAACTTCCCGAGCAAGCTGGTCATTCCGGATGCAAACTGCCCAATTAGATGCTCAACAGGTGCCCTCGCCTGTGCACGAAACAAGAAGCAGCAGTAACCAACCGTATTAAAGTCACGTGCACAAGATCAAAATAAACCAAACACAAACATAGATATATATATATCGTTGATTACCTCAACAGGACAAGACGGAGCTGAGTGCACGTCCATCCACTTTCCAAAGTTTTGAGGCCCACCAAACACGTTGTAGTCTATAGCATGCTTGGCCATCAGCTGGAAAAAACCAAAAAAACAGCTAGCATGTAAAGAGAAAAAACAATGAACACTAACTAACAGTTCATGTATTGCAAAAATAAAAATAAAAGAGGAAGAGGATAGAAGTTCCAAAATGGATGGCAGAGTTGCCATGTGGCGTCAGACATGGATACCATGCGCAGACAGCCATGGCTAACATGGTAGTCATCTCTTGTTAGCCACAGACGGTTGCCGTATGGGGATTTTTTCATATGTTATGCAATGTCAAAATTAAAAGAATGTCGTGCAAAGAAAGAAGCCAGAACTAACCTGCAGTTTCCCGTATTTCGTATCAGTTATCTTGTCCGCGGCAAGCTTAGCCTTGACAGCATCGTAAGTCCACGCAGAAACAACAAACTTTTGTGGAGGCGGCGGGCCTCCTATCCCAGTAAAGTCCACAGTGGACAGATCAAGACGATCGACGTACATGAGCTGATGTACAACAATTTAAAAAGAAAAAATATCAGTTGCCATCATGGTATTTTGCAAAAAAGAAGCTAACGTATGTTCCTTCAATCATCAAGTTGGAGGGCATGAAGAAGGAAAGAGTTGCCATGTATTTCTGTTAGTTGCCATCTACATGTGTTGGCAGTTGCCATCTAGTTATATTGGCAGTTGCCATCTAGTTATGTTGGCAGTTGCCATCTAGTTATGTTGGCAGTTGCCATTCTAGTTATGTTGGCAGTTGCCATCTTGTTATGATGGTAGTTGCCACAATGTCACCATCATGGTTGCCATGCATGCTCAAGGAGCTAGGAGTGTTTGCAAAAGAGTAGTACAAAAATACCATTAAATGGAGTCGACAACCCTTCTGGTACATCTTGTTTGAGAATGCATCATGCAGGAAGTCCGCAATGAACTTACACCAATTCATGTTCTTCACTTCTTTCAGTTTTGCCTGCACGACACAAATTTCAGGACAAGAAGTTGCTGCATCAGAAATCAAAATGGGAAAACATCAAAAAAACTGGCAGTGACTAGCTTACAGATGACATAGGAGTCAAAAGATTGAAGGAAAAAAATGAAGGAGTAGAGATACAGCATTCACCAGGATGGGGAAGCATTTGTTGCTTGGGCGAAGAGATGTGGTCGGCGCAAAAACAGCTGAGATCAGGTACATGAGTAGCTTCATCTTAAAAACTTCGCCATGGGTTTTCATGCCCTCAAGCGAATTTGCCAGCACGGTCGTGTTCGGCATGGATGTCATCCCAGGAAACAAACGGGCAAACAACGTTTCCTCAATCATATTATTGACCTCATACGGGACTTTGATCTCTCCGCGGGGCACACCCAACATGCAGAACATGGATTCCTCGTGTAACGGCAGTCTTCCACGTCCCGGAATCACAAATTCCCTGTAGGCGGGCTCGAAAATCTCACCAAGCCAGTCGCATACAGGGGTTCACTAGATTCTTTCACCGAACATCCATCAGATCCTGCATCCCCAACTAGGCAGCAGCTCCCTTCTGGTCGTCGGTGAATCCCTCGGTCAATATAGTCAGGCGTTCCTGTGAAGCCCTACTGCGATTATGTTTCTTCTTCTGCAAAACAGAGAAATGATCATTTGTTGCCATGTTTCACTATCATGAAGGTTTAGACCCTATCAGACGATTGCAAACTCAACATGACATTCAAAAACATATGGGGGAAGGGGGCTGGGGGGGGTGGACAGTTACCTCATCGCCGTCTGTTGTCCATCTAGTTGCGCGATTCTGCCGCGGTAACTCCATGAAATCATCATCATCGTCTTGATGATCGCCGCGAGCCATTCTACTGAGGTAAGAACAAAGCAAAATGTCAGGGTGGAAATGAAAGTATGAAGTAAGCAGTTGCCACCTAACAGAATGTACTTGCCACATGGGCTCAATTGAAAGTGGCAAAAAGTTTAGGCAATATCGTATGAACACCCACACCCCCTATGATTGTCCAACAATAAATGTGGCAACAAAACACATTGGCTTCATTTGAAAAAAAGTACAGATCATAAGGCACTTGAAACAAAATGCTGAAGTTGCCATGTTAGCACAAGATAGTACGAAAAGAAAGGCACAAATCTTCGGCTGCACAAACATATAATGTGGCAACTCACACTTTGTCCTCATACAAAAAATGAGTTGTCATATATTCAAAGGCAAATGTACTAGGTTGAAATTGCCATATGTTAAAATGCAAGACAATTCAGAAATTGTTGAAAACATCTACTAAACAACCTGTAATGTGTCAACTCACACACTGACCTCATATTAAAAATGAGTTGCCATGTAGTACGGCCAAATATGTTCAGATATCACAAGTTTGCATGGCAAAAAACACAAAATTGAGTATATGGTACAGTAAATTTGCCACATTATCCTGCCTACATCATGGCAACAGCCATAGTGTGTTAATAGAAATACTTGCCACATGGAAATCATACTTGTGGCAACTGACACATTTGATCAGGAAATTAGTTGTCCTCCAGTGCACATAGTTGTCATATATTCAAAGGCAAATGTACTGGGTTGAAAATGCCATGGTAAAATACAAGACAATTCAAAAAGTGTTGAAAACATCTACTGAACAACCTGTAATGTGGCAACTCACACACTGACCTCATATTAAAAATGAGTTGCCATGTAGTACGGTCAAATATGTTCAGATATCACAAGTCAGCATGGCAAAAACACAAAATTGAGTCTATTGTACAGTGAATTTGCCACATTATCCTGCCTATATCATGGCAACAGCCTTAGTGTGTTAACAGAAATACTTGCCGCATGGAAATCATATTGTGTGGCAACTTACATATTTTATCAGGAAATTAGTTGCCATCTAGTGCACATAGTTGCTGAAACTGCCATGACTACCTATTACTACACTTTATCATGCCTACAGCATGGCAACAGCCATAGTGTGTGCACAAAAAAAGTTGCCACATGGAAAACAAATTTGTGGCAACTGACACAGTTGATCAGGGAATTAGTTGCCATCCAGTGCAGATAGTTACTGAAACTATCATGTCTACCTTCATAATGCACTTTGAAATACAACTACCTAGATCTAGGGTTCATTGGCAACTATCATAACCTGAAATTCGTCAACAAAAAACTTCCTACACTGATCGCAAATAGCATTTCGAGACAAATACATAACTAATGGATAGAAAAACGCCGGCTCAATCCCAAGGCAGAATCAGGATGTGGCTGCGGGCAGGCCGAGCCACACCGGCATGACAGCCGCGGCGGCGGCGGCCAAACTGTGCAATGCCACCGAAAACGACCAGCACAGGACTCCACCGCCGGCGGGAATGCCGGAGCATCGCGAATCCGCCTGAATCTCGATGAATCTCGAGCGGAAAATTGACCACAGAGGAGAGGGGAGAAATGCAAGGAAGGAACGTGACCGTGGGAAGGAGCATTACCTTCACTCTGTAGGCACTCCGGCGAATACGCTCCGGTCCGGCGAGTCCCACCGACGGGCGCGAATGTCGTCGACTCTTCCACCTCCGTCGTCGCCTTCTCCTCTCGCCTTCTCTTCCAATCGAATGAACTGCGGGGTGGGTTGGGTGAGTAATGAAGTGGAGAGTAAATGGAACCGTGAGGGGAGGAGGGGCGAAGTGCGCGACGTGGTTGACGGCAACCGCGGTTCGGGCGTGGCGTGCGGGCGCAGACCAGTTCCACCGCACGCCTCCGAGTGGCAACCGTTGACCGCGGGGGGCAACCGGCGTGTGGGCGAACACTCTCACACACCACACACGTGACTTGTCCTACGTGGCACACAAAATCAGCCAAAATGTGCCAAGATTCGTGCAGAAACTGTTGAACGGCGATGGAGGCGTTGTAGGGGAACGCAGCAGAAAACAAAAAATTTCCGACCTACGCACCAGCCCAGGACCACTATGGAGACTGCATACATGGTTTGATCTTTTTCGTTACCGACTCGTAGCGCAGCGGGAAGTAGAGTCGATGACGATCGGCGGTGCAGATCCCCGCGGCTAGGATTTACAACCTCCCAACCGCGAGGATGTATACCCTCATCTGCTCCTCAGACAGCCCTCCGGGAGGCGGTCGAACAGCCCTCCGGGAGGCGGTCGAACAGCCCCCCGGACGGTGTCGCGGACAGCCCTTCGGGAGGACCTTCGAAACTCGAACGGTCACTCGGACAACCCTTCGGGACGACCTTCGAAACTCGGACGGTCACATGGAAAGCCCTTCGGGAGGCACTCACGAACTAAGACCGAAACTATGATCTCTCTACAGAGTTGCACACATACGGTGTCATTTATCCGGCAGGGCTTCGCCGTCCAGAACTAGTTCCTGCCGGAACCCAGACAGCCTTTCGGCTCTACGAAACTATTTCGCGGGGAGGGAGAGAGAAGCCAGATCATTGCATGGCACTTGTATGTGAGAAGGGATGAGGTTTGGGCTGCCCACTCCTCCTCTATTTATAGGAAAGCCAAGGGGTAGGGATGGCTCACAAAAACCCAAAATGCCCATGCAAATGTCACACATGAAGGGCATAATGGGGAGTGAAGTGGAGCTCCATGGAGCCCCACACATGTGGCCGGCCAACCCCCTTGGGGGACCCCCATGAGGAGCATGCTTGGCCCCCAAGCCCTTCTAGAAAAGCCTTTTGGAGATATCCCAAAAGGTGACTCACCATAAAATATCCCAAAAAGCACTTTCACTATTCACGACGACATTTTTGAGCGTCTATTCGAACTGAAAATATTTATGTGGGCTTAGAACATTTCCAGTACCCACCAAAATTATTTTCAACGCGTTCCGAAACAATTCCGGTTTAGTGATTTTCATCTGCGAAAAGCATCTGAAGTGGCTCCGGCAGCTCCGGAACATTTCCGGTTTTTATCTCAGAAAATTCCAAAAAGCTTCCAGAATGATTCTGGCATCCTCCAAGAATTGTCAGGCATGTGCCAAAACCAATTTGACTTAATGGTGTATCCGGAAACAACTTTTCGGTATCATCGAAACTTATCCGATGACCTCTCTCTGCGGTACGATTCCGCTGTCCGAAACTTTTCGGTGTCCGAAACTTTTTCGGTGATTTTCTCTCAGACTCCCTGTCTAGTATTCAGCAGATAGATGAACCTTAAGCGTGTGACCCTATAGGTTCGGTGAAGTATAGACATGACCTGGAACCCCTTCCGATCAATGATCAACATCGGAGCCGTGGACACCCATATTGACCCCTATACCCACACGAATGAATATTCGAGTGAACCTCCAGTTGCAGTGAGCTATTCCTGTTGCTTTGCGATATGTCACAAACACCCGAGGTGAGATTTATTGCATGCCCATGGACGAACAATTTGTCCACCATGCAAGTTACCTTGTTACCGGTTTTGTTCTCTTTTCTCGTTTCCGTGTTCCGGCATCCAAGTGATCAAATCACACTGTGTCTGGCCAGACGATGATGGATACCGTAATACCGAGAGGGCCCGAGAATATCTCTCCATCGTCGAAGGAGCAAATCCCAATCTTGAGCTATCAAGTTACTTGACACACTTTTCCATGAACCCGTAAGCCGCCGTAGTAGCCACCCATTTACGGATGACGTTTAACAAACCCCAAAGTTCATGAAGCAAGCATGAAGAAACTCGATACTCTCATGGTCTAAGGAATCATGCAAACGTTAACCATCTCTGTGTTATGTACCATTAACTTGTGACGAATGAATCTCTTAGCATAACATCATGCCGGGTCGATTCAACACAAATGTTCTCTTAACATTGTGCCCTCAAGGTTGCTGACATAGACATGCCCATGGTCAGGAAAACATAACCATCATGCAACACTTGAGCTAGTCTTAGAGGCCAGACTAGGAATACATTTTACCGTTTATTATTCCACACGTGCATATGAGTCTTCCTCCGAGCCTCGTGGTTATTGCAGACTCGAGAACCATAGCAGTTATAGCATGGAACATAAACATAATTATGAACTCGGAGATAAATAATATCATTTATTATTGCCTCTAGGGCATATCTCCTACAGACTCCCACTTGCACTAGAGTCAATAATCTAGCTTATGCTAATGCACTTCACACCTGTGGCACACCGGTGTAACTATGCTTCGCTTGTGGTATAGCCTGATGTCCAACGGATCTGACGACTTCAGTTCCGTGTGTATCTTTGCATGTCCTCGCGTTTTCACGTTTTCAAAAAATTCATATTTTGTGTGGACTTGGCTTTGTATGTATGTGAATCACAGGTCGAACCTGGATTCCTCAGACTGAGTTATGGAGCAACTACCTGCAGTAGTGTCCCATTGTCAAAAACCATCTTGGAACTATACTAAGTTCATGAATGAACTATATGATTCAACATCTTCTTTGTCGCTTCTAAAGTGTCAACATACTTAGCCCTTGTTATAGAATTCGCCACAGTAACTAGTTTGAACAAATTCCAACTAACTGTGCCACACATTGTGTGTTACACAAAACCCTTAATTTAAATCAAAAATCGCATGGAGAAAAGATGAAGACTGTATCGATGTAACATTTTACAAAGAACTCTTCATGATCTCTGCTTGCGAGAAAACCATGTCATCAGTACTTACTCTAGTACTCTGTGACATCTTTCACTGTTGTCCCATGATCAGTAATTTGATCACTTTGGTATCCATACTCGCAACACCTTGGGAGTATCGGACATATCTGGTTGTTTTACATACCATGGAATACATGATTAATCCAAACACAAAAGTGTGTGGAATCTGCATCATGTATTTTACTCATCAGTGTTTTGGGACACCGAGTCTTGCAAAAACTCTTTCCATGTGACTTTGGCAAGAATCACTCCTTGGCGTTTTAAATGCTAAAAGGTTTTAGCATCTTGTCAATATGTATTCATTGCTTAGCCCCATAAGGTAAATCTATCTCCATAGATCATCATGCCTAATATTGAGGCTATTTAGCCTAAGCACTTCGTCGAAAAACTATTTTCAAATGAAGTCCTAATTCGTGTCAAGAAATTTATTTCCAATTCCAATGTGCCAAGCACATAAGGTTTTTAGAAATATTATTACGCTCCCACTTACTTTCTTGAATTACAAGCATCTTCGTTACCCATTGATGAAGTCAAAACCCCTTTGACCATTTCATCAAAACACGAAGATTCCAACTCCATTTTGCTCTCTTCTGTCCATTGCTGGAACTCTGAAGTTTGCATACCTACTAGCATCCTCTGGATCGACAAATTACTTTGGACTGTATCATATACAAGTCCTAGCTTTCATTTCCATCAGATGGAAATCCTCTTATCACCCATGTTTCATATCTCATGATTGAAATATGTATTAATTGCTAGTTCAACCCGAACCGACTTTAAGCATCGCTACGATGAAAACAACCTCATCGTAGTCAACTCTTGAACTTGTTATTTCAACAAGTCGAGCTTTATGGATAAAACATTTTATCCGTATCAGTTTTAAGTTCCATAAATATTCGTTAGACTCTAAGTCTTCCGAAAGGTGTATCAAGGTTTTAATCTTGAATCACTTATATGGAAACTAACTCGGGTTGTATTGGCATTTAGCCAATTCTGGAGTTAGGGCCCATCAACGCTTCCTTGTGTATCGTAGGTATAATGTTGTTTAACAACAATATCTCGTTTGCGCACCTGAGAGGTTTGCACGAGCCTTGCCTACGTGGTTCAGCTGCAAGTTCGACCGAAGTTCATACATTTTATTGTAGAGACTTCCATATTAGTCGCAGTAGGAAACTCTGGAATTACTTCCAAGGTCTCTTTCCTTTGATCTGATGAAGATACCGTTTATCTCGTCGAGTTGCACTATTCTCCCACTCACCTTTTTGAAAGAACCATTCTCTTTAAAAGCACACCGTTTCGCGGAAAAACTATTTGCCTCGGTATAGTGAGGGAGGAATACCCAACATTTTGGTATAACCTACAAAGTAGCACTTGTCTGATTTGGAATAGGTTTGTAACCTTTTACACAAGCCCCATATTCCAAATGTTAAGAAAAGATATAACATGGTTGGTCGTACCATACCATGGCTTCATTTCAACAGACCCGATGTAGCTCTTTTCAGTGTAAAAGCCGCAGTCTCTAAAGCATCAATTTAAAAGGGATAATGGCAAATTTATTTATGTCATCTTTGACCTTACCATGTCATAAATGGTTTGATTACATCTCCACGGACTTTCCACTTGCAGTGGTGTTCCGGGAGGTGCAAGTTTATGAAACCCCTTTCACAACTCATCAGACATTCGCTAAACATGTGACTCAAATATTCATTTGTGCAATCAAATTGCAGAAACATAATTTTCTTGTTACAATAACTTCTACTTCATTTTTTAGAACCTTTCGAATGATTTCAAAAGATCCAGACTTACGTCTCATCAAGTAAATATCCATATATCTACTTGAGTCATTTCTGAAGATAAATAAATCCACCACTAACAACACTTATCGGACTACACACATCAAATGTATGATCACTAATAAGTTTGTTGTTCGTTCCTTATGGCCTGTGAACGGTATTTTAGTCACTTCACTTTTCGGAGGAAAGTTGCAAGTGTCAGATGATTCAAAATCAAAAAGACTTCAAAATCCATCATAATGGAATTTTCCGTGCGGGTTTCTCCAATGTGACCAAATGTAGTGCCACACTTGTGTGGTATTCTTTTAGTCTTGCGACATTTAGCGTCAGTGTTATGGATGTATCATATTACCCTCAATATTCATAACATACGTCCCATCTTGGATGGAAGCATGGCCCTTCATGTTATTCATAATACTTAACAACAATTGTTGGTTTTATGAACAACTCTTTTGCAACAAACATTGTGCAATGGGCTAGAGTGTATGAAACTCTAAAATGAATTATGAAAGTAAACCCAGAGGTATTGTATTATTATCAATATTCATAACATACATCTCATTCATAATGAAAGTATGGCCCTTGTGTTATTCATAACATCGAACATAAAAAGTTCTCTTATGAACAACCTTCTTGCAAGATACCTTATGCAATGGGCTAGAGTTTGTAAAAACTCTAAATGAATTATGAAAATAAATACAGACGGCAATACACCGATTGAAGGTATAGTAACATTTACTATGTTCCCTGTGTATACCTTAACCTCATTTCTGGCTAGTCTTTCAGTCCATAGTAGTTCTTACATCGAGTTGCAATAGAATGCAATCGAGCGGGCATTTTTGTGATGAACTCACAATACCCAAGAATTAGTGATTAACATGTTTAACCATAATTCGCAAGAACTATATCTTTGACAAGCCTTCTATACATCAAAAACTTGTATGACATTCATACATGAGCTGGATATTCCAGTCTTCTTTCCTTTTGCCTTTATACTTCTAGCAGTTTAACTTTTAGTATTTCTCCTACTCTCAGAAGAAGCACCCAACTTAAGAGTGGCATTAGCCCCAGACTTCCTAGGCGTGTAAGTCATACTAACACCCTTTGGACACTTCCTTTCTCTTTAAATTGTTGTTTTATTCACCTTTCATTATATGACAGGCGTTCTTCTGGATCCCTTTCCCAACAGTCAAATGCATAGTAAACACTTTTACTAATACTTGCAAACAAACATTGCTTTGTTTGTATCTGAAAATATTTTTCAGTTCCATGAATATCATATAACTATCCCAACTTTCGAAGTTTGGGTTTCATGGAAGCAAACATATTCCACTTGACCGTAACAGAATTCTAGCTTTTGGATCGAAGGACGAGAGTCACATGATCCATAGCATAAGCGGGAGGATACGGAAAGCATGCGATAGGACAAAGTCCTTCTCGGCACTTTTGAGGACAATCCTCATATTACGTTACCAATCGTAAAGTTTTAACCAGATATTTAACAGCTATTCAATTTTAATAGGGAAGGTGGAAATGCGAGCCATTATTCTACAACTATTATGCAAGAAACACTTAGACAGTGTTCATAATTAATTGCACTGAGAATTAAACATGTTAATTCAACAGTGCGCTCCCACTCAAATCAATATCTCTCATAATTGATTTTGAGTGATTCAAGATCCATATTTCTATTCGATGCCATTGACGGGTTCATCACTGATGACACGAATTTCAATCGGTAGGCCAACTTGCCGATCACATCTCTATGTGATTCTTGTTCATCTTTCGATGGGCGTGTTCCGAGCTCAGGACTCTCCTGCCTGAACGTCAAAGACAACCAAGTGATCTTGCTGCGAGGTCTGACCTCACCCGCCTCATTCCTCTCAATTCGTTCGTGCTCATGTGTACATGGTGCACCCCGAAAAGATACGAATTTTAGACGGTGCTACACTTGGGTGAACACTAACTACTTTGATATTTTAAGTGAGAGATCACCCTAATAAAAAGCGACTACCGCGCAATCAAGAAGGGTGCATCATAAGGGATAAACATCTCAGGCAATTCATAATAGCATGATATGGTATAGCCCTTTCTGACGGAGAAGTATTTCATTTCTTCGTCTTCAGCATTCGCGTCGGTGTTCACCTTCGCGAAGATTGCCACCACCTTGTCGATGCACCAGATAATATTGCTATCTCTATAGCTAACAAAATAATGCATTACAACAAGGTTGACACGCAGGTCATTAAAGTGCAATCATATGGCTCCAGCCATCATGCCGAATCATGACACGCAGGTCATGTTAATCAAATTACATCATATAGTCATCTCATACATAATCGAATTAGTATGAGCACTGCTATACCACATCACATGCACATCCTGCAAAACCAAGTTAGATGCCTCTAATCGGTTTATGCAAAATTTATTTTACGTGGCTTCTAAGGTTTTGACTTAAACCGCAGCTACCAACATTTTATCATCAAGTATGATTATTCAGGTTGCTAGATTAACATCTCGGGGTGTATGAAACACGGGAAAATTAAATCTCGAGCCCCATACTAAACTTCGTCATACGCATGACCCCCGTGCAGATCATATCTGCAATGCCCTTTCATCTGCGAATTTCATCTTTCTTTTGACTACGGCAGAACCCAAAGAACTGATAGCACTTCCATGATCAATCAGGATCACGGATTGCCAGAACTTTGTCAAATTCCACCATGCTGTCTCGAGATTGAGCAAACGCAAATTCTAGGGAAGCAACAAGAACCTCGGGTAACAGATTTCATCTGTCACCCGCATAAATAATTTTCAGGAATAGATCTCATCTACTACCTAATTATATTATGCAATACCCATACATCTCCATGTATTCTAGATCGAAACCTGCATCTAAGCATAGCACGGCTCTTGATGCCACTGTAGGGGAACGCAGCAGAAAACAAAAAATTTCCGACCTACGCACCAGCCCAGGACCACTATGGAGACTGCATACATGGTTTGATCTTTTTCGTTACCGACTCGTAGCGCAGCGAGAAGTAGAGTCGATGACGATCGGCGGTGCAGATCCCCGCAGCTAGGATTTACAACCTCCCAACCGCGAGGATGTATACCCTCATCTGCTCCTCAGACAGCCCTCCGGGAGGCGGTCGAACAGCCCCCCGGACGGTGTCGCGGACAGCCCTTCGGGAGGACCTTCGAAACTCGAACGGTCACTCGGACACCCCTTCGGGAGGACCTTCGAAACTCGGACGGTCACATGGACAGCCCTTCGGGAGGCACTCACGAACTAAGACTGAAACTATGATCTCTCTACAGAGTTGCACACATACGGTGTCATCTATCCGGCAGGGCTTCGCCGTCCAGAACTAGTTCCTGCCGGAACCCAGACAGCCTTTCGGCTCTACGAAACTATTTCGCGGGGAGGGAGAGAGAAGCCAGATCATTGCATGGCACTTGTATGTGAGAAGGGATGAGGTTTGGGCTGCCCACTCCTCCTCTATTTATAGGAAAGCCAAGGGGTAGGGATGGCTCACAAAAACCCAAAATGCCCATGCAAATGTCACACATGAAGGGCATAATGGGGAGTGAAGTGGAGCTCCACGGAGCCCCACACATGTAGCTGGCCAACCCCCTTGGGGGACCCCCATGAGGAGCATGCTTGGCCCCCAAGCCCTTCTAGAAGCCTTTCGGAGATATCCCAAAAGGTGACTCACCATAAAATATCCCAAAAAGCACTTCCACTATTCACGACGACATTTTTCAGCGTCTGGTCGAACTGAAAATATTTATGTGGGCTTAGAACATTTCCAGTACCCACCAAAATTATTTTCAACGCGTTCAGAAACAATTCCGGTTTAGTGATTTTCATGTGCGAAAAGCATCTGAAGTGGCTCCGGCAGCTCCGGAACATTTCCGGTTTTTATCTCAGAAAATTCCAAAAAGCTTCCAGAATGATTCTGGCATCCTCCAAGAATTATCAGGCATGTGCCGAAACCAATTTGACTTAATGGTGTATCCCGAAACAACTTTTCGGTATCATCGAAACTTATCCGATGACCTCTCTCTGCGGTACGATTCCGTTGTCCGAAACTTTTTTGGTGATTTTCTCTCAGACTCCCTGTCTAGTATTCAGCAGATAGATGACCCTTAAGCGTGTGACCCTATAGGTTCGGTGAAGTATAGACATGACCTGGAACCCCTTCCGATCAATGATCAACATCGGAGCCATGGACACCCATATTGACCCCTATACCCACACGAATGAATATTCGAGTGAACCTCCAGTTGCAGTGAGCTATTCCTGTTGCTTCGCGATATGTCACAAACACCCGAGGTGAGATTTATTGCATGCCCATGGACGAACAATTTGTCCACCATGCAAGTTACCTCGTTACCGGTTTTGTTCTCTTTTCTCGTTTCCGTGTTCCGGCATCCCAGTGATCAAATCACACTGTGTCTGGCCAGACGATGATGGATACCGTAATACCGAGAGGGCCCAAGAATATCTCTCCATCGTCGGAGGAGCAAATCCCAATCTTGAGCTATCAAGTTACTTGACACACTTTTCCATGAACCCGTAAGCCGCCGTAATAGCCACCCATTTACGGATGACGTTTAACAAACCCCAAAGTTCATGAAGCAAGCATGAAGAAACTCGATACTCTCATGGTCTAAGGAATCATGCAAACGTTAACCATCTCTGTGTTATGTACCATTAACTTGTGACGAACGAATCTCTTAGCATAACATCATGCCGGGTCGATTCAACACAAATGTTCTCTTAACATTGTGCCCTCAAGGTTGCTGACATAGACATGCCCATGATCAGGAAAACATAACCATCATGCAACACTTGAGCTAGTCTTAGAGGCCAGACTAGGAATACATTTTACCGTTTATTATTCCACACGTGCATATGAGTCTTCCTCCGAGCCTCGTGGTTATTGCAGACTCGAGAACCATAGCAGTTATAGCATGGAACATAAACATAATTATGAACTCGGAGATAAATAATATCATTTATTATTGCCTCTAGGGCATATCTCCTACAGGCGTGTGGTTGAGTTGGCTAACACCCACACGTGTGGGCGTTATCTTTTCTGATAAAAAATAGTAGTAATCTAGCTAGTATTACTTTTGCAGCTTGACGACCTATCCAGCCCGAGCAACCACAAAATCACACGCCCACCAACAATCAAAGGGAAGAAGCAAGAAGTTCGAGCACAAAAAGTAGGCCTTTTCTCAATGCCACCAAATTGGAGTCGCAGAGTAGATGTGGACCAGAGGAGGCCGTGAGAGGCCAGCAGGAAGCATTACAGGTCGTGCCCACTGTCGACCCTCCCGGGTAAGCCAGCAACAAGCCCTGCGTCTCCCGCCGGTGGGAGGAGACGGCCACAGCGTCCAACACTACGGAAGCCCGGGGCCCTGGTCTCCCCGGATCAAGCTCGGCGAGGTTGATGACAATATCAACGTGCCCCGTCTCCCTAGATCTCGCTGGTACTTGTGCAGCGGAATAGGGAGGGAGCCCATTGGGTAGCATGATGAAGGGATGGGGAGCACCAAGGTGATGTTGGGAGAGGGTTGGGGCGGTGTGACTCGCCGGGATGGTAGAGGTGGCTCGTTGTGGAGGGGAAGGGTGAGAGGGTTGGGGCGGTGGGATCTGGATGGGATGGAGAACGAGCGAGAGAGAGCTACGGGGTGGATAAACAAGCGAGAGAGAAACATGGTGGATAAAGTTTCGCACCGATCATGTACATGGGCCGACGGTTCTCCAGAACTTTACCTCCGGCTGCAATCATGGGCCCACGATTGCCAAACCTGCCGTCCTGCCAGCCTACTACTGCGTGCTACAGGGCTGGACGCAGGGTATGTGGTCCAGGTCTGGGTATAAGAGAATTATCCATCGATCACTTAAAAGAAGAAAATTGCAAAGAGGGAAAGGTGGGGGAGCCGATCCCAACACATATGGAGGTCTGTGATTGCAACTCTCTGGCAAAACTTTATATCTTTGCTTTTTCCTATATATATAGGTAAAATGTGTGGGGCACCTAAGTCCGAATATAGCAAGTCATATTTGTACTGCATGGCTTTCCAAATTTTGTTTGCATGCACTACAAGTATCAATGGTCAATAATTGCTTTCCAAAAAATAATATACTACCGGTTTCCTAGTATGATTCCTTTCCAAACAAAAAGGGTATGTATATATAATCCTATTTCTTAAGGTATCAAATATGATAAATAATACGAAACGTCGTCCCAAAGGTTTGTATGTATATTAAGGATGTTTTTATGGAATTTTCTAAAGTTTTACTTTTCAAGTTATGTAGTGTTTAAAAAAATTAAGACCGGGTCGGACCTTTTAACCGCTAATATTTCTATACAAATTAAGGTGACCAAAATGCGATCCTAATTAATTTTTTTACTTGTAGGGATATATGATGCATGTTGATACCCACTGACAATTATTTTTAGTTTAAGGAATGTTTGTTACACATACCCACACATGATCCTATGTATTTATTGTATTGATGTGTATACTCATAAATTTAATGCCAAGGTATGTAAATATGATGAGTATGCACATACAAGAAAAAATATATTGAGTACTCTAGGGTATCTAGGGTATAGACATACACCAAAAATCTAATCAATACATACTAAGTAAGTGAATTCTACGTCTCTAATCTAATGGGTATGTATTAAATATTCTGGGTATATACATACACCAAAAATCTAATGCGCTACATACTAAATATTATGGGTTATACGTACTAAAAAAATATCTAATGAGTGTGTAATGAATAAATGAATCCGTACATAGCTAATCTAATTGATACACACCGAATATTCTAGGTATATACATAGACAAAAATCTAATATGTACGTACAAAATATTATGGGTATATACGTATAAAAATTTAACGGGTACATACTAAACAGATGAATTCATATATACCTAATTCGTAATATATCTAATGTGCAGTATTTTTCCTTCTAAAGATATGATACCATGCATGGCGTGCTCAATGACATTCATTTATGATATGCATCATAATTGTTTCCGTATTTAACTGTTTCAGAATTGACAATTAGTAATGGATTGACCCGTTACCTTCTATACCTATCACAATAACACGCATCTAAATGCAATCAAACGGTGGAAAGGCAAGGAGTTTGGACACCTAGGTGTCCCATACTGCCGTCCTCTCTCTCTCTCTATATATATATATATATATATATATATATATATATATATATATATATATATATATATAAACACATCTGGGCTATTCTGTTTCGCGTAACAGAATATTATTCTGTTACCCTACTTGAACTGATGGTTTCAGGTGGTTGTACTGATCATTTTCATCTCGTCGAATTGGTCGTCTTTTCGTCGGAACGGGGCGTTTAATATATCGTTGGAAAGCTCTTGATATCTACGTTACAAATATATAGGAATTTTTTGCACAATCATCACGGTTTAAGAGCAGTTAAAAAAATGTTTTTTTTCAAACCAAAAACGCGAATCGTATTTTGGACATAAATTTCAAACGGTTTGTCGGAATTGAGCAAATAAGATGGCATTGGAAAGCTGATGAAAATCCGCTTCTTCCATATATCTAATGTTTTTTCAAATTTCGTACAATTTAAAAGTAATTTGGAAAACGGTGAAATTCTGGATGAAACGTATTTTCAAGTTTTTTGCAAATGATTTCTCAGATTGACACAAATGATACGGTGTTGGAAAGCTATGGAAAATGCACAACTTTTTTTTGTATATAAATGTTTTTCTAATTCCTTACGGTTTAAACTCAAATTCAAATACGATCAAATTTCATTTTGAACTTGTTTTTTTTTAAGTTTATCGAAATGGGGCAAATAATATACCATTGGATAGCTATCGAAAATGCTAAACTTAGTCATGTTGAACGTTTTCTCTACTTCGCAACCATTTAAGAGTAATTTTGAATATGATGAGACGGATCCTGCTATTTTCCCATCAGAAAAAACAGAGTACTTGTACTGATGTAGGAGTGTGTTTGTACTGATGTATTTTTCATAGAGTAATTTTGAAAGGTTCCGAAGAAAGAGTACTTGAACTGATGTCCTTATGAGTTTGTACTAAGCGTGTTTACACAAACTTTTCAACGGTTTACGGCATCATAGTCACCAAACTTTTGCATGGTTTATATCATTGAACAGAATGATATTTTTTTTAAAAAAGAGAGAATATTTTTCGTGTTTTTTTAACTCAAATTTTCGTTGAGCGGGTTTGTACCGAGCATTGTTTCATCACTGTTCGCAAATGATAGTATGAACTGAGCTCTTTTGCAGGTTTGTACTGAGCATTGTTCAGTACGAACTCATGTGTTGAGCATTGTTCGCAAATGATAATACGAACTCATGTCCGTGAAGATCATTTAGCACTAGTAATATATGAACTCCTTATTTTTTCCTCAGTGCAATTGGCTAAGGGTTCTTTTTTGTTCTAACTTACCACGTTTATAAATTTGAATGTTTCAAAATTGGCCAAGAATTTGAACTATTCACCAATATCACAGACGAGCGAGAGAAGTAACAGGTGTACTTACTGGTTAGTAATACATGAACGCCTAGGTAGTTATACATGACCTCAGAACATAAACTTCATTGAGCACTTGAAACACATAACATACAAGAATGAGGTGCGAAGCTGCGAATGCTGATGGATCAACACTTCAGATTTTGCAAGCACTTGACAGTTCAATGTCAAAAGAACATCCACACATCCACGAACTTTATAGAGGACACACTTAAGTTCAACTGGTAGAAATACAAGTTGTGTAGCCCTCGTCAGCAACACAAAAATCTGTAGAAAAATGTACCCATTCTCATGGGCATATCAACAAGTATGTTCAGAGCAAAATGTCTTCTGCCCTTCTCCATAGAGAAACCACTCGAGTTCCTCTTCTTTTCCTCCTTGATGAGCCACTTAGACTTGAATTCGTACTGGCTGTCCACATCCAACAGCTTCCATGAGACGAAGTTGTGGTCGAGAGGCCACAGGCTTGGGCGTTTCCTCAGCAACTCGTGCACCGTCCTGGGATGCGTTTGAGGTGAGACGCCCGCAAGACCACACACAGACAACGCCGAAACGCCAAGCATGGCCGCGACCACGCACACACGAACACAAGACACACATATGCGCTGTGAGCGACTCAATGAAGACGTGCATCTACATGGTCACATGGATGCGCGTGGAAGGTGCAGCCCACAGTCCGCGGTGGTCAGTTCGAAGGCGGGGAATCAACAAGGTCGCGACAGGAAATCAGCACGGCGGTGGCAACATATTCAGACCTGTCAATTGTTAAGACGAATATGAGAGTTCAGAGCCAACTTCTTGTTTAGTATCAACATATTCAGAGTGAACTTAGATGCCCACATTATAGCATGAGTTCATGGCAGAAAAAGGTGATACTCAAGATATTGAACTAAACTAAAATTATATATTGAACTTAACTAAAATAAGAATTAAACAGAAAATTATATATTGTGGAGTAACACACACAAACCGAACCGTGATCAAGAGTGTGACGATCCATGAACCTGCCCCGATGATGTTTTTGAACTTCATATTTCAGCAAGAAATATATTGAATAAAAATCTACGAGAAAGAAACTTACAACAAATTTTGTTGAAGCGCCACCTGAGAACTCCTATAGGTCATACAGAAGATAAACAAAAGATGAGTTTAGTGTGGTGGAGCTGGTGCATTACAGCGACCTCGCCAGAGATGCAACACCCCAACACGCGAGCACCTCACATATATATGGGAACAGTGTTAGACTGCTATATTGAACTCACATATTGTATTTTCAACATAGAACTACTCATTTTTTATTTTTTTGAACTTCTATATTGAACTCTTTTTAGAGGTATGCCCGTGAGCTTCCCAACTTTTCTATTTTTGAATGAATCAATGGGGGTGTACCTTTTCTTCCTATTTTGTTTTTACCATGAACTTGCCAGGTTTTGGAGTTCGAACTTACTATGTGATTTTTTTCGAACTTTTCCAAGTTTTTATTTAAATTCGTAGAGATCAGCAAATTGTTTTCTTATATAGGTCTCAATGAAACGCCTTTTAACTTTCTTTTTGTACATCTTTTCTGGTTTCTGGTCTTAATCTTATTTCCCAACAATTTGTTTTTTGAACTGGTGTAAATTCATGTTGAGATAATTAGATTTATGCCCCTAGTTGTGTCCCACTCGTCCGTTTTACCCCTAATTCCCAAAAGTCACTGGTTCTGTCCAAGTCACTTTGCTCCTATTATGCTTTTGCCCTTTGACCGTTTGACCATCAGTTTGAAAACTTCATAACTAATTCATACTAAATCAGAAAAATGCAAATAAGATACCAAAATGTTTTAAAAAACATCACCTATGTGTCAGTGTCATTTGCATTCATGAAAAAAGTGTTGGAAAGTGCCCATCCGAGTTTTAGCTCTTATGCTACCACCATGAATAGTAAAATCTAAAAAAGTTCAAAAAAATTTAAAAAAATTGGTGGCAAAGAATGGCAAATGTTTTAAGTGCCTGCCAAGTTTCATCAGGGAATAACATTCGTGGGTGCCGTGACAAAAAAAACAATCAGCACTCCAAAATAGATTTTTTTTTGCCACGACTTCCATGAATGTCGTTCCCTAATGAAACTTGGCAAGCACTTAGAACATTTGTTGTTCTTCGCCACCATATTTTTTGTAATTTTTTTGAATTTTTTTAGGGTTCACTATTCATGGTGGTATCAAAAGAGCTAAAACTCGGATGTGCACTTTCCAACACTTTTTTCATGAATGCAAATGACATTGACATATAGGCGATGTTTTTCTGAACATTTTGGTATCTTATTTGCATTTTTCTGATTCAGTATGAATTAGTTATGAAGTTTTCAAACTGACGGTCAAACGGTCAAAGGGCAAAAGCATAAGAGGAGCAAAGTGACTTGAACAGAACCGGTGACTTTTGGGAATTAGGGGTAAAACCATTTATGTTTGACCTTACTAGCTCTTGGTCAGAATAACTCAAGAACGAGATGGAACTAGAGAAATATGACAGGTCAAATATGGCAAAAAAGTGCAAATCAAACTGTTTGTCGGATGGGCAAATGTACAAGTTCACATAAAAAGAACAAGTTCATGTACAGTAATATAGAAGTACACAAAGATACCTAAATATAATTTATGTACTTTGAAATAGTTTGTTTTACTTCCAAAATACTTCATTTGTTTTGAAATATGAACTTCTATATTTATTTCCTTAGAACTTATAACAGAGTATGCAGCACAATTATGCTTCATATTTGAACTTCTATATTTATTTCCTTAGAATTATGCTGCATGCTCACACAACATCAGACCCAATTTCTGAACTTGCAAGACAATAGCGGTAGTGAATATTTTTTATTACCTTCTTTGTAGAGGTAGCATTAAGAACACTAGGTAATAGCTAGGAGCTAACAGGAGGTGCACCAACAGCTAGTGGCAGTAGGTCGAGGTCGTCCTGGATGCTGCTGGAAACGAGAAGCGGACGAAGGTCAAGGTCGCCCTAGTTTCAAAAATATCACACAACCAAGTACTGATCCAAATCAATCATTGTTCATATCTCCAAATCTAGTGCAAAAAATTAGAAGCTACTGTGTAAAAAATCTATGTTGATTTACTCCAAAACACAAAAAATGTGAAGAGAATATTCATCGCACACTTTTGGTCTGCACCACAATGTTCCTAGAACTGTACACGTTTCAGAACTGAAAGAAATTTATGATTATAATGATGAATTGGCCATCAAGCATGGCACGAGGAGCTCGAACGGAGAAGCTAGGAAGAGCTGGACTGGTGTGAGTCCTATACCTGGACAGGGATGCGAAAGGCGACACCGGAGGACTACGGCATCGGTGTCAACAGCGTTGCCCTACTGGATCCAGCGGGTGGCTTCTCCGGGGGCGCGAGGCATCGGGGGATGCCAAAATTAACAAAGGTAATTGCTAAGTATGTATCAAAATGGGAAGGAAGAAAAATGGAACTTATAGCTCAAAATTGATCTTGAATAGTGATGTCAACTAGTACTACAGAAAGTTCTGGTCAGTCCAGTAACTTATTAAGTGGTAAGTCGGTAAGAGGACTAGCATTCATATCTGTTGGAAAAAAATATCCAAGTTGGCATGGTTTCTGTTGAACTGAGGCTTTGTGCTGAAACTGAACCATGCTTGGAAGCCTTATGCTGAATAAAACAAAATTTGGACATATAATACATACTGAATCACAGCTTTTTGCTTCTTTTTTGTATGAATTGCTCGTATAATACACACTGAATCACTATTTATTTTATTAACAAATTGCATTATACTATTGAGAGAATGTACCTTTCAGCAGCAATGCATTGAACCTCAAAAAACTCAAGATTTGTACCTCGACACACCTTTCTTCTCCAATGTCACTACCATCGTAACATAAAATAGAGAAACCTGGAGCATCAGTGGGTTAAACACATGCAGCAACATCAAAAGAGGAACACTATATATCATACATCATTTTTATTTTTATTTCTCTTGTTCAATCATGCACCCAAAAAATTAAAACACAACAAAATATCAGTTGTTTGGCTCCCAAACCTCCTATATATTTTTTTAACTGGTGTATCATTGAACTGTTGTAATACATAGTTACATACTACATCTAGGTGATATCTCTGTACTTGCAAAGTTATTGAAGGTGAACTACGTACGGATTCATTAAACTTTCAAGCAAAATCACACGAGCATCACAAATGCTACCAGCGATGGTTCAGAATAATTGAGAACACAAGTTCAATAACATAGTCACTTCAGTAGCACACACACAAGCAAGCAAGGTTGAATTATCACACAAGTTCAGTAACATAGTCACTTCATTAGCATACAGTGGAGAACAATCTCTCCTCTGAAAATAAGAAGAATAGAAACAAGCTGCAGTTGAGATAAAGAAGCATACCAGCGAGATTGAGGACGGAGGCATGGGAGATAGATCATCCGCCGTTGCTGCTGTACACACGTTGCCAATTAAAAAGGATGAACTTCAATAGATGGAGAAGAAGGACGGCCAACGAGCCAGCAGTTGCCAGGGGAAGAAGGCCACACAAGAGGAAGAACGACCACTGAGAGCAATGGGCAGCGCCACGGCGGTGTTCATGACGGCGGAAAGCAGATGGGCCGATTGTTTAAGTGCTTCCCAAGATCCCCTGCAACAACGAAGTCATAGCACATTAGCACTCTAGAAATGCATGTAAACATGTACGTGTTCAACATATGTTCAAAATTCAACTTATACAAACTAGCTTCTACTGAATTCAGCAGCGCCAGCTTGTACTCTCCATACTACAAAAAGCTCATTATCTAGAAGAAATACATCAGTTTAAATATACTTACCATAGTAGTAAAGTGTCGTGAATATATAGAGTCCGATCTAGCAGAGACATTGTTAGCTATTTTCCCTGAACTGTCGGGCATGAAAAGTGTAGTGGCAGAACATATTTTTTTGTCTAAATTCACGAATGCCAACTTTCCTACTTGTGAACACAACTAAATAATGCTGCAAGTATGTAACAACAAGACATGAACTAGCCTCCACGCCTAAGGCCTAAGCACTCTTTTCTGGAGTTAGAAAAATGGTGTCTGATTAGCATCACTATACAACAAAAGGAAGAACAACCCATCCATCTATCACTGTACAAATAAATACAGAAACACAAAAGCTTCTACATATTTTTTAGTTTTTCGCTCGTACATAAAAAGATTGGATCATACAATAGTTTAGGACCGCATCATATGTATCAAGCGAGCTAGTAGTTCAAAATGCATCAATTGAATACCACATGCATCACGCTTGTGAAAATGAAAATTCAGAAAAAGAACATTTTCCTCAAGAATCAGAAGCACACAGTAAAATCCATCGAGTAATTCCTACAACCTTTTTATAACTCCATAAAAAGTTTGTCAGCGGCATTCCAACGAATACTTGCTGTGCATCTCTACTAACTAGAGGTAAAAGCGGCAATGGCTTAAAATATAAATCTCCAAATAAAGATACAACAAAAGGATAGAAGGAATTAGTAGACCTTGACGATACTGTACGCGACACTACGCTTTGTGAGCTTGTCGCGTCGGTGCGCAAGAATAAGTCTAACTCAGCAAAGAAAAGAGGGCGCTCTTCTAAGAAGGCGAAGGTCTCTAAACAAAAAATTGGTTCAGCATGAGAGGCATGTTTTGGAATAGCAGAGGTCTTGGTGACTTGGCTAAACACAAACACATTGCCGATTGCGTAAAGGATCATGTGTTGGACTTTGTAGCTATCACCGAGTCGGGCAAACGTGATTTTCCAACACGTACTCTCGACCACTTTTCAAGTGGTTTGGACTACGAATGGCACGTACTGCCGCCGACCGGGAGGTCCAGTGGAATATTGCTAGGTATTAACTCTACTTACTTGTAACTATTGTCCACGTCAAAGGGGGATTATCATATTAAATTCCACCTTCGAAACAAGTCCGACAACTTCCTTTGGAGTTTGGTGGCTGTATATGGCGCCGCTCAAGAGGAGTTTAAGTCTGCATTTCTAAAAGAACTTGTTAATACCTGTCGAGACAATCCTCACCCCATGTTTATTTGGGGGGATTTTAATATCCTTCGATATGAGCAGGAAAAAAACAATGACCGGTTTGACACTAGGTGGCCTTTCCTCTTTAATGTTGTTATTGACAGCCTGGATCTGAGGGAGATCACGATGTCTGGCCGTCAGTATACCTGGGCCAATAACCGATCAGTGCCAACATTTAAAAAACTTGACCGAGTGCTAGTTACCACCGACTGGGAATATAAATACCCCCTAGCATCGGTTCGGGCTCTAGAACGTATTGAGGCCTTATCGGATCACGCTCCTTTGCTAACCGATTTTGGACAACCAATCCCACGTTCTAACCGTCACCAGTTTAAATTTGAACTGGGTTGGCTCACTAGAGAGGGATTTCATGACCTTGTTAAGAAAGTGTGGGCGCGCCAACCTCATGGTAACACGCCCATTCAACGATGGAACAATCGAATTCGCGCCTTGCGCCGATTCCTTTTTGGATGGGCCAAGCATACTGCTGGCATTTACAAAAAAGAAAAACTGCGACTATCTACCTTAATCGATTCCCTTGATAAAATAGCGGAGGTCAGGCCTCTGACTGCTGTTGAGATTGAGCAAAAAAGAAATCTAAATGAGCAGATTGCCCGCCTATTACACGAGGAAGAGATTAAATGGTACCAACGTTGCAAGGCGGATTCGCTTGTGCAAGGTGATGATAATATGAAATACTTTCAAATGCTTGCCAATGGCAGACATAGAAAGAAACGCATATTCGCCCTTGACTAGGAGGAAGGCCGAATTGAGGGGGACGCACCACTTAGAACTTTCATTACCAAGTATTACAAGGAGCTTTTTGGACCTTCAGCTGAAACAAATTTTCAGCTGGATGAATCTGTTACTCATGACATCCCTCAAGTTATGGAAGCGGAAAATGAATTCCTAACCTCCCCGTTCTCTGAGGAGGAAATTCGAACCGCTGTGTTCCAAATGGAACACAACAAAGCTCCGGGCCCGGATGGCTTTCCCGCAGAGTTCTATCAATGTTTTTGGGACGTGATTAAGGCAGACTTGGTTCCGTTGTTTCACCAACTGCATACCGAAGACCTTGATATTTCTCGTTTAAACTTTGGGGAAATTATCCTATTGCCCAAGATTAAGAAGGCTAATCGTATTCAACAATATTGACCGATTTGCCTTCTGAATGTAAGTTTTAAAATCTTTACGAAGGTCGCTACTAATCGGTTGAACGGGGTGGCTGACCATGTCGTAAAGCCCACTCAAACAGCATTTATGCAAGGCCGCAACATATTAGATGGAGTGGTCGTTCTGCACGAAACTGTACATGAGTTTCACCGGAAAAAGTTGAATGGTGTCATTCTTAAAATAGATTTTGAAAAAGCCTACGATAAAGTTAAGTGTCCCTTTCTGTTGCAAACTTTGCGCATGAAGGGGTTTTCACCAAAATGGTGTCGTTGGGTAGAGAGCTTTGTTTCTGGAGGCAGTGTGGCCATAAAAGTTAATGATGACGTTGGCAACTATTTTCAGACAAGGAAGGGGCTTTGCCAAGGGGACCCCGCCTCTCCTATTTTGTTTAATATTGTGGCCGACATGCTAGCTACCCTTGTTGAGCGGGCTAAGCTGGACGGTCAAATCAGTGGTGTGATTCCACACTTGGTAGAAGATGGACTATCTATTCTACAATATGCGGATGACACTATCCTTTTCTTGGATCACGATCTAGACAAGGCAAGAAATCTCAAGTTGCTCTTATGTGCTTTTGAGGAACTTTCTGGTCTCAAAATCAATTTTCATAAGAGCGAACTCTTTTACTTTGGTGATGCTGCAGAATCAGCACCTGAGTATGCTGAGATTTTTGTATGTCAGCTCGGGCAGTTTCCGATTCAATATCTGGGTATTCCTATACACTATCGGCGTTTAACTATCGCTGAGTGGAAGTATGTGGAAGAGAGACTTGAGAAACGTCTAGCCAGTTGGAAGGCCAAACTCTTGTCTTACGGGGGACGTTTGATCTTGATCAATTCTGTCCTAAGCAACATGGTTCTATATATGTTGTCATTCTTCCACCTACCGAAAGGGGTTCTCCAGCGACTAGACTACTTTAGATCCAGATTTTTTTGGCAGTGCAATAATGAATCCAAGAAATATCGACTGGCTAGGTGGAGCGTATTATGCAGACCTAAGAGTCAATGGGGGCTGGGAATTCAAGACCTTGAGATAAAAATATTGCTCTTCTCAGCAAGTGGGTTTACAAATTACTCTCTGAGAATGGGGTATGGCAGGAAATCATTCGCAACAAGTATGTGGGATCCAATGCCATTTCTCAAGTTCATTGGAAACCCGGGGATTCGCATTTTTGGAGTGGCGTGATGAAGGCCAAGGAATTCTTTTTCCAATTCGGGACCTTCTCGGTTAGGGATGTTTCTCAGGTTCGATTCTGGGAAGACACCTGGCTAGGGAACAACCCACTAATGGTGCAATATCCGAGCTTGTACAGGATTGTCAGACATAAATTTGTCACGATCAAACAAGTTTTAGGACAACAAAACCCTGATATTTCTTTCCGTAGGGACCTTCTTGGCCCTCGCCTGGCAGCATGGAATGAATTACTCACTCGTCTGGAGGACATTCAACTGTCAGGTGAGCCGGACGTCTTTCGATGGAACTTGCATCAGAATGGCAAATTTTCTGTCAAATCCATGTATGATGCAATGGTTCATTGTGATGTTCCAGTTGATAACAGGAAATTGTGGAAGCTCAAAATTCCTCTAAGAGTGAAGATTTTCCTCTGGTTTTTACATAGAGGAGTCATTCTAACTAGAGATAATTTGGCACGACGAAACTGGCATGGTTCTAAGACATGTGTCTTTTGCCAACATGACGAGACTATTAGACACTTATTTTTCGAGTGCAAATTCGCTCGGGCAGTTTGGGCCATAGTTCAGGTAGCTTCTAATTTATACCCACCACGTATTGATAAACAATTTTCTGCACATATTCTTGTGGGAGCGGCGGCCTTATGCTGGGCATTGTTGCTTACCAGGAATGATGTGATCTTCAATAACAAATGTGTCTCATCTCCTATCCAGGTTATTCATGTTTGTACACGATGGCTCCGTACTTGGTCTATCCTGCAGAGGCCGGAGGACAGGGACCTTTTTATGATGGCGTCTACACGGCTGGAGCATTCGGCCAGGGAGGTTTTCTACCCCCATGGATGGCGGTGTGATCTACGGATAGGATCTACCGCACCTTAGCCTCGACAATTTATTTGCTTCGCTTTGTACCGAATTATTTTTATTATTCTTAGGGCACTCTCGACTTTTTGGCTGTGTGCATCTAGCTAGGCAGAGGTCGGGCTTTCTTTCGATGCGATCATATCACCTCGATATATCTATTCAATCAAAAGTCCTTTATCGAAAAAACAACCTAGTAGACGGGAAAATCAGCCGATGATGAAGCGAGCTAGCAATCAGTCATGAAGATGCTCTTTTTTGGCTCAGTAAGCTTGACAGGGGAGGAGCTGTACTTGTTGCAACATCACTACTTGAACTGGTGTGAGTACTAAACCTAGGCGGACGGGGCAGGAGGGAGACGGTCGGGTGCTTCGCAAGGAGTAGGCAAGAGGAGGGGGCATCTGGAGGACGTGCTTGGAGCGCCGCGCGCTGCCGGATGGTGGCTGGAGGAGTGTGGCAGCTGGGCAGTGCGGCGATTCGGATGCTAGCTCGTAGTCCAGCGAAGGAATAGGGTAGCCTCGTAGAGATGGTTGGAACCGAAGCCATGCTGCAGGGAGGCCGGCGGCGGCACTCGGGACAGAGAAGCCAACTGAGGTCCACGTGTGAGGTCGGAGGTTGCGGATCCCAGGCGTGCAGCAACGGGTGGAGGTCGGAGCCAGTGGATGCTCGAGCATGGGCAAATCCTTGAACTTGGCGTACACCAGTAGTAGCACTTACTGGTTCTCCGCCACCTAAAATGCAGAACACATGGAAAATAAGAATTGCACTTATCCAAAATTAGATTCTGAACTGAGTGTGTCACTTGTGTGTGATCATTCCTTGTGAATATTCCATCAAACAGGTTTGGTGTCACTTGATGCAAGAACACAAAACAAGCATACGGAAAGCTATAGTTCTTTCATTCAGCTATTTTCTGAACTGAGCAGTGCATTTCTCCCTCTCAACATCTGAAAAATTCCAATTATCTGATGGTAACTATACTTGAACTCTGAACTACTATTGTACCTATTTTTTGAACTATTTTAGTTACTGTAGTTTTTGTGGTCTAGGCCCTAAACCACAATATGTGTTTCTATTTTTTGTTTAACGAACTGTAGAATTTTTTTGAACCGAACTGCTACTGCAGTGTATAGATATCTAAGTGAATTATTTTCCATCAACTAACTGATTTCACTTTTTATGTTGAACTGCTACAAATCTATTTTTGCTAGCAACTGAAAAAGCCTACAAAGGTGTACATAGTTATAGCAAATCCTATGAGAGGCATTTTGATCATACCCATTTTGATGATTTGTTGTGTCAACATGTGGATAGGAAAACCACCACTGCATAATGAGCAATTGATCAATTTCTCCTTTTGCTCACTTCTTTGTCCCTGCCTCAAGCGAAACTAGATTTGACATTAGCTACAAACGAACATGAACATATCAAAACTAGTAGGCGAGTGCACTGAGACATTTTAGCAAACACATGGCATGCACTCAGCAAAAGCTTATGAAGTGAAGAACAGTGAAGGGGGGTGGGTAGGGACCTGGGAGCTGCGACGAGTGAACGGCCTGGGGCGGCCGGGTTGGACTGCTGGTCGCAGTGGCGGCGAACCCAACGCCATGGCCACACCGGGATGAGAGGCAACCAGAAGGAGGTAGAGGGGCGTGTCCACGGCGGAGACATTGAACGGCTTGTGGTCGCACGTTCAACTGCCTGCACGCGGTGGGGAAGAGGGCCGGACGACGCGCGCTGGGGAGGGAGGTCGTGGCGGCGACACGCTGGGGGAGGGGGTGTGGCGGCGCCGCATCGGGGAGGGTGGTCGTGGAGACGGCCCGTCGGGGAGGGTGGTCGTGGTGGCGCCGGCGTCCAGCGGGGCGGGGAGAGAGGCGGCGTCCGGCGGCATGGGAGAGGGAGGCCGCGTTCGGCGGCGCGGGGGAGGAAGGTGGCGTCCGGCGGCACAGGGGAGGGAGGCGGCATCCGGCGACGCGGGGGAGGGAGGCGTCGTCCGGTGGCGCGGGGGAGGGAGGCGGCGTCCGGCAGCGCGAGGGAGGGAGGTGGCGGCTGGCGGCATGGGGGAAGGTGGAGGCAGGCGCTCGTGATGGAGAAGGCCAGGGGGTTGAGCAGATGCAAGAGGTCCGGTGGGCTTTGGACAGACGGATCGCCTCCTCTATATAGGGCGCGAGGGTAACAGAATATTATTCTGTTACTAGTAACAGAATATTGGGCTTTGGACAGACGGATCGCCTCCTCTATATAGGGCGCGAGGGTAACAGAATATTATTCTATTACTAGTAATAGAATAGTCTAGCCCTATATATATATATATATATATATATATATATATAGAGAGAGAGAGAGAGAGAGATCCCGAAACAAAACTCAAAGACAGATCATACTAAAACTTTATTCTACTAGGATCAAAGTAAGAAACACGATTAAGGTAAAGGTGTGATGGTCATATGATACCGGGGCACCTTCCCCAAGCTTGGCAGTTGCCAAGGGGAGTGCCCATACCCATGTATTTATGTCTCTTCGGAGGTGGTGATGAGGGAGTTGTTGATGTAGTAGGCTTGTCATCCATCTTCCAAGGCATAGGCTAACCCATCATAGAAAGATGAACGAGTCTCTAGGATCCTCAAATCTGCAGCCAAACTCATCCTCTTAAATATGTATTCATACTCACAGTTTTGCTTTTGCAGGTCATAGATGTGGGCTTGGAGATGCTCAATTTTCTCGTGAAGTTTGAAGATGGCCTCCCCCATGTTCTTGCACTACAAAAAAATACACTTCCGTGATGATACGTGTTTGTCACAGTAGGTCATGTTTTCTATCATGCATGTACATCCATGACGATTTTATGACAGAATCAGGATAGTCATACCTGTGCTGTCGTAGAAGTGTTCCATGACATTACCAAAATTATCATCACGGAAGTGTCCACTTCCATGACGATAAATCGCGCGTCATAGAAGTGCTTTCGTCAAGGGTGACCGACACGTGGCATCCACCATAACAGGTCGCTGTTAAGCTATCGGGTCCGGTTTTCGATCCGATAACCCATTAACAGCCCGGACCAATGAGGATTTTCCACGTGTAAAATTGTCATTGGCCGAAGAAAACACGTGTTGGCTCACCGTTGGGACAGATGTTATCCATTCATTGGACAAGAGGCGCCTATGATAGGTCGACACATGGCACGGCCCAACAGAGGCCCCTTCCGGTGAAAAGGCCGGCCCGTTTGACTTGGTCAAAAGGTAACAGGCCGGCCCACGGAAAGCCTCTTAACGGCCTGTTCGTATATAGCCCATTTATGGCCCGCTAACTCGCGGCCCGTTACGGTCTATCGGAATTAAGCCCAGTAGCTTCATCTGGGCCGCCCAATATATGTAACTTCCGGCCCATGTATGGCCCATGATGTCTTTCGGGCCATACGAGGCCATTTGTAACTCTTGGCCCATTAACGACCCGTGGTGAATCTGGCCCGCAATGAACAGTGTATCGCTTTATACCCATTAACGACCCATTATTCCATTTGGCCGTTTCCAACCCGTGTTATCTTTCGGCCTTCCCAGGGGCCATTTATTCTTGGGCTTATTTCCAGCATTCGGTTACTTACGGCCCGTTACTGGCCTTTTCAGCTTGTGGGCCAAATTCAGCCCGTGGTTACAATCGGCCCGTTTGCGGCGCGTTAATCCGCTTGGCCGTTTTCATAGCGTCATCAAATACGGCCGATTAACGACGGCTCGTTATGGTCGGCCCATGAATGGACGATTCCAAGTCTAGCCCGTTTATGACCCATAATGCGGTTGTTATTGGCCCATGTTTGGCCGATCGATCATACGGCCCGTAGAAGGCCTATTGATGCTATGGCCCGTAGAAGGCCCATTGTTTCTACGGCCCTTAGAAGGCCCATTGTTTCTACGGCCCTTAGAAGGCCCATTGTTTCTACGGCCCATAGGAGGCCCATGGTAACTACAGTATATATGTAGCCCATGGTTATTGTGGCCTAGTTTTTAAAAATAGGTTATTGCGGCCACTAGCAAACCGCGGAAAAAGAACTGCACTGACTACAAGCAAACAAATAAATAAACAAGACAACTAGGAAATAAATAAGCAAGCAACTTACGCTAGGCTATCACGGTTATTACACATATTACATCTACTGGGCATCAAAGTTCGCCACCAGTGGAAATATAGGGTACAAAGCCGCATATCATATACACTAGTTGTCAAAGTTGGCGACCAGTGCAAATAAACGCCGCAACAAAACAAGTCCGGAACTGAAACCACTTCAGAAGAGCTCAAGAAACAATATCCTGCGTACCCATAATGCTGGCAAGATGCTTAGCAAGCTTATTAACTTTCTCTTGTTTGGCGCTTAAATCCTCCGGCGCTTACTGTTGCACCAGAAAGTATGCATCTGAATTCTGCAGGGACTTCCTCAGTCCTTCAGCTTTCTGTCGCAGCACATTTGATCAATGTCTTTCAACTTGAAGTTGAGACTCAAGAAGACGAACTGATTCAGGCAGCGAGTTCGAAGAGCTTGTGCCAGCAGTAGTGGCCAGTAACTCGAACACTACATCAAGACAGGACTTTTGGGTTCTCTCACTGTCGTCAAGATAATTTTTATCAGCTTTCTTGGAGACCAAGAGGGATGTCTCACTATCTTGAACCTTATCTGCATTACTTCCTTTACCATTGCATAACGGGGGTACTGTTCTTCAATATTTTGTCTGCATTCTAAAAGAGAAACATGCAGACACATCACATGTTTACCATGTTGTATATGAAACTCATTTTGGTAAATCAGTTCAGTAGTAAAGTGGACAGGATAACAGCATGAAACAAACGTATATCTATGTACCATGGTCACTTTATGGTCTATATCATTCTAGTTTTTGTTGCCAAATCAAGATAGAGACACAATTCAAATAATATTTGTTCAAGACAAAGAAGAATAGACTGAATATAAGTGTGGGAAACTATAGAGCAATAACAACGCTTGTAATGTGCATGACATGAGAACATAACTGTTTATTCAATTGAAACTGAAATCAACATAGAGCAAGTTACAACAGCAAACCAGTTAAAGAAACAGGTTTAAAACATACCTGTTGCGCCATTGGAGTTTCAATTCCATCCTTCAAATTTGAAAATAGTTGGTATGAGTAAATACAGTGATGCAAGAGCAAATGAGTATGAACCATAGCTACAGAACCTGACCTAAGAACAATTCTTCTTCTCCTTTAAGCGTTGAGTTGGGATTCGGAGTGGTGGTCCTCGTGCTTTGGGCACTGCAGTTCCCTTACCAACTGCTCGTGTTTGGGTGCTCTGTGGTGGAGACGGTGTTGTGTCAACTGGAACTGGGTTACTATCTGCTGGGGTTGGGGTTAGAAGGGGTGTAGCTGGTTCTCTATCCTACTGGGTAGGGGTACAATCTGCGAGATTCTGGGTTATTTTTGGCGGGGCTGGTTCTTGGGCAAGTACAACCGTGCTTCTATCTGCATCAACTGGTAGCACTATTGTCGGTGCAACAAAGCCTGGGTCTTTTGCCCAATTGTGCACAGGCACAAGATCAAGATTGAAGCACCAGCTTAAGTCAGATATTTGAAGAACCAACATGCAACCTAGAGGGACCAAGATCGAGCCTGAGGAGCAAGATATCAACAAGAGAAGGGCCTTCCTTCCCGGGCAGGCGAGCCCGGCGAGGGGCGAGACCACCACCAGAAGCAAGCAATCAAGACTCCCCGGCAGAGCCTGCCGGGGCTCGTGGGGGCAGAACCACCCCACCAACCACTCAAACGCAACTCACGTCTTCGATCAGTGCGGTATCAAGCCGCAAGGTGATTAAGTGGCAGCCATTCGCCACATGGCAGCCATTTCCTATAGAAGAAACCCCCAGATGACACCCGTCCTACGACGTGTCAAGGGAACATGTGCGCAGCTGGCAAGATAGCCCAGCAGGCCTTGCCGGGTGACCAGTGATGTGACACTAAGTGGCGCATTTAATGCACCCTGTCAGCCCGCAGAGTTAGGTATGATAGCACTGTTCATTATCATATCAGTAGATAATGACCACTTTGCCACTGTGGTGACCCCTTAATCTATAAAAGGAGGCCCATGGCACTCGTAGGAGGGGTTGGAAAGTTGATGAACCCAAGCCACCATACGCGCGTAGTCGCTGCGGCCCCTAGGCAAACCCTGCCGGCCAAGTGTACTACACGTCACCACACTCATTCCACCATCAATCCAACAAAGCAGGAGTAGGGTCTTATGCCTCGCGGCGGCCCGAACTTGGGTAAATTTCTTGTGTGCTCTCTATCGTGCTGCCGCACGCTGATCTGCTCTTTGTGCAACATGACGCCCCCCCCCCGCCAAACCAGCAAGGGGCCACCCGGTCCCATAGGTGGTCGTGGATATCCCGCGACATCTTTGGCGTGCCAGGTAGGGGGAGCGCTCGCGCGAACCTGAAAGCATGCGTAGCGCCTCATCTTCATCGCCATCTTCATCTTTGACGACGCCATCGACCATGGCGCCTAGAAGAGGTCCGGCTCTTCGGCCCATCCGTCCACCTCGAAGGCTCCGCCGTCCGCGGCCTCTAGTGCCTCGGAGGACGCGGGGGCGAGCGAGGACGTGAGCGCTACCAGGGGCATGGTTGGAGCAGGCGGCGCCATCGCCACTCCCCCTGCGGCCGACACGGAGGCTGAAGACGTCGGAGGAGGACAACATCAGCAACACCTTGGCGGTCATGCCCCACAAGCTGCGGGCGAGGGGGTCACCCCGTCTGCATCCTCTCCCCCCACCGACGAGCACAGCCACAACAGCGGCGCTCGGTCCGGGGTGAACCATCGCCCTTCGGCCGCCCCCACTGCGGGAGCGACCGCGGCCAACGTGCCTCCTCCCAGACGAGTCGAACAGACCGCTGCGCTCGATGGAGCCGCTGACCCTCGAGCACCATGATCGCGCGACCCCGCTGCCCAGGTGGTCGTCCCACAGCTATGTGGATGCGGCACCCCCACCGTCGACGCCGCTGGCACCATCAGGAGCCGGGCAATGGTGCGGTCGACGTCATCAACATCTATGCCAAGCACAGCCATAGAGGCTATGGCTCGAGCCCAGTTGCTGCTGAGGTTTCCGCCAGCAGCCGAGTAGATGGATGAATGGCGTGCCACTATCCAGAGCCTGCTTGGTTTCGCCGGGGCTGGGGGCTCACGGCGAGCTGACCTGCCATGACCTACCCAAGGACATCAACTGCCCGTACTTCTGGCCGAACAGAGGGGGCCATCCCACCGTGCAGTCCCTACCACGGCAGCCGTCGCGGGCGCAGCTGAATCAGGCCCCCGACGACATCTCGATGGCCTCTTCCAACCCTCGAGCACGTCCAGGCCAATGTCGAGCCCCGGAGGATAGGCGGCGGGAGACACGTGCGTTGTCAAGGATCGGCGCCACGACGACCTCCACCAGACCGACGGGTGCGGCGGCCTTAGCGTCGACGAGCCTGCACTCGGTATTGGCGGATGCCTACCTTTCGAGGTCGGCTACCCTGCCTTTACACGAGATCTGTGGCAAGTCCGTTGGCCGTCCGTTCGCACGTTCAAGCCAGAGATACCAGAGAAATATGACGGGAGGCTGAACCCAACAGAGTTCCTAAGCATCTACACCATTGTTATTCAGGCTGCCGGGGGAAGAGACGAGAAGTTGTTCGCCAACTACTTCCCTTTGGACCTCAGGTCCAATGTGAGGTCTTGGCTGATGCACCTACTGGAGAACTCCATTTCATAATGGGCAGATCTATGCCACGAGTTCATCGGTGCCTTGACCGGTGGCCACCAAGAGCCTGACAGGCCCAACGACCTGTAGCTTCTCCAGCAGAAGGAAGGAGAAAACCTCTGTAAGTATTTCCAGAGATTCAGTAAAGTTCATAGAAATATTCCAAATATCCATCCGGCAGCCGTTATAGCAGCCTTCCAGTCCAATGTGCGCAACCGTCGCATTCGTTCTAAGATGAATGTGCGGTTTACCAAGACTGTGAAGGAGCTATACACACTGGTGGATAAGTGTAATCAGATGGAGGAAGGAAGGAAGTTGCCCGGAGAGGAGGATTGCATCAATGTTGATTCATAGGATGAACATGAATCAACTAGTCAGAGAAAGGGCAAGAAGCACAGTAAGAAGCCAAGAGATAAGGAAGTGATGACTGTAGAAGGTTCGGCTACACCTAGTACCGTCAAGAAGGCCAAGGCTGAGGCCCCCGGCAAGGAAGTTGCCGCTTGCATAGCCTGTCGGGAAGCCGCTGCCGCCAAAAAAGCTGGGAAAGGCGATGGCCCATACTAGAAGATCCATCGGACCAAGGGCCATGACCTTTAGGAGTGTTACCAGGTTGAGCAGCTTGTCAAGAAACAGAGGGCAGAGTATGATAAGCGTGATAAGGAAAAAGGTCAGAATGCTGCTGGTGGTAAGGGCCGAGGCAGAGAAGCGAATCGCCCCGCCAAACCCTTTCGGAACCAAGGAAAACCCGACAGGGGCCAAGAGAAGGAAATCTGTGATGACGTAAGTGTTGAGGGGAATGAAGAGGCAAGCAGTGAGCAGGAATTTCAGAAGGCCACTTACACCCTATGCATTGATGGAGGTGCATCTTTGCACACCTCTCATCGCCAACTCAAGCGATGGGCACGAGAGGTCAATGCTGTGGAACCAGCACCAGAGGCCCGGAAGCTACTCAAGTGGCCCCGCACGCCCATCGTCTTTGATGAGGAGGATCACCCTGGCCGCACGACAGCGGTAGGGTTGTCCCAATTAATGCAGAAGTAACTACGGTGGAGGAACCACACTTTTATCAAATGTTTAAATACTCTAAGATGAATAAAACAGTAGCAAAAACAAATATTTAAATGTCTTTATAATTAATAAAATGTTAAATTATTTAATCTAGGGGTTAAAGTTTTTGTGACAGTGGGTTTAGTGGTAATACTAATTTAGGGATCATTTTTGTATTTTACAAAACTAGGATAAAATGTAAAACAGTAAAAAAAGAAAAATAAGATAAGAAAAAAAAACAAAGACAGAAAAATAAAGTAAAAGCAAAAGAAGTCCCCCCTCCCCCGTCGGGCCTCGGCCCAGTTGGCCATCAGGCCAACCAGGCCGGCCCATCTAACTACCGTCCCCTTCCTCCTGTTCACAGGGGGGATCGTGGCAGAGATCCGCCGGCTATGGTCGAGGCATGTCGCCGTGGCAACCATCCGCCCTCCCCCACGGCACCTACTTGACGCACCCGAGCCCCCTCATCGAACCCTAGCTCTATCCCATTCCCCCTCTCGCACTCTTCCTCTCAATTTGTTCGCAACTGAGCTCGGTCGCCGCCTCGCCGTCGTCGTTCGCATGCACCGGAGCCACCCCGAGCCGCGCCAAGGTGTCCAGAGGTCCCACCAAGGTCGTCTCCGTCGTCTACACCGCCGGGTCAGAGCTGGGAGGCCACCGCCACGTCGCCTGCGTCGATCTTCCCCGCCACGTCCACCGCGGCCCCGTCGTCCGATCCGTCACCCTCGACCTCCCCCGGCCTCCTTGATCGCACCTATGGCTCCACTGTGAGCACCCGCCCTTTCCCCTTCTTTGGTTTACTCGAATTTGAGCCGTAGTTGGAGATCCACGTCGCTGCGCCCCTGCTCATGCGCTCTCGCGTCGACGGCCGTTCCGAGCCATGCCTTGGCCGCGTCCGCGCGCGCCCCGCGCCTACTGATGCCCCTGTTGCTGCCTACGTGCTGCTTCTCCTCCTAAGCCGCTAGATGTTGTTCGCCGTGCCCGCTTCCTCTGCTGCTGCCCTTGCCGCGCCGTTGCTTCTCATGGAGCTGCTGGCCGCGCGTGCCTCCGCTGCCCGTCGGTGCTCACCGCCATTGGCCGCCGTCCGCTCGCGCGCTCGCCCCCACCCATGCTCCGGCTCGCAGCTACCGCGCTCGCGTGCCCTATCGCCCCGCCTCCCGCCTCTGCTCTCCGTAGCCGTCGAGCCCCGCCTCAACTGCTCCCTCGCTGCACCCCCATGCCGTGCCCTCCCGCGCTCAGGCTTTCCCCCGCTGCTCGCCCCGGGCCTCTGCTACGACGCCTCCCCTGGCCGCCCGCACGGCTCCCCTCCGCCCCGTCGCGCCTGCTCCGGCCGGCCATGCCCGCCGAGCCGCGCCGTGGCTGCGCCGGCTCCGCCCAACGCTGCCGCGGCTCAACCCCACCGCACCTCACCGACGCCCACTGCCGCCGGCTCCGACCAGCCGCTGTCGCGCTATGTGGCTGCGACTGCTGCTCGTTGCCTCACGCGAGGCCATGGCGAGCACAGCCTGATTGCCTGGCTGTGTCTCTGCCATGTAGGGCGATCCCTATTTAGATTAGTGCTAATTTTAGTTAGTATTAATTTAATTCTAAATTAGTTTAATAGAAAGTGATAGGTGGACCCCCCAGTTATTTAAACTGTTTGATTAAAACCCTAATAGAAACTAACTTAATGACAGCCAGGACCCACCTTTACTCTCACCTTTGACCAGTCAAATGTTGACCAGGTTAACTCTGCTGAATGGACCCCCTGGCCCCACTGTCATACACTCTGGCTAGAGTAGGACTAGGTGACAAGAGTATTTACTCTTTTCAATTCGAATTAATATAATCCAGTAATTTTATAAATTCAAATAAACTTTGAAAAATCATATAAAATAATCTATAACTTGGATGAAAATAATTTATACATGAAAGTTGCTTAGAACGACGAGACGAATCCGAATACATAGCCTGTTCGCCCGCCACGCATCCCTAGCATAGCGAACACGCAACTTTCCCCCTCCGGTTCATCTGTCCGAAAACGCAAAACACCGGGAATACTTTCCCGGATGTTTTCCCCCTTCGGCGGTATCACCTACCACCGCGTTAGGGCACACCTAGTGCCGCTCATTGCCATGTTATGCTTTGTGATGCTTTGATTGCTCTGTTATTTATTGTGTTCCCCCTCCGTTACTTCTTTTCGGTAGACCCTGAGGCCGCTGCCGGTACCCCTGTGATCGACTGCATCGACGACGAACCCTTCTTGCCAGAGCAACCAAGCAGGCCCCCCTTGATCACCAGATATCGCCTATTCCTTCTCTCTACTGCATGCATTAGAGTAGTGTAGCATGTTACTGCTTTCGGTTAATCCTATTTTGCTGCATAGCCTGTCATTGTTGCTATAGTTGTTACCCTTACCTGCAATCCTAAATGCTTAGTATAGGATGCTAGTATTCCATCAGTGGCCCTACACTCTTGTCCGTCTGCCATGCTATACTACCGGGCTGTGATCACTTCGGGAGGTGATCACGGGCATATGCTATATACTTTATACTATTACATTACTTATGATACTGTTCGGAGATGGGGGCTGAAGGGGCAGGTGGCTCCATCCCGGTAGAGGTGGGCCTGGGTTCCCGACGGCCCCCGACTGTTACTTTCTGGCGGAGCGACAGGGCAAGTTGACACCACCTAGGAGAGAGGTGGGCTTGGCCCTGGTCGGCGTCCGCGGTTACTTCAAAATAACACGCTTAACGAGACCTTGGTATTTGATCTGGGTCTGGCCACTGGCCTATACGCACTAACCAACTACGCGGGAACAGTTATGGGCACTCGATGTCGTGGTATCAGCCGAAGCCTTCGTGACGTCAGCGACTGAGCGGCGCGCGCCGGATTGGAACGTAAGCCTGCTCTTGTATTAAGGGGGCTAGTTCTGCTTCCGGCCGCCCTCGCAACGTGCATGTGTGCAATAGGCGATGGGCCCAGACCCCTACGCCATAGGATTTAGACCGGCGTGCTGACCTCTCTGTTGTGCCTAGGTAGGGCTGCGACGTGTTGATCTTCCGAGGCCGGGCATGACCCAGGAAAGTGTGTCCGGCCAAATGGGATCGAGCGTGTTGGGTTATGTGGTGCACCCCTGCAGGGAAGTTTATCTATTCGAATAGTCGTGTCCCTCGGTAAAAGGACGACTCGGAGTTGTACCTTGACCTTATGACAACTAGAACCGGATACTTAATAAAACACACCCTTCCAAGTGCCAGATAAAACCCGGTGATCGCTCTCACACAGGGCGACGAGGAGAGGATCGCCGGGTAGGATTATGCTATGCGATGCTACTTGGTGAACTTACCATCTACTCTCTTCTACATGCTGCAAGATGGAGGCTGCAGAAGCGTAGTCTTCGACAGGACTAGCTATCCCCCTCTTATTCTGGCATTCTATAGTTCAGTCCACCGATATTTCCCCTTTACACAGATACCCCTGCATATGTAGTGTAGATCCTTGCTTGCGAGTACTTTGGATGAGTACTCACCGTTGCTTTTCTCCCTCTTTTCCCACTTTCCTTTCTTCTCGGTTGTCGCAACCAGAGGCTGGAGCCCAGGAGCCAGATGCCACCGTCGACGATGACTCCTACTACACAGGAGGTGCCTACTACTACGTGCAGGCCGCTGACGACGACCAGGAGTAGTTTAGGAGGATCCCAGGCAGGAGGCCTGCCCCTCTTTCGATCTGTATCCCTGTTTGTCCTAGCCATTTTATGGCATCTTGTTTAACTTATGTCTGTACTCAGATATTATTGCTTCCGCTGACTCTTGTGTATTCGAGCTTATGTATTCGAGCCTTCGAGGCCCCTGGCTTGTAATATAAAGCTTGTATTATTTTAATTTGTGTCTAGAGTTGTGTTGTGATGTCTTCCCGTGAGTCCTTGATCTTGATCGTACACATTTGCGTGTATGATTAGTGTACGATTGAATCGGGGGCGTCACAAGTTGGTATCAGAGCCGACTGCCTGTAGGAATCCCCCTTCCACACTCCTTGGCCGAAGTCGAGTTTAGTCATTGCAAAACTTTTACTAACATGGCTGTGTGGCTTACGGGCCCACGTCGCCATTGGGTGGCATTAGGATCTTTTATTCCTCGTCTATACTCTGGGACTCTGAGCTCTCTTCTATTCGGGTTAAATGATTTTGCTAAAAACAAAACTAACTTTAGGTTCTCGAAAATACTTTCTCCCGAAGAGCCCCTCACTCCAGATGATTGCCTGTTGCACTAGAAGATTCCGAAGTTACTCTACGATGTTCTCTCGAGTTTTTGTGCCATCGCATTTGCGATTTCCTTCCACCGTCAACCCCTATCAAAACCGCATACACTTGCCATTCATACAATCATTCCCCGTTGATCTTATTATTACAAGATGCCCTGAAATACTCTCTGTTATCCTGAGAATCCTTTGAGCTTACTGCCTTGTAGTTCTTTACCACATGAATACCCCTACGGATAATTCCTCACACTTATCGAGTATCCGTTCATCCACAGTTGATTCCTGTATTTCACAAATGTCTTCGAAATACCATTCGATATTCCAAAAATCCCCAACAGCCTATTGCTCTTGAAATTCTTACTTGCTTTCATTATGGTTAATCCCATAAGTCTAGTAATCTTATTGGCATCCTTTGTCACTATCATTTTAAGTCCGTTGTTTCTATATGTGTGCGAATGCACGCAATCATCACTTGACCCTTATAAATTATCTTTCCGACTCAGACGTCTTTCGAACATGAGCTGGTTCTCGGCCAATCAGTTTGCCATCAATTGTACCCCTAAGTCTATTCAACTTATCCATCCTTGACTAGAGCATTTGCTCCTGATCCCTTGATTTGATCATAATTCCTTTGCCATTTAAACGTTGAATTATTCAGATGTTCTACAAACCGATGCATTTGCATTCTTTCTTCCTCAGATTGGGTATCGATACTCACATCAGCTCCATTGCGGATCGCCATATCCACTGTTGGATTATTATCCGATAGTGTCCTTCATAATTAATCACCTTGTGAGTTCTTTCTCCGGTACATAATGCCTTTGGTAAATTGTATCCTCTCCTTTTGTCAACCATGCTCTGCTTTCCAGCTGGTGATATTTACTCTTGAAGCTTGTGGTATATGTTCCTAAGAAGCCCCGATGGGTTGAACCAATGCCTTCCCTAATCTGTGCAAACCCGAAAGATATCACGGGTCATACTTATCTGGTATTGCACCAGGTAAAACTTTCAACAACTAATGCCATTTCGAAAAGAAACGAGAAGTCAATGGAAGGTTATACATTGAAGAAGTGGGAGTCGACCTTGAACTTTGTGTTCATGCCCATGGACACGATGTAGATCTTATCATCGAAGCTTATTTTAAAATTAATTATTCCCTTGGTATAAGTTCATCTTATATCTGGGATCTGGCCTTTTTCAATCGTGGCCCCGACCATGTTCTCCTTTAAATACCATTTCTCGTGCAAGTTTAAGCACTTGTCTTCTGCAGAGCAATACCCCAGTCCAACATCTACTTTGGACTGTCGTCGAGTATTACCCCCCTGGTATCTCGAGATTGTCACGGAACTGCATAACTTCTTATGAGTTCTCCGTCAAGTACTACACTCTCACCGATTCCAATTTTTTTTCACGGGCTCTGAGTTATTAAACCCTCAAGGACATCGATAACTGAATCGAGTCCGCATCACGATTAAACAACTCTTAGTAATCTTCTTTACTTACGAGTTTGAACTCGATCACGACATTCCTAGCCTGCTCGGTTATATCATTATCGTGCCGATTTTAACTATGCTACCTGGTCCTTCGTCCCGGAGCACAAATTTCGACGGTGAGCTAATCTTACGTTGATCCTCCTCGTCATATTATTTCTCCTTGAACAACAAACTTGACTTCGAGTTTGGGTCGTACCCTTGGTTCCAATAACCTTTTGCTTCATCATTCTTTTGACTTGATGTCATCGCCGATCAATTACATCCTCATGAAATCTCTCGACAAATGCGTCGTGATGATCATCAGCCTTCTGAGCTCTTCCAGGATATCAATTGAATTCATGATGAGAAATACCATCCTTGCCCTCGATGATTTGTGTTACCATCGACCATTTTATTGCCTTCCACTCAACACAAACTTGTCCGTGTTTTGTGCTATACCTTGAGTTCCTTGCTATCCAACATTTGATCTTCTTTACCTTTGAGTATTACCTTCTTTTATGTCAAGATTGTCGTGAGCATTTCACCACCTCTTAAGAATTCTTGGTATAGTGATACTTCTCACCACCACCATTCTTTCTTGTTCCCCGTGTTGTTTCTAACGGGAATACCGACAATTGAACTATGATGTGTGAATTCAAAACTTCCAGCAACCCTCTTTCCTTGAAGTGAATGGTCGATAGTTTCATTCTAAGACTTTTTGGGTTATTGATTCACCATCCTAACATTGATCGTGCTACTTGGCCCATATTATGGGTGCACCTTCCAACCAATGGTTAATGGTTTATGTTTTCCTCGAGCATACAACATCCATTATACCATTTGATCTGACAAATGTTATCTCCTTGTTCACATAATTGCGGAAATCCATCTTGTTGGAATGCTTGATGAATTGTCACTGAGACCATCAGCCACCTCCTCATCCTCTGCTTGGTTTAATGATGAACTCTTGTTTTGGAACTCGCTCCCATAGTTCATTTCCCGAGAATCTTACATTGTCATCTCGTCAATTTGTGACACACCTTTTCTCCTTGGGCATCCTGAGTCTGAGGTATCCTGACACCAATCAGATCTGAATCTCGGTCAGATATGATGGTTGGAACATATATCCAAGAGTTATATCATTGGTCTTTCGTATGACTCGGTAAGATGATGTCATGCCTAGCACATCTGGCCGGAGGACCTATTGTTATAGTTTTCTTTTTAGCAAGGTTAGCCATTCTTCCATGAGGAAATTGTAAGACTTATTCTATGAGTTGTTCCTCATGGATCCTTTGTGTATCCAAAGTTTGACCTTTGCTTGAAGGCCATGTCAATGCTATCTCGATGCTTCTCTGTGGTACTCCGCTTTTCAATAAGAACATTTGAAGCCCAATGCTAAATGTTTCTTGTTCAATTATCCAAAAACTGTTGCATGGGTAATGTCATGAAATTACTCTCCCCTTACCTAAAGGATTTTCTACATTATATCCTGTCACGGATATCATGCTCTGCTTATCATTGGGAAGGATATACCCCTGAAATGTCTGATAATCATATTTTTCCTTTCCATTATTTGGTTTAACATTTCTTGTGATCTATATGACTTGAGCAGTAATATTCTCCTGCTTATGTAAACTCCTCGATGTACAATTCTGTCAGCAAGACCCTGTTACTATTGTTGATGACATTCCGGTAACCACCAATGGACGAGAACTTTGCCTATTGGTCCGCCTCGTTCAACGAGCAGGAAGATGGTTCTCTTTGTCCCTCGCCCTTGGTACCGATGTTGTTGCCGACATAACCAACAAGCTATCCTCTGACATGCCTTGCTTACATGATCGTGCAAGACGTCACCACCCTTCCTGCTTTTAACCCACATTGTGGGCCCATAACCCACAGTTCCACAGGATCGAAACCTGACTCTCCTGTACAACCCTGTTTCTAATGGTTATTCCTCATGCTTGGCTTCATAATTAATTCACGGGCCACCTTCCTAGTGCTCTATTCTGGTATCAGATGCAATACTTACTCTCGCTGCTATGAACCCCTTTCTCACTCTGGTTCAGACTTCGAGCAACTATCTATCCGCTTGGAACCTCTTATTGTACCTTCGTACCTTACTCTTGATGTATTCTATATGTTCAACTCGAGAGATAATCTTATGCTCATTCATGGGTTAACCCCCAGATTGTTTCCCTCATAAGCATTCTGTTGTAGCCGAGCTGCCCCTTACCTATTCGTAAGTACGTTGGAGTTCCCGAAGATTTGGATGACTTCACCATGATGACCTGAAGCAGAGAAATGAAGACGTCAATGTAATGGATCGACCTCTTCAAGAAGATCAACCAAGACTGAGAAGATTCGTTACAATTTCGTAACCAGACCTTTCCCCTTAGTCCCCCTCTTAAATCTCGGGACGAGAATTCTTGTAGTGGAGGAGAATTGTGACGCCCGGATAATTAAGCTGCATTAACCCTCTACTAATGATGCCACATCACCTTGATTACTGTTGCTAATCTCGCTTTAGTTCGAAACCGATTCAATTTCAAATTCAAAATCAAGCGAACAATAAAAGTTTTCAAACTTTAAAACTAAAATGTTCGGGTTGTGTCAATTAATGCAGAAGTAACTACGATGGAGGAACCACACTTTTATAAAATGTTTAAATACTATAAGATGAATAAAACAGTAGCAAAAACAAATATTTAAATGTCTTTACAATTAATAAAATGTTAAATTATTTAATCTAGGGGTTAAATTTTTTGTGATAGTGGGTTTAGTGGTAATACTAATTTAGGGATCATTTTTGTATTTTACAAAACTAGGATAAAATGTAAAACAGTAAAAAAAAGAAAAATAAGAAAAGAAAAAAACAAAGACAGAAAAATAAAGTAAAAGCAAAAGAAACCCCCCCTCCCCCGTTGGGCCTCGGCCCAGTTGGCCATCAGGCTAACCAGGCCGGCCCATCTAACTACCGTCCCCTTCCTCCTGTTCACAGGGGGATCATGGCAGAGATCCCCCGGCTATGGTCGAGGCATCGCCATGGCAACCATCCGCCCTCCCCCACGGCGCCTACTTGACGCACCCGAGCCCCCTCATCAAACCCTAGCTCTATCCCATTCCCCTCCCGCACTCTTCCTCTCAATTTGTTCGCAACTGAGCTCGGTCGCCGCCTCGCCGTCGTCGTTCGCATGCACCGGAGCCACCCCGAGCCGCGCCAAGGTGTCCAGAGGTCCCGCCAAGGTCGTCTGCGTCGTCTACACTGCTGGGTCAGAGTTGGGAGGCCGCCGCCACGTCGCCTGCGCCGATCTTTCCCGCCACGGCCACCGCAAGCCCATCGTCCGATCCGTCACCCTCGACCTCCCCCAGCCTCCTCGATCGCACCTACGGCTCCACTGTGAGCACCCGCCCTTTCCCCTTCTTTGGTTTACTCGAATTTGAGCCGTAGTTGAAGATCCACGTCGCTGCGCCCCTGCTCATGCGCTCTCGCGTCGACGACCGTTCCGAGCCGTGCCTTGGCCGCGTCCGCGCGCGCCCCGCGCCTACTGATGCCCCTGTTGCTGCCTGCGTGCTGCTTCTCCGCCTGCGCCGCTAGATGATGTTCGCCATGCCCGCTTCCTCTGCTGCTGCCCTTGCCGCGCCATTGCTGCTCATGGAGCTGCTGGCCGCGCGCGCCTCCGCTGCCCGTCGGCGGTCCCCGCCATTGGCCGCCGCCCGCTCGCGCGCTCACCCCCACCACCGCTCCGGCTCGCAGCTACCGCGCTCGCGTCCCCTATCGCCCCGCCTCCCGCCTCTGCTCTCCGCAGCCGTCGAGCCCCGCCTCAACTGCTCCCTCGCTGCGCCCCCATGCCGTGCCCTCCCGCGCTCAGGCTTTCCCCTGCTGCTCGCCCCGGGCCTCTGCTACGACGCCTCCCCTGGCCGCCCGCATGGCTCCCCTCCGCCGCGCCGCGCCTGCTCCGGCCGGCCATGCCCGCCGAGCCGCGCCGTGGCTGCGCCGGCTCTGCCCACCGCTGCCGCGGCTCAACCCCACCGCGCCTCACCGACGCCCACTGCCGCCGGCTCCGACCAGCTGCTGCCGCGCTAAGTGGCTGCGACTGCTGCTCGTTGCGTCACGCGAGGCCATGGCGAGCACAGCCTGATAGCTTGGCTGTTCTCTGCCATGTAGGGCCATCCCTATTTAGATTAGTGCTAATTTTAGTTAGTATTAATTTAATTTTAAATTAGTTTAATAGAAAGTGACAGGTGGACCCCCCTAGTTATTTAAACTGTTTGATTAAAACCTTAATAGAAACTAACTCAATGACAGCCAGGACCCACCTTTACTCTCACCTTTGACCAGTCAAATGTTGACCAGGTCAACTCTGCTGAGTGGACCCCCCTGGCCCCACTGTCATACACTCTAGCTAGAGTAGGACTAGGTGACACGAGTATTTACTCTTTTCAATTCGAATTAATATAATCCAGTAATTTTAGAAATTCAAATAAACTTTGAAAAATCATATAAAATAATCTGTAACTCGGATGAAAATAATTTATACATGAAAGTTGCTTAGAACGACGAGACGAATCCGAATACATAACCCGTTCGCCCGCCACGCATCCCTAGCATAGAGAACACACAACTTTCCTCCTCGGGTTCATCTGTCCGAAAACGCGAAACACCGGGAATACTTTCCCGGATGTTTTCCCTCTTCGGCGGTATCACCTACCACCGCGTTAGGGCACACCTAGTACCGCTCATTGCCATGTTATGCTTTCTGATGCTTTGATTGCTCTGTTATTTATTGCGTTCCCCCTCGGTTACTTCTTTCCGGTAGACCCTGAGTGTAACACCCCGGATGTAACTTTCCATATTTGTAACTCCAACTCTTGCCATTTTCGGCTATGTGCTATGATATTCCCTTCGTGGTCAGGTTTCGTTTTTCGTTTTGCATTTCGTTCATGTCATGCATCTCATATCATGTCATCATGTGCATCTCATTTCCATACGTGTTCGTCTCATGCATCCGAGCATTTTCCCCGTTGTCCGTTTTGCAATCCGACACTCCCACGTGCACCGGCGCACCCCTCTTGTCTCTTTTCGTGAGCGGGTGTTAAACGTTCTCGGAATGGACCGAGATTTGTCAAGTGGCCTTGGTATACCACCGGTAGACCACCTGTCAAGTTTCGTTCCATTCGGAGGTGGTTTGATGCTCCAACGGTTAACCGGGTAACCGCAAAGGCCTTTTGTGTGTTGCAGCAAAACCCCCTCCAAACAGCCCGATAACCCATCTAAGTCACTTCCATGCTCTCGGTCATTCGATCACGATCGTGTGGGCGAAAACCACACTCCATTTGGAGTCTCCTAGCTCCCTCTACCTATAAATAGGTGATCCCCCCAAGATTTTCGCACGGATCAAGCCTAGCTCCGCTCCCTTCGCGCACCGGAGACGTCCGGTCCGCGCCGGACAAACCGCGCCGCCGCCCGCAGCCAGTCGCCCGCCGCCATGTGGCAAGGCGCCGCCGTCCGCCGCCGAAGCCCGCCAGGCCCGGGGTCGGCCCCCGCGGCCCGGTCGCCCGGCGCCACCGCCCGTCTCCTCCCGCCGCGGCCCTGCCGCCCGTCCTCCGCCGCCCTACCGCGCGTCGTCGCCGGAGCTCCAACCTCCGCCGCCGCACCTCGACATCGGCGCCGCTCCCGCGGCCCCCTGCTCCTCCGCACCGGCGCCCGAGCCCCCCCCGCAACTCCGGCGCCTCCCCCGACCTCCCTCGAGCTCCTCCGGCCGCCGTGCCCACTGCCTCCGGTGAACAGCTCCGGCGAGCGCCAGATCCAGATCCGAGGTTGACTTTCCTCCCCCGGAAATTCTCCAAGTCCTGAAAATTTTGCAATCTGGTGCTATCTTTGATCTGCTGTAACTCCTTGCATACTGCTCCCTTTCGTGCGTGTAATATATCTAAATGTTCATCACGAGATGCTCTGCATTTTGTTCCATTGTGCCATGCTCGTTTGAGTCCATCTTGATGCCCAAATCTCTGGTGCAAGAATGCTATATGATGTTTTCTGCTGTTACTTGTCAGAACATGGTGTTTTGTTATTTTTGCTACATTTAATGTCTGCATCTTATGGGCATGAGCTCTACAGGTGTTTTGATCTATGCCATGCCATCTTTACAGGGGTGTATGCCATGTATTTTTGTGATCTATGTGGTGACTAGAACAAGCATGCAAACTAGGCGTCGTGATGTTTCTGTTTTCAGGGATAGAATTTTGCCAAGTCTGTGACTGCTGTTATTTTGTTGCCATGTATCCATGTGGCTACAGAGAGATCCATGCTTCTTTTGGGTATGTTCAGTAAGGATGTTTTGGAGATATAGTTGTGCTCTATCCATCCATGCCCCTGTTTGCAATTATGGAGTGCCCTAGCATGTCTTAATCTTGCTCTACGTTTGCTATAAAATATTTCTGGCAGAATGTTAACATGATATTCAATTTTGCCACGGTTGTTGTAGTTGATCCATACATGCTATGAACTTGCTCTTGATATGGTTAGCTTCATAAACATGCCATCTTGCTGTAGGTATGCTTGTTTTGTCATGTATTGCTTTGTGATGACTGCATCAAGCTCACAAAGATGCCCTCATAATTTCTGTTAATGCCATGCTCTGTTTTCTGCTAAGTCTGAAACCTGTTAACGAAACTTGCTATGTTTACATGGGTTCCATCATATCTTCTGATCCTTTTTGGCTCATGGTCAGTAAGGGACTTTTGTGCTATGCTTTTAGTAGATTCATGCCATGCCTTGTTTTGCTATGTTAAGTTCTTGCAGCATGTTGATTGCTTGCTCTAAACATTGCTACCTGCTGCTGTTTCAGCCATGTTAAGTATTTTCACTAGAGCCACTTGCAGCGCCACCTTGGGGAAACTCGAGGGCTGGTTTTAGTTGTACGTAGTGTTCATCTGGTGTGCCCTGAGAACGAGATACGTGCAGCTCCTATCGGGATTTGTCGACACATCGGGCGGCTTTGCTGGTCTTGTTTTACCATTGTCGAAATGTCTTGTAAACCGGGATTCCGAGACTGATCGGGTCTTCCCGGGAGAAGGTTTATCCTTCGTTGACCATGAGAGCTTATAATGGGCTAAGTTGGGACACCCCTGCAGGGTATTATCTTTCGAAAGCCGTGCCCGCGGTTATGAGGCAGATGGGAATTTGTTAATGTCCGGTTGTAGAGAACTTGTCACTTGACTTAATTAAAATACATCAACCGTGTGTGTAGCCGTGATGGTCTCTTCTCGGCGGAGTCCGGGAAGTGAACACGGTTTGAGTTATGCATGAACGTAAGTAGTTTCAGGATCACTTCTTGATCATTTCTAGCTTCGCGACCGTTGCGCTGCTTCTCTTCTCGCTCTCATTTGCGTATGTTAGCCACCATATATGCTTAGTGCCTGCTACAGCTCCACCTCATTACACCATCCTTTCCTATAAGCTTAAATAGTCTTGATCTCGCGGGTGTGAGATTGCTGTCCTCGTGACTCACAGATTCTACCAAAACAGTTGCAGGTGCCGACGATACCAGTGCAGATGACATAACCGAGCTCAAGTGGGAGTTCGACAAGGAACGTGGTCGTTACTATGTTTCTTTTCCTGATGATCAGTAGTGGAGCCCAGTTGCGACGATCGGGGATCTAGCATTTGGGGTTATCTTATTCACATTTGAATTTGACCGTAGTCGATCTATGTGTGGATTTTGAATGATGTATGAATTAATTTATGTATTGTGTGAAGTGGCGATTGTAAGCCAACTCTCGTTATCCCATTCTTGTTTATTATATGGGATTGTGTGAAGATGACCCTTCTTGCGACAATACCCATAATGCGGTTATGCCTCTAAGTCATGCCGCGACACGTGGGAGATATAGCCGCATCGTGGGCGTTATAAGTTGGTAATCAGAGCCATCCCCGACTTAGGAGCCCCCTGCTTGATCGAACCGCTGGCGTTGTTGAGTCTAGAACAAAAATGTTTTGAGTCTTAGGATTATATATATCGGAGAGTAGGATTCTTTTTACTCCTCAGTCCCTTCGTCGCTCTGGTGAGGCCTCCTGACGTAGAAGTTTTGACTCTTCTCTCCTCAAATTTTCACTAAATTTTTTTTAGGATCACGCGGGTATCTTGGAATCGTTCTGATGGTTTTGTGACGAGAACATTGTTCTTGGTGCCTCCTGACATTTAGGGGTTGTGGCAGTGTCCCGGGGAGTTGAGCTCCGAGGTGTTGTCGTCACAATTTTATCGTTGCAGTTCTGGAATACCTGAGTTTGTAGTGACCCGACCCGAATGGATCAAGTCTCTGTGCTTAAGTGTCATCCCTGGATCGGTATGCTGACACACACAGTACTCGAGGATTTATGACAGAGGTAAATCACATGTATAAAGTAACGTAAATACTATTACCTCAATCCAAATAGCGGAAGTAACAAGGTTGTGGATTCCCATCAACACCAACGGCAAAGTTGAGTGTAGAAATCGTAACCCTAACATATCACTTACTCGTCGTAAGATTCCTGCAACTGAGACGTTGCAGCCACAAAGGGTCAGTACATTGAATGTACTGGCAAATTCACACCATAGAGAAATGATGAACAAAGGCTATCACTACATGCATATATGGCTGGTGGAAAAGCTCTATGGTTATAATGTTTTTGCGAAAAGCCAATTTTTCCCTACTGCAAAGGAATAAATTTTATATAACTATCATGGTGGTTGTGAAACATTGAGATGGTTGACAGCATCTCAATCCCAATTAAGTATCATCATTAACCCAACAAAATTAATTAAAGTAACATGATGAGATACACATGATAATCCAAGTACTAGATACTCAAGATGTCCATAACCGGGGACACGGCTAATCATGATTAGATTGTACACTCTGCAGAGGTTTGCGCACTTTTCCCCACAAGATTCGATCGCCTCCGCTTGATTCTCGCACTACATGATGTTTGAGAAACGGATGACCGAGACACAGTCTTTCAGAAGCGTTAGCACCTTACGATGGGTAGACCGGTACACCTACATCCCCTACATCTGCTAGTCTACCACTGTAAGAGTTCACACAACTTAATCAACTATGCTAGAGCCCATAATAGCTTGTGGCTGCACACGGAAGTTTCTAGCATGAATAATCTCATGATCCCTTTGAACCTGGGTGGCGGTCCAAAAGAAACAGGCAATCCTGGAATACCCAGGTACCTCAATCCACCTAGATGTGAGTTTTAGTTGCCACCTTAAGTTGAACCATTAATTAACAATCTCACATCTGTCATGGAAATACACTCAACCCAATCCACATCTACGAGCATAGCATGGCAAAATGAGCAAACGTAGAAGTAACTCCCAAAGGTTTGATAATAAACAGGGCAATAGGTACTACCTCATCTACTTCCCAATACCCACCATTTAATTAGATCCTAATCATGCAATGTTTGAGGGTTGATCTAATGCAATAAAACTGGGTAGTAAAGAGGTATGATCAAAGTGTGAACTTGCCTGCAATGTTGATGAAGATGATTCGCACTCATAACTCTTGATAGTTCTACTCGTCACATTCCGTTCAATCTATCGTGAGCAAGCAATAGTAACCATACATAAGCATTCACTCAAAAGATCAGAAAGATCGAAGAAGACACTTCGGAAAACATCAAAACCAAGTAAATAACTCTTGCAACATAAAACAATTTCTAACAGTACCAAAATTATGTGATTTTAGCCTTCTCAGAAAGTTTAGGTCAAGAGCTTTAAGTTGCAAAAAGAATCAACTAAATCGGAGTTACGAAACTCAAGTTACGATCAAAAGAAGATTCAAATTCAAATCTGATCTAATTCAAATTTTAAAATTTAAAAAACTTGTTTGAGTTGGATTACTGGATAGAGGGGATCATAACGAAGAAGTGGGCGTTGGTTTCGTTGGATTTGGGCAAACGAGTGAAAAGTTGTGATCGTTTGGAAAGCAGGGGCTAATCTGTAAAATAAATCATCACAGATAGGTCCCTGACCGAAATTGAAAAGAAAAAGAAAAAAAAATACTAAACAACGAATGTTTGCTACCGAACGTTAACGAACGAAAACGTTCGCTACAGAAGTCTAAACGACGAACGCTCACTAATAAAAATCGATCGGGAAAAACCGAGGAAAATCCAAAATAAACCGGAACGGCTCGGCGGTTTTACCGGCGGTTTTCGTCGGTTTTCTTCGTCGACGGCGGCGAGGTTAAAGACGAGGCGGGGCGGCGGCTCCGGCGAGTGAGGCAGCTCCGGCGACGGCAGACGGCGCGGGTGGCGGGGAGCGGCGCAGGCGACGGCAGCGAGCGGCGCGGGTGGCGGCGAGCGGCGCTGCGCGCGGTGCAGCGGCGGCGGCGGCGAGGCGGCGGCGGCACGGCTCAACGAGATGCGGGAGCGGGCGGCAGCGGCGGGCAGAGAGGAGAGGGCCCGGGGGCGCGCTATTTAAGGGGAGAGGAGGCCTCGGGAGGCGTGGAGGAGGGGCAAAGGCAGAGGCGGCGGGGCACGGTGTTCGCGATGGACACGGCGGCGGCGGTCTCCCGCTCGGGCGGTTGGGGTGACGGGGCACTGGGCCGCGGCCTAGCTGAGCTGGGCCGGCCCAGTTCGGGGCGGAGAAGAGTTTTTTTAACAGAGGGAAAAAGAAAAGAAAACGAAAATAAAACAAAATATTATATAGGCATATAATATATCAAAATTCTCCAAAAATTATTTCCTACAAGCTGAACATTTTTCTAGCGTCAAATAAAATATACAAAAATTCAGATAAATCAAACAGTGCTACTGCCTTAATAAAATCCAATAAAAATCATTTTAAAAATACCAAAATGATTTCAAATTTATTTCTCTCCAATTTTCTGATGTAGGGAATCATTTTACCCTAATTTCCATATATTTTATTTTTGGAGAAAAATAATTTGAATAAAACCCAAATAACTCCAAATTAAAAATAATTTCCAAAAGGACTTGAATTTGATCCTTTGAAACTCCCAACTCATATTTCATATGTTTTGAAGAAGTCATTTTATCTTCGCTCGTGAAAATCATTGAGTTGCATAAAGTTTCAGAATTGGAAATATTCTCAAATGAAATTCATATATTTTCAACACCCCTTGTCATTTAAATAAATGGAAGAAGTCATGTCATCTTCTCTCCAGGGTTTTGGGGTGAAAAGAATCTGAATTCACGGAGATCATAAAAGCAAAATGAAAGTTTGGGAAAGTCCTTTTATTCCCTCTCATTTAACTTTCAAAAAGTTTCGAATTTACTCACTCAATCACACAACAATCAAACAATCAATCAAATCTATCTATTTAGTATAACATTCCAAAATTTAGAATTTTGGGATGTTACAAACCTACCACCCTTAAAATGAATCTCGTCCTCAAGATTCGGAGAGGCTAGAAAGAAATAGGTTAGGTTTGGGGTCTTCTCAAAATCCATCGATCATCACAGGGGGTCTGGGGTGCTACCACCCTTAGAAGCATTGTTACTGTTCCATCAAAACTCATATACTCCATCCTTATCTTTGACGGTGTCAGTCTTCTCAGATTCTCGGAAAATTCCTTCTCTGGGCTCTTCCGGTAGTGGCATAATCTTTACCTCAATCCTTCTGTATCCTTTCATCTTGGTATGGTTATTCCGAGACTGGGTCTTCTTAGCTGACGGGTCTGGCGCCAATACTAAACAACTATCGATATCTCCTGGCGGTCAACAATTTATGGTTTCTCCTGCAGGAAATGGGTCTGGGCTGATCCTCACCGTATAACCTACGGTTGGCAACAACTGCCTTGTACAAGGGAAAAATACTTATACCATTCTAAGGTTCAAACATGGTTTTGATCGTCGTCTCTCCACTATGGGCAAGTTACTCAGATTTACCATCCCGTATAGCAAGGTGAACAATAAGAGTAAGTCGGTATGGTGATCAATCCATCCCGCACCCAAATCATTACCTTGTACATGGTTTAGCGAATCTCGCATTCTAACACTCGGTCATCCTCACAAGCATTTCAGAATTTCTCTTGTCGACGAACCAAGTTCGAAAAAATCCATTGATTCTGCAAGCCAAACAAACATCTATCGTTTCTTCACAACTCTCAGGTTTTGCGTTACTCCTATAAAATCGTCTGTCGATAAAATCGTAACTTCTTCCGGGGTTTTTCCTTCAGCAAGAATGTGCTTGTTTCTTGGCAGGTCCTGGGGCCTGTGGGTTATGGCCCATCTCATCACTGGTAAACCTTGAACTAATCATCGGGGAAACTGATCCTGAATCCAACATCCAACTTCCTAGTATTCTTAAATCCATCCAATTGTACTGTCTTCCTTCCTTCTATTGGCACCAAACTAGGACATGATTACTCAGACTCATCATGGAATTTCCATTGATCCATATTTCCAACATCATACCTCCTTTATATCCAATAATAATTCATCTCTTCATTCTCGTGGGATATCGCACATACCGAGATAAAAAAAGTATACTTATGAAGTCCATACTCCACTTCGTGGAACATCATTATCCTTTCCAGGGTCAAGCATCCTTACAGGGAAATATTGGCCATCTCTGCATGGCACTTCTTCAACTGGGGAAACGTGAAACACATCATGAACTCCTGATAGTCCTTCGGGTGACTCCAACTTGTTGGCCACTTCTTCCATATGCTCCAAAACTCGGTATGGTCCTACAAATCTCGGAGCTAACTTTTCCTTAACTCCAAATCGTTTAACTCCTCGCAGAGGGAACACACGAAGACATGCTCTGTCTCCAATTTCATAGACTACCTCCTTTACATCCAATAATACTCCATACCCTCATATTCTTGGGGTATCCAACATATCGAGATAAAACTCATACTTATTTTGTTTGAAATCCACTTCGTGGAATATCATTACCTTTTCCAAGGGTCAAGTTTCCTCACAGGGTACTACCATCTTTAAAATGCACAATCTTCCATAGACCATATTTCTCATATCCTCGAAAATAGTCAAAATCTTTCTTCATAGAGTAACAACTCATAAAATCCAAATCAATACCAATGATGCTAACTTTATTGATTCTCAAATTATTACAATCTCCTGCATTCCATTACATGCCTCAACCCGACACCTCACTAATAAAAGAAATGTCCACACTACTACTACTATTTTTCTCGTTGCACTCAACTATTTATCACAAGTCTCCGTCTCCTTGGGGCATTCTCTGGCAAAGTGCCCTGCTTCATCACAACGAAAACATATTACTTCTGACATATCTCGAGGTTTCCTTGTGATTATATAACCTCCTGGGGTCCTCATCTTCCCTTTTGGGCAATCATTGAAGTAGTGTCCTGAATTTTTGCACCTGAAACATGTGATATGACTCAGGTCTTTCTTTGTAGAAATTGGGTTGTTCCTGGGATCCAATCTACTTCTCTTCCTGGACTTTTCCGTTCCAATCAGGGCTTCTATTTCCTGTGGGTCATACTCTACTTCCTCTGTCGGGAATTCTACTAAATCCCCATTCAGACAATTTTTGGAGATGTGTCCTTCTTCTCCACATGAATAGCATGACTGAAGGAAATATGCCCTAGAGGCAATAATAAAGTATTATATATTTCCTTATATCACGATAAATGTTTATTATTCATGCTAGAATTGTATTAACCGGAAACATAATACATGTGTGAATACATAGACAAACAGAGTTTCACTAGTATGCCTCTACTTGACTAGCTCGTTAATCAAAGATGGTTATGTTTCCTAGCCATAGACATAAGTTGTCATTTGATTAACGAGATCACCTCATTAGGAGAATGACGTGATTGACTTGACCCATTCCGTTATCTTAGCACTCGATCGTTTAGTATGTTGCTATTGCTTTCTTCATGACTTATACATGTTCCTATGACTATGAGATTATGCAACTCCCGTTTACCGGAGGAACACTTTGTGTGCTACCAAACATCACAACGTAAATGGGTGATTATAAAGGTGCTCTACAGGTGTCTCCAAAGGTACTTGTTGGGTTGGCGTATTTCGAGATTAGGATTTGTCACTCCAATTGTCGGAGAGGTATCTCTGGGCCCACTCGGTAATGCACATCACTATAAGCCTTACAAGCATTGTGACTAATGAGTTAGTTGCGGGATGATGTGTTACGGAACGAGTAAAGAGACTTGCCGGTAACGAGATTGAACTAGGTATCGAGATACCGACGATCAAATCTCGGGCAAGTAACATACCGGTGACAAAGGGAACAACGTATGTTGTTATGCGGTCTGACCGATAAAGATCTTCATAGAATATGTGGGAGCCAATATGGGCATCCAGGTCCCGCTATTGGTTATTGACCGGAGACGTGTCTCGGTCATGTCTACATAGTTCTCGAACCCGTAGGGTCCGCACGCTTAACGTTACGATGACAGTTTTATTGAGTTTTGATGTACCGAAGGAGTTCGGAGTCCCGGATGAGATCGGGGATATGACGAGGAGTCTCGAAATGGTCGAGACGTAAAAATCGATATATTGGACGACTATATTCGGACTTCGGAAAGGTTCCGAGTGATTCGAATATTTTTCGGAGTACCGGAGAGTTACGGGAATTCGTATTGGGCCTTAATGGGCCATACGGGAAAGGAGAGAAAGGCCTCAAAAGGTGGCCGCACCCCTCCCCATGGTCTGGTCCGAATTGGACTAGGGAAGGGGGGCGCACCCTTCCTTCTTTCTCCTTCCCCCTTCCCTTCTCCTACTCCCACAAGGAAAGGAGGAGTCCTACTCCCGGTGGGAGTAGGACTCCCCCCTATGGCGCGCCTCTCCCCATGGCCGGCTGCCTCCCCCTTGCTCCTTTATATACGGGGGCAGGGCGGCACCCCAGAGACACAACAATTGATCCTTGTGATCTCTTAGCCGTGTGCGGTGCCCCCCTCCACCATATTACACCTCGATAATACCGTTGCAGAGCTTAGGCGAAGCCCTGCGTCGGTGGAACATCATCATCATCACCACGCTGTCATGCTGACGAAACTCTTCCTCAACACTCGGCTGGATCGGGGTTCGAGGGACGTCATCGAGCTGAACGTGTGTAGAACTCGGAGGTGCCGTACGTTCGGTACTTGATCGGTCGGATCGTGAAGACATACGACTACACCAACCGCATTGTGATAACGCTTCCGCTGTCGGTCTACGAGGGTACGTGGACAAGACTCTCCCCTCTCGTTGCTATGCATGACCATGATCTTGCGTGTGCGTAGGAATTTTTTTGAAATTACTATGTTCCCCAACAGTGGCATCCGAGCCTGGTTTTATGCGTTGATGCTATGCACGAGTAGAACACAAGTGAGTTGTGGGCGATATAAGTCATACTGCTTACCAGCATGTCATACTTTGGTTCAGCGGTATTGTGAGATGAAGCGGCCCGACCGACATTACGCGTACGCTTACGCGAGACTGGTTTCACCGTTCGGAGCACTCGTTGCTTAAAGGTGACTGGCGGGTGTCTGTCTCTCTCACTTTAGTTGAACCGAGTGTGGCTACGCCCGGTCCTTGCGAAGGTTAAAACAGCACCAACTTGACAAACTATCGTTGTGGTTTTGATGCGTAGGTAAGAATGGTTCTTGCTAAGCCCGTAGCAGCCACGTAAAATATGCAACAACAAAGTAGAGAACGTCTAACTTGTTTTTGCAGGGCATGTTGTGATGTGATATGGTCAAGACATGATGTGATATAATGTGTTGTATGAGATGATCATGTTTTGTAACCGAGTTATCGGCAACTGGCAGGAGCCATATGGTTGTCGCTTTATTGTATGAGATGCAATCGCCATGTAATAGTTTACTTTATCACTAAGCGGTAGCGATAGTCGTAAAAGCAATAAGTTGGCGAGACGACAACGATGCTATGATGGAGATCAAGGTGTCGCGCCGGTGACGATGGTGATCATGACGGTGCTTCGGAGATGGAGATCACAAGCACGGTGCTTCGGAGATGGAGATCACAAGCACAAGATGATGATGGCCATATCATATCACTTATATTGATTGCATGTGATGTTAATCCTTTATGCATCTTATCTTGCTTTGTTTGACGGTAGCATTATAAGATGATCCTTCACTAAATTATCAAAGTATAAGTGTTCTCCCTAAGTATGCACCGTTGCGAAAGTTCTTTGTGCTGAGACACCACGTGATGATCGGGTGTGATAGGCTCTACGTTCAAATACAACGGGTACAAAACAGTTGCACACGCGGAATACTCAGGTTAAACTTGACGAGCCTAGCATATAACAGATATGGCCTCGGAACACGGAGACCGAAAGGTCGAGCGTGAATCATATAGTAGATATGATCAACATAGTGATGTTCACCATTGAAACTACTCCATCTCACGTGATGATCGGACATGGTTTAGTTGATATGGATTACGTGATCACTTAGAGGATTAGAGGGATGTCTATCTAAGTGGGAGTTCTTAAGTAATATGATTAATTGAACTTAAATTTATCATGAACTTAGTCCTGATAGTATTTTGCAAATTATGTTGTAGATCAATAGCTCGCGTTGTTGCTTCCCTGTTTATTTTGATATGTTCCTAGAGAAAAATTATGTTGAAAGATGTTAGTAGCAAAGATGCGGATTGGATCCGTGATCTGAGGATTATCCTCATTGTTGCGCAGAAAAATTATGTCCTTGATGCACCGCTAGGTGACAGACCTATTGCAGGAGCAGATGCAGACGTTATGAACGTTTGGCTAGCTCAATATGATGACTACTTGATAGTTTAGTGCACCATGCTTAACGGCTTAGAATCGGGACTTCAAAGACGTTTTGAACGTCATGGACCATATGAGATGTTCCAGGAGTTGAAGTTAATATTTCAAGCAAATACCCGAGTTGAGAGATATGAAGTCTCCAACAAGTTCTATAGCTAAAAGATGGAGGAGAATCGCTCAACTAGTGAGCATGTGCTCAGATTGTCTGGGTACTACAATCGCTTGAATCAAGTGGGAGTTAATCTTCCAGATAAAATAGTGATTGACAGAATTCTCTAGTCACCATCACCAAGTTAGTAGAACTTCGTGATGAACTACAGTGTGCAAGGGATGACGAAAGTAATTCCCGAGCTCTTCGTGATGCTAAAATCGACGAAGGTAGAAATCAAGAAAAACATCAAGTGTTGATGGTTGACGAGACCACTAGTTTCAAGAAAAGGGCAAAGGGAAGAAGGGGAACTTCAAAAAGAACGGCAAGCAAGTTGCTACTCAAGTGAAGAAGCCCAAGTCTGTACCTAAGCCTGAGACTAAGTGCTTCTACTGCAAAGGGACTGGTCACTGGAGGCGGAACTGCCCCAAGTATTTGGTGGATAAGAAGGATGGCAAAGTGAACAAAGGTATATTGGATATACATGTTATTGATGTGTACTTTACTAGTGTTTATAGCAACCCCTCGGTATTTGATACTGGTTCAGTTGCTAAAGAGTAGTAACTCGAAACGGGAGTTGCAGAATAAACAGAGACTAGTAAAAGGCGAGGTGACGATGTATGTTGGAAGTAGTTCCAAGATTGATATGATCATCATCGCACACTCCCTATACTTTCGAGATTAGTGTTGAAACTAAATAAGTGTTATTTGGTGTTTCCGTTGAGCATGAATATGATTTGATCATGTTTTTTGCAATTCGGTTATTCATTTAAGTTAGAGAACAATTGTTGTTCTGTTTACATGAATAAAAACCTTCCATGGTCATACACACCAACGAAAATGGTTTGTTGGATCTCGATCGTAGTGATACACATAATCATAATATTGAAGCCAAAAGATGCAAAGTTAATAATGATAGTGCAACTTATTTGTGGCACTGCCGTTTAGGTCATATTGATGTAAAAGCGCATGAAGAAACTCCATACTGATGGGATTTTGGAATCACTTGATTATGAATCACTTGATGCTTGCGAACCGTGCCTCATGGGCAAGATGACTAAAACGCCGTTCTCCGGTACTATGGAGAGAGCAACAGATTTGTTGGAAATCATACATACAGATGTATGTGGCCCGATGAATATTGAGGCTCGTAGCAGGTATCATTATTTTCTGACCTTCACAGATGATTTGAGCAGATATGGGTATATCTACTTGATGAAACATAAGTCTGAAACATTTGAAAAGTTCAAAGAATTTCAGAGTGAAGTGGAAAATCATCGTGACAAGAAAATAAAGTTTCTATGATCTGATCGTAGAGAAGAGTATTTGAGTTACGAGTTTGGCCTTCAGTTAAAACAATGTGAAATAGTTTCACTACTCACGCCACCTGGAACACCACGGTGTAATGGTGTGTCCGAACGTCGTAATCGTACTTTATTAGATATGGTGCGATATATGATGTATCTTACCGATCTACCACTATCGTTATGCATTAGAGACAGCTGCATTCACGTTAAATAGGGCACCATCAAAATCCGTTGAGACGACGCCTTATGAACTGAGGTTTAGCAAGAAACCAAAGTTGTCGTTTTTTAAAATTTTGGGGTTATGATGCTTATGTGAAAAAGTTTCATCCTGATAAGCTCAAACCCAAATCGGAGAAATGTGTCTTCATAGGATACCCAAAGGAGACAGTTGGGTACACCTTCTATCACAGATCTGAAGGCAAGACATTCGTTGCTGAAAATGGATCCTTTCTAGAGAAGGAGTTTCTCTCGAAAGAAGTGAGTGGGAGGAAAGTAGAACTTGATGAGGTAACTGTACCTGCTCCCTTATTGGAAACTAGTTCATCACAGAAATCTGTTCCTGTGACTCCTGCACCAATTAGTGAGGAAGTTAATGATGATGATCATGGAACTTCAGATCAAGTTATTACTAAACCTCGTAGGTCAACCAGAGTAAGATCCGCACCAGAGTGGTACGGTAATCCTGTTCTAGAGGTTATGTTACTAGACCATGACAAACCTACGAACTATGAAGAAGCGATGGTGAGCCCAGATTCCGCAAAATGGCTAGAGGCCATGAAATCTGAGATGAGATCCATGTATGAGAACAAAGTGTGGACTTTGGTTGACTTGCCCAATGATCGGCAAGCCATTGAGATTAAATGGATCTTCAAGAGGAAGACGGACGCTGATAGTAGTGTTATTATCTACAAAGCTAGACTTGTCGAAAAAGGTTTTTGACAAAGTTCAAGGTGTTGACTACGATGAGATTTTCTCACTCGCAGCGATGCTTAAGTCTGTCCGAATCATGTTAGCAATTGCCGCATTTTATGAAATCTGGTAAATGGATAAACAAAACTGCATTCCTTAATGGATTTATTAAAGAAGAGTTGTATATGATGCAACAGAAGGTTTTGTCAATCCTAAAGGTGCTAACAAAATATGCAAACTCCAGCGATCCATTTATGGACTGGTGCAAGCATCTCGGAATTGGAATATATGCTTTGATAAGTTGATCAAAGGATATAGTTTTATACAGACTTGCGATGAAGCCTGTATTTACAAGAAAGTGAGTGGGAGCACTACAACATTTCTGATAAGTATATGTGAATGACATATTGTTGATCAGAAATAATGTAGAATTATTCTGCAAAGCATAAAGGAGTGTTTGAAAGGAGTTTTTCAAAGAAAGACCTCGGTGAAGCTGCTTACATATTGAGCATCAAGATCTATAGAGATAGATGAAGACGCTTGATAAGTTTTTCAATGAGTACATACCTTAACAAGATTTTGAAGTAGTTCAAAATAGAACAGTCAAAGAAAGAGTTCTTGCCTGTGTTACAAGGTGTGAAATTGAGACTCAAAGCTCGACCACGGCAAAAGATAGAAAAAGAATGAAAGTCATTCACTATGCCTTGGCCATAGGTTCTATAAAGTATGCCATGCTGTGTACCAGATCTATTGTATACCCTACACTGATTTTGGCAAGGGAGTACAATAGTGATCTAGGAGTAGATCACTGGACAGCATTCAAATTATCCTTAGTGGAATAAGGATATGTTTCTCGATTATGGAAGTGACAAAAGGTTCGTCGTAAAGGGTTACGTCGATGCAAGTTTTGACACTAAATCTAGATGACTCTAAGTCTCGGTCTAGATACATATTGAAAGTGGGAGCAATTAGCTAGAGTAGCTCCATGCGGAGCATTGCAGACATAGAAATTTGCAAAATACTTACGGATCTGAATGTGACAGACCCATTGACTAAAATTATCTCACAATCAAAACATGATCACACCTTAGTACTCTTTGGGTGTTAATCACATAGCGATGTGAACTAGATTATTGACTCTAGTAAACCCTTTGAGTGTTGGTCACATAGAGATGTGAACTATGGGTGTTAATCACATGGTGATGTGAATTATTGATGTTAAATCACATGGCGATGTGAACTAGATTATTGACTCTAGTGCAAGTGGGAGACTGAAGGAAATATGCCCTAGAGGCAATAATAAAGTATTATATATTTCCTTATATCATGATAAATGTTTATTATTCATGCTAGAATTGTATTAACCGGAAACATAATACATGTGTGAATACATAGACAAACAGAGTTTCACTAGTATGCCTCTACTTGACTAGCTCGTTAATCAAAGATGGTTATGTTTCCTAGCCATAGACATAAGTTGTCATTTGATTAACGAGATCACCTCATTAGGAGAATGACGTGATTGACTTGACCCATTCCGTTAGCTTAGCACTCGATCGTTTAGTATGTTGCTATTGCTTTCTTCATGACTTATACATGTTCCTATGACTACGAGATTATGCAACTCCCGTTTACCGGAGGAACACTTTGTGTGCTACCAAACATCACAACGTAAATGAGTGATTATAAAGGTGCTCTACAGGTGTCTCCAAAGGTACTTGTTGGGTTGGCGTATTTCGAGATTAGGATTTGTCACTCCAATTGTCGGAGAGGTATCTCTGGGCCCAGTCGGTAATGCATATCACTATAAGCCTTACAAGCATTGTGACTAATGAGTTAGTTGCGGGATGATGTGTTACGGAACGAGTAAAGAGACTTGCCGGTAACGAGATTGAACTAGGTATCGAGATACCGACGATCAAATCTCGGGCAAGTAACATACCGGTGACAAAGGGAACAACGTATGTTGTTATGCGGTCTGACCGATAAAGATCTTCGTAGAATATGTGGGAGCCAATATGGGCATCCAGGTCCCGCTATTGGTTATTGACCGGAGACGTGTCTCGGTCATGTCTACATAGTTCTCGAACCCGTAGGGTCCGCACGCTTAACATTACGATGACAGTTTTATTGAGTTTTGATGTACCGAAGGAGTTCGGAGTCCCGGATGAGATCGGGGATATGACGAGGAGTCTCGAAATGGTCGAGACATAAAAATCGATATATTGGACGACTATATTCGGACTTCGGAAAGGTTCCGAGTGATTTGAGTATTTTTCGGAGTACCGGAGAGTTACGGGAATTCGTATTGGGCCTTAATGGGCCATACGGGAAAGGAGAGAAAGGCCTCAAAAGGTGGCCGCACCCCTCCCCATGGTCTGGTCCGAATTGGACTAGGGAAGGGGGGCGCACCCTTCCTTCTTTCTCCTTCCCCCTTCTCTTCTCCTACTCCCACAAGGAAAGGAGGAGTCCTACTCCCGGTGGGAGTAGGACTCCCCCCTATGGCGCGCCTCTCCCCATGTCCGGCTGCCTCCCCCTTGCTCCTTTATATACGGGGGCAGGGGGCACCCCAGAGACACAACAACTGATCCTTGAGATCTCTTAGCCGTGTGCGGTGCCCCCCTCCACCATATTACACCTCGATAATACCGTTGCGGAGCTTAGGCGAAGCCCTGCGTCGGTGGAACATCATCATCGTCACCACGCTGTCGTGCTGACGAAACTCTCCCTCAACACTCGGCTGGATCGGGGTTCGAGGGACGTCATCGAGCTGAACGTGTGTAGAACTCGGAGGTGCCGTACGTTCGGTACTTGATCGGTCGGATCGTGAAGACATACGACTACACCAACCGCATTGTGATAACGCTTCCGCTGTCGGTCTACGAGGGTACGTGGACAACACTCTCCCCTCTCGTTGCTATGCATCACCATGATCTTGCGTGTGCGTAGGAATTTTTTTGAAATTACTACGTTCCCCAACAATGACTTGGTGCAGGGTTTAATTGGTTCTTCTTTGGGTGTGTCCTCCACCTCTTCCTTCATCACAGATTCCTCTAAAATTTCCATGAGGGCTCTTTTCATTGCTTCTTTCTTCTGCTGGATGGTCCTTTCTACCATGGGGTAGATGTGACACTGAGCAGGGTAGTAGGTAGTCCCTTCACACAAGAAACAAGTGATCTGCCTAGTTGGGGATTCTTCAGCTGGGTGACTTCCTTCACAATTTGGGCATTCATCCTTGTGTTCCTTATGGTTGTGTCCTATTTCTCCACAAGGCTTGTATGCACAAGGTTTCTTCATATCCTTTCCATAAGGCTTCAGTTTCTAGGACACAAGACGAGATCTTTGTAGAGTCCACTTAAATTCTTTCCAAGTGGTTACTCCTTGCCATCCATTGATGGTTTGGTACATCCTCCACCAAGTAGCAGCACCTCTTTCAAAACATTGAAGAGCATGCCGGGTCATATCCTTTCCGACTATAGGGATATTCTTCATGTGATCCTCCATGTTCTGAATCCATCGGTCCGTCTCCAATTGACTCATCGGTCAAGAAAATACAAACTCATCTCCATTCATCCTCTATTGGGTCCATGGGTGTAATGCCCGGATAATCATGCTACAGTAATCCCACGCTAATCATGCCACGTCACTTTGGTTACTGTTGTTAACCGTGCGATGATTCAAAACCGTTTCATAATTTAAATTCAATTAATGTCAACAATAAAAGTTTTTCAAAATTTAAAACAAAATATTCGGGAGGTGCCATATTTTGGATAAGTAAATATGGTGTAATAAACACATTTTTATAAAATGCCTAGGTAATTTAAAATAAAATAAAATAGAAAAGAGAAATAAATAAAAGAAATGCAAAACAGAAAACAGAACAAAAGAAAAGAGAAGCCCCCCACTGGGCCAACTGTGGCCCAGCTGGCCAGCCCAACTGGGCGAAGGCCCAGCTGGCCGGCCCACCCCCACTCTCCCCTTATCCACCCCCAGCAAACCCTAGCCCGATCCACCCCCCACTCCCCCACCCCCTCTCGCTCTCTCTTCCCCCTCACTCCCCCAATCCAATCGAGGCGACACCGCCCCGACGACCCCGTCGCCCCCGACGCCCCGCGCCCCCCCGTCGGCCTCGTCCAGACCCCGCCACCTCTCCTCGGCGACCGCGCCGCCCCACTCCTTGACGCCGGCGCCTCGCCTCGTCACCGACCCCGAAGCCGACGGATCGAGCCGCGCCACGCGCCTGGACGCCGTCGCCGGAGTGCTCCCCCGCCGGCCTGCTTCACCACCGTCGCCTGGTCGTCCCCGTCGGCCTCCTCAACCCCCGCTGCCCTATCCCTACCGGCCCTGTGAGCACGCGCCCCCCTCTTCCTCTCCCTGTCCAGAACGCCACGACGCCGTCCTCACCCGCAGCCCCGCCCCCGCGCTCATCACGTCGGCGGCCGCGCCCCGGCGCCCCGGAACACGCCCATGGCCGCGCCCCCACGCCCCGTCTCTGCTGCCCACACACGCACGCACGGCCGCGGCGGTTCGCCTTGCGCCCTGCGCCCGTTGCCCTTCGCGCTGCCCGTCGTCCTGCCTCCACCGCCTTGCCGCCGTCGCCCAGCCGCCCCGTTGGCCACGCCCGGGCCAGCGCCCGCACGCCTGCACACTCACGGGGCTCTGCCAGCAACGCCCCAACGCCCGTGCGCCCATTATGCCCTGCTGGGCCCATGACATATGGGCCCCGCGCCCAGAACGAAAAAAAGGAATTAAAAAGAATAATAATATGTAAATAAATAAATAAAGAAAATAAAATAAATAATTAATTAGTTAATTAACCCTGTTTAGATTAATCTAATTTAATTAATTAGTTTAATTAATAGTTAATTAATTAGTTAACCCTAATTACCCTAATGAGTCTATGACATGTGGGACCCACGTGTCAGATGACTGCTGACGTCAGCATGATGGCATGCTGATGTCATCGCAACACTGTTTCGGATAATGTATATATTAAATAATTAAATCAATTCCAGAAATTAATAAATTCTTTTAAAATCAATATAAAATAAACCGTTGCTCAGATGAAAATACTTTGTACATGAAAGTTGTTCAGAACGACGAGACGAATCCGGATATGCAGCCCGTTCGTCCGCCACACATACCTAACGTATCGAACTCGCAACTTTCCCCCTCCGGTCCATCTGTCCGAAAACGCGAAACATCGGGAATACTTTCCCGGATGTTCCCCCCCTTCGCCGGTATCAGTTCTTACCGCGATTAGGGCACACCTAGCAACGCTCATTGTCATGTCATGCATCGTCATGCATATGTTTGCATCATATTTATTGTTTCTTCCCCCCTCTCCTCTCGCTAGACACCGAGACCGACGCCGCTGCTGGTGCCCAGTTCGACTACGGAGTTGACGACCCCTCCTACTTGCCAGAGCAACCAGGCAAGCCCCCCCCCTTGATCACCAGATATCGCCTATTCTTCTCTATACTGCTTGCATTAGAGTAGTGTAGCATGTTACTGCTTTCCGTTAATCCTATACTGATGCATAGCCTGCCCTTGCTTCTACCGTTGTTACCTTTACCTTCAATCCTACATGCTTAGTATAGGATGCTAGTTTTCCATCAGTGGCCCTACATTCTTGTCCCTCTGCTATGCTATACTATCGGGCCGTGATCACTTGGGCAGTGATCACGGGTATATACTTATATACTCTATACATGACACCTGTGGTGACTAAAGTCGGGTCGGCTCGTAGGAGTACCCGCAAGTGGATCTTTGTGGCGGAGTGACAGGGCAGGTTGAGACCACCTAGGCGAGAGGTGGGCCTAGCCCTGGACGGCGTCCGCGGTTACTTCGACATAACACGCTTAACGAGTTCTTGGTATTTGATCTGAGTCTGGCCATTTGGTCTATACGCACTTACCAGCTACGCGGGAACAGTTATGGGCACTCGACGTCGTGGTATCAGCCGAAGCCTTCGTGACGTCAGCGAACGCGCGGCGCGCGCCGGATTGGACTGGAACGCCACTACGCTAGGTCTGCTTCCGGCCGCGTACGCAACGTGCAGGTGTGAAATGGGCGATGGGCCCAGACCCCTGCACGCATAGGATTTAGACCGGCGTGCTGACCTCTCTGTTGTGCCTAGGTGGGGCTGCGACGTGTTGATCTTACGAGGCCGGGCATGACCCAGAAAAGTGTGTCCGGCCAAATGGGATCGAGCATGTTGGGTTATGTGGTGCACCCCTGCAGGGAAGTTTATCTATTCGAATAGCCGTGTCCCTCGGTAAAAGGACGACCCGCAGTTGTACCTTGACCTTATGACAACTAGAACCGGATACTTAATAAAATACACCCTTCCAAGTGACAGATTCAACCCGGTGATCGCTCTCTAACAGGGCGACGAGGAGGGGATCGCCGGGTAGGATTATGCTATGCGATGCTACTTGGAGGACTTCAATCTACTCTCTTCTACATGCTGCAAGATGGAGATGGCCAGAAGCGAAGTCTTCGACAGGATTAGCTATCCCCCTCTTATTCTAGCATTCTGCAGTTCAGCCCACTCATATGCCCCTTTGCACATATACCCATGCATATGTAGTGTAGCTCCTTGCTTGCGAGTACTTTGGATGAGTACTCACGGTTGCCTCTCTCCCTCTTCTCCCCCTTTCCTTTCTACCTGGTTGTCGCAACCAGATGCTGGAGTCCAGGAGCCAGACGCCACCATCGACGACGACTCCTACGACACTGGAGGTGCCTACTACTACGTGCAGCCCGCTGACGACGACCAGGAGTAGTTAGGAGGATCCCAGGCAGGAGGCCTGCGCCTCTTTCGATCTGTATCCCAGTTTGTGCTAGCCTTCTTAAGGCAAACTTGTTTAACTTATGTCTGTACTCAGATGTTGTTGCTTCCGCTGACTCGTCTATGATCGAGCACTTGTATTCGAGCCCTCGAGGCCCCTGGCTTGTATTATGATGCTTGTATGACTTATTTATGTTGTAGAGTTGTGTTGTGATATCTTCCCGTGAGTCCCTGATCTTGATCGTACACATTTGCGTGTATGATTAGTGTACGGTCAAATCAGGGGCGTCACAAGTTGGTATCAGACCCGACTGCCTGTAGGAATCACCCTTTCCACACTCCTTGGCCGAAGTCGAGTCTAGACATTACAAAACTTTTACTAGCATGGCTGTGTGTCTTACGGGCCCACGTCGCCATTGGGTGGTACTAGGATCTTTTACTCCTCGACCTTTACTCTGGGACTCTGAACTCTCTTCTACTTGGGTTAAACGAATTTACTAACTCTAACACTAGGATCCCGTGACTGCATTCACCCCAAAGTTGGATAAGCCATAGTTATTTCTTAGAATAGTATTTTGAACAATTCACACACTGCCATTTGACTCCTTTAAAATATCTTTGCTTTCAGATGGAACCCACGAGGCAGGTCGTGCGCCACATGACGGCCATTGGTGCCTCGAGATCACCTGCTGTGCTAGCTGAGATGATGACCTATCTGGGTTATCGCTGGCACCCTGAGTACACCATCTACGAGGAGTACCAGGACTTTAACCAGGAGCAGTACCGTGCCATCGTCCACCTCTACTCGCGGGAGTATGACTCCACTACTGTGCTGCACACCGCTCATGGTGTTGGAGTGACCATCGATATGGATGTCCACAATGCTGCTTATGCTGCTCTGACACGTCTTCATGGAGAGTATCGGGAGTTGGACACCTCCCCTTTCAGGCACATTGCTATCGCATCTGATGTTGGTGCGGAGGGATACTATACTGCTGCCTACTCCACTGTCATCCGAGAGCCCTTCTACCATCAGAACCTGGTTCTGCATGCTGATGGGCTGGATCGAGCTAACCGAGCTCTTCACCACGAGTTGTACACCACCCGTCAGCACCTTTATCGTGCTCTGCCGCTGTTGCACCCCTTTGTCCGATCTAGGGAGCTGCCCCATTCTGCGATCTACCCAGCCAGGACCGTGATGCCCCAGGGTGTCGGCTGGCCAGATGTGGGAGGCCACTCTCCCACACTTGGACCTCTTCTGCCACCTGAGCGTCGGGTTCTGCACCAGAGTATTCGCGGACCCCAGGTTGCTGACGTGGAGTTCCCAATGCGACACTATCACCTTTCAGGCTACACCTACCTCCACAGTACCTCTTGGGACTGATGTAGGCTTGCTTGTTAGTGTTAGGTGCATTCGCCGCGAGCCTGTGTGCCGCCTATGTTGTTTTAGTCTACGTACTGAACTCTATGCATGACCCCTTTTGTAAGTTATGCCGACTACTATGTAGTAGCTATCGTGCTCCTTTCATTATGCATGTTTCATCATGAATGATTCTTGTCTTTGCAAATTTCTCAATGCTGAACTACCCCTGTTATATATTAGCAGGATGGTTAGACCAGGTGGTCGTGGTAGTGGTGGCAATAGCCCACCACCACCTGAGTACATGGCTGGTATGATCCAACAGTTCGAACTGAACCGCCAATTCATGGAAAATATGATGGCTCAGTTTCCTCGCCCCAATATGGACCAGCAACCAACCCCAGTAACTCTGCAGGATTTCATGCGCCTCAATCCAACTGTGTACCGCAGCTCAACTCAGCCTCTGGATGCTGATGACTGGCTCCGTGACATCACCTATGAGATGGAGTCTGCCGATGTAGCCCCTGCCAGCTATGTCACCTTTGCTTCCTTCTTCCTGAAGGGACCCGCAGCTCAATGGTGGGACAGCCACAGGCGTACTCTGCCAGCTGGAACAATCATCACCTGGCCAGACTTCCAAGCTGCTTTGCGTGCCCGCTTCATTCCTCAGGGAGTCATGGACCGGAAGAAGCGTGAGTTCCGCAACCTCACCCAAGGCAACAAAACTGTTGAAGCTTATCAGCGGGAGTTTCTGGACTTGTCTCGCTATGCTGAAGAGGACATTGCAACTGATGCACGCAGACAAGAGAAGTTCCGTGATTGCCTTCAAGCTGACATCAAGCTCGCACTTCTAGTGCATGACTTTGCTGATTTCGCCATCTTGGTGAACAAGGCCATCAATGTCGAAACTGGTCTGCAGGAATACCAGAGCTCTCACAGGCGCAACCGTGACACGGGCTCATCTTCGGGCCCGCCCTCACAGAAGCGTAAGATATGGATCCCGAACAGCATGTACCGTCCAAATGCATCTGCCCCAAGGCAGACCTATGCTGCACCTCGTCTGCCTCCACCACCATCTAGGCAGTCAAGACTTCCAGCTCCACCATCCCAAGCTCCTGTTCCCACTCCCAATAATGGCTTGTGCTTCAGGTGTGGTCAACCAGGACACCGTGCTAGAGCATGCAACCAGAACCAGAATCAACTGGCCCTTCCAGCAACTGGCCATGGAAGCAACCAGCCCCGCAACAACAAGGCCAAGTCTTATGGTCGTGTTCATGCCAACCACGTTGATCTCAACGAAGCTCAAGACCAGCCTGCTACTGTGATGGGTACACTCCTCGTAAATTCAGTACCAGCATCTGTTTTATTTGATACAGGTGAATCGCATTCATTCATGTCAGAAGATTTTGCATACAAGCACGACGTTAAATGTGAGGAGATGAACACCTCGGTATTGGTCAAAACCCCCGTGGGACAGTGTCAAACCTCCCTGGTTGGCATCGACGTCCCTGTGGAAATAGGAGGGCTGGAAATCTATGCCTCTCCCATTATCCTGAAGTCGTCTAACATCGACCTCATTTTGGGGATGGATTGGTTGAAAGCGCATACTTCTTCTATAGTTTGCGCCACTAAGACCGTCCATCTACTTCACCCTTCAGATGAAATAGTTGCTTACCAAGCTCATCTGGTGCAAAATGCCGAGGCCAGGCTCTATGCATTGAATGCCTTGAATGCCGCACCACTCGAGGGCATTGAAAACATTCCCATCGTGCATGAATTCCTCGACGTCTTCCCTGAAGAACTTCCAGGGATTCCCCCTGCTAGAGCTGTCAAATTCATCATTGAGTTGAAACCAGGCACCACTCCTATAGCCAAGCGACCCTACAAAATGCCGCCGCATGAACTCCTTGAGCTTAAGGAGGAAATCGACAAATCTCTTCGCAAAGGATTCATTCGCCCAAGTTGCTCTCCTTGGGGAGCACCTTCTCTCTTTGTCAAGAAGAAGGATGGGGCAAACCGATTAGTTCAAGACTACCGTCCTATAAACCAAGCTACCATTCAGAATAAATACCCTCTTCCTCGGATCAATGATCTATATGATCAAATGGCGGGTTCATCAGTGTTCTCTAAGCTTTACTTGAGGTTGGGTTACCACCAGATCCATGTTCGCGAAGAGGATATCCCAAAGACTGCCTTCGTGACTCGATATGGTTCATACGAGTACACCATCATGTCTTTCGGTTTAACCAATGCTCCAGCCACCTTCTCTCGTCTGATGAACTATATATATTCATGGATTACCTCGACAAGTTCGTCGTGGTTTATCTGGATGATATCCTGGTATTTTCCAAAAACAAAGAGGAACATGCTGAACATCTTCGTCTTGTGCTGGAAAAGCTACGAGAGCATCAACTATATGCCAAGTTCTCTAAATGTGAATTCTGGCTACCCGAAGTAACCTATCTTGGGCATGTCATCTCTAGGGATGGTATTGCCGTCAACCCTGAACAAGTCCAGGCTATCCTTGATTGGACTCCTCCCAAGAACGTTAATCAAGTCAGAAGTTTTCTCGGTCTCGCCAGCTATTGCTGTCGATTCATCGAGAACTTCTCCAAGATCGCCAGGCCTCTGACTAACCTGTTGCATAAGGGCGTCAAGTTCCAATGGACAGACAAATGTCAGGAAAGTTTCCAGGCACTCAAAGACAAGTTGACTTCTGCCCCAGTTCTAGCTCCACCTGATACTAAGAAGGACTTCGTCATTTACTGCGACGCTTCCCGTCAAGGATTAGGCTGTGTCCTAATGCAAGACCGCAAAGTGATTGCTTATGCCTCTCGGCAATTGCGCCCTCACGAAGAGAACTACCCAGTTCACGACCTCGAACTTGCTGCTGTCATTCATGCGCTGAAGCAGTGGCGACATTACCTTCTTGGTAATCGTTGCGAGATCTTCACTGACCACCAAAGTCTGAAGTATGTGTTTACTCAGCCAGACCTGAACCTCCGTCAGCAGAGATGGATGGAGCTTGTTGCAGACTTTGACTTGGGTATTTCCTATACGCCAGGCAAGGCTAATGTAATGGCTGATGCCTTGAGCGGCAAGTCTTACTGCAACCACCTCCAGGTTCACAAAGTTCAGCCCTCCCTTGTTGAAGAATTCAGGAAGCTGAACCTCCATATTGTTCCTCCGGGTGCACTTGCTCCCCCTCCTAAGGAGTTTCGCAAGATGAACCTCCGTGTTGTTCCCCAGGGTTCCCTCAATACCCTGGCCGTCAACCAGATCTGTTGGACTCCATCAAGAGAATACAGGGATATGACTCTGAAGCCCACAATATTAAGCGCTACCTTGCAGAAGGAAAGCCCTCATTCTTCACTATTGCTGAAGATGGCACTTTGTACTTCAAGGGCCGCCTAGTGGTGCCATGTGCAGAGAAAAACCTGGATATGACACAGGAAGTTATGAAAGAAGCTCATGATACGCCTCTATGTATCCATCCTGGTAGTACAAAGATGTACCAAGACATCCGTCAGAGATTCTGGTGGTCTAATATGAAGCAAGACATTGCTCGTTATGTTGCTGAGTGTGACGTTTGCCGTCGTATCAAAGCAGAACATCAAAGGCCTGCTGGAACTCTGCAACCTATCTCTATTCCTGAATGGAAATGGGACCATGTTGAGATGGACTTCGTCACTGGATTTCCCAAATCAGAGAAAGGTAATGATGCTATTCTTGTCGTCATTGACCGGCTTTCCAAAGTTGCACATTTCCTGGCGGTCAAAGAAACGATCACTGCTAGTCAGCTGGCAACGCTCTATATGTCCAGGATTGTTTCACTCCACGGTATTCCATTTGTTATCAGCTCAGACCGTGGCAGCTTATTCACTTCAAGATTCTGGGCAAGTTTCCAAGAAGCTATGGGAACTCATCTATCATTCAGTACTGCGTTTCATCCTCAGTCGCAAGGGGAAGTTGAACGCATCAACCAAGTTCTCGAAGGCATGCTTCGAGCTTGCGTTATTTCCTTCGGCAAGAAATGGGAGGAATCTCTCCCGTATGCTGAGTTCTCTTATAATAATAGCTATCAAGCTAGTCTGAAGATGGCCCCCTTCGAAGTGTTATATGGACGAAAGTGCCGAACCCCTCTGAACTGGTCAGAAACTGGGGAACGTCCACTCTTCGGTCCGGATATTATCCAACATGCCGAAGAACAAGTCCGCATTATTCGTGAGAATCTCAAGACTGCTCAGTCACGTCAGAAGAGTCAGTATGACCGTCATCATAAAGACATGGTCTATCAACCTGGCGAAAAGGCCTATCATCGAGTTACACCAATGAAGGGTGCTCACCGCTTCGGGATCAAGGGCAAGCTAGCTCCTCGCTATATTGGCCCATTCACTATTCTTGAAAGGCGTGGAAAAGTGCATTTCGACTGGAGCTTCCGCCGAACCTTTCTCAGGTTCACGATGTGTTCCACGTCTCACAGCTCCGCCGTTGCTTCAAGGACCCAATCCGAGCAGTGGATCATTAAGTGCTCGAATTGCAGCAGGACCTCTCCTATAAAGAGCATCCGGTCCGCATTCTCGACTAAGCTGAGCGCCGCACCCGTCAGAAGGCTATCAAGTTCCTCAAAGTCTAGTGGTCGCACCATTCTGAAGATGAAGCCACTTGGGAACGCGAGGATCGCCTGCGTGATGAATACCCCGCGTTGTTTCCTTCTACCTCCTAAATCTCGGGACGAGATTTCTTGTAGTGGAGGAGATTTGTAACACCCGGATAATCATGCTACAGTAATCCCATGCTAATCATGCCACATCACTTTGGTTACTGTTGTTAACCGTGCGATGATTCAAAACCGTTTCATAATTTAAATTCAATTAATGTCAACAATAAATGTTTTTCAAAATTTAAAACAAAATGTTCCGGAGGTGCCATATTTTGGATAAGTAAATATGGTGTAATAAACACATTTTTATAAAATGCCTAGATAATTTAAAATAAAATAAAACAGAAAAGAGAAATAAATAAAAGAAATGCAAAAGAGAAAACAGAAGAAAAGAAAAGAGAAGCCCCCCACTAGGCCAACTGTGGCCCAGCTGGCCAGCCCAACTGGGCAAAGGCCCAGCTGGCCGGCCCACCCCCACTCTCCCCTTATCCACCCCCAGCAAACCCTAGCCCGATCCACCCCCACACTCCCCCACCCCCTCTTGCTCTCTCTCCCCCCACTCCCCCGATCCAATCGGGGCGACGCCGCCCCGACGACCCCGTCGCCCTGCTCGCCCCCGACGCCCCGCGCCCCCCCCGTCGGCCTCGTCCCGACCCCGCCACCTCTCCCCGGCGACCGCGCCGCCCCACTCCTTGACGCCGACGCCTCGCCTCGTCACTGACCCCGAAGCCGACGGATCGAGCCGCGCCACGCGCCTGGACGCCGTCGCCGGAGCGCTCCCCCGCCAGCCTGCTTCACCACCGTCGCCTGGTCGTCCCCGTCGACCTCCTCAACCCCCGCTGCCCTATCCCTACCGGCCCTGTGAGCACGCGCCCCCCTCTTCCTCTCCCTGTCCAGAACGCCACGACGCCGTCCTCACCCGCAGCCCCGCCCCCGCGCTCACCACGTCGGCGGCCGCGCCCCGGCGCCCCTGAACACGCCCATGGCCGCGCCCCCGCGCCCCGTCTCTCCCGCCCACACGCGCACGCACGGCCGCGGCCGTTCACCCGTCGCCCTGCGCCCGTTCCCCTTCGCGCTGCCAATCGTCCTGCCTCTACCGCCTTGCCGCCGTCGCCCAGCCGCCCCGTTGGCCACGCCCGTGCCAGCGCCCGCACGCCCGCACACTCACGGGGCTCTGCCTGCAACGCCCCAACGCCCATGCGCCCGTTATGCCCTACTGGGCCTATGACATATGGGCCCCGCGCCCAGAACAAAAAAGGAATTAAAAAGAATAATAATATGTAAATAAATAAATAAAGAAAATAAAAATAAAATAAAAATAAATAAATAATTAGTTAATTAACCCTGTTTAGATTAATCTAATCTAATTAATTTGTTTAATTAATAGTTAATTAATTAGTTAACCCTAATTACCCTAATCATTCTATGACATGTGGGAACCACGTGTCAGATGACTGCTGACGTCAGCATGATGTCATGCTGATGTCATCGCAACACTGTTTCGGATAATGTATATATTAAATAATTAAATCAATTCCAGAAATTAATAAATTCTTTTAAAATCAATATAAAATAAACCGTTGCTCAGATGAAAATACTTTGTACATGAAATTTGTTCAGAACGACGAGACGAATCCGGATTCGCAGCCCGTTCGTCCGCCACACATCCCTAACGTATCGAACTCGCAACTTTCCCCCTCCGGTCCATCAGTCCGAAACGCGAAACATCGGGAATACTTTCCCGGATGTTCCCCCCCTTCGCCGGTATCAGTTCTTACCGCGATTAGGGCACACCTAGCAACGCTCATTGTCATGTCATGCATCTTCATGCATATGTTTGCATTATATTTATTGTTTCTTCCCCCCCTCTCCTCTCGCTAGACACCGAGACCGACGCCGCTGCTGGTGCCCAGTTCGACTACGGAGTTGACGACCCCTCCTACTTGCCAGAGCAACCAGGCAAGCCCCCCCCCCTTGATCACCAGATATCGCCTATTCTTCTCTATACTGCTTGCATTAGAGTAGTGTAGCATGTTACTGCTTTCCGTTAATCCTATACTGATGCATAGCCTGCCCTTGCTTCTACTGTTGTTACCTTTACCTGCAATCCTACATGCTTAGTATAGGATGCTAGTTTTCCATCAGTGGCCCTACATTCTTGTCCGTCGGCTATGCTATACTATCGGGCCGTGATCACTTGGGCGGTGATCACGGGTATATACTTATATACTCTATACATGACACCTGTGGTGACTAAAGTCGGGTCGGCTCGTAGGAGTACCCGCAAGTGGATCTTTGTGGCGGAGCGACAGGGCAGGTTGAGACCACCTAGGTGAGAGGTGGGCCTGGCCCTGGACGGAGTCCGCGGTTACTTCGACATAACACGCTTAACGAGTTCTTGGTATTTGATCTGAGTCTGGCCATTTGGTCTATACGCACTTACCAGCTACGCGGGAACAGTTATGGGCACTCGACGTCGTGGTATCAGCCGAAGCCTTCGTGACTTCAGCGACCGCGCGGCGCGCGTCGGATTGGACTGGAACGCCACTAGGCTAGGTCTGCTTCCGGCCGCGTACGCAACGTGCAGGTGTGCAATGGGCGATGGACCCAGACCCCTGCGCGCATAGGATTTAGACCGGCGTGCTGACCTCTCTGTTGTGCCTAGGTGGGGCTGTGACGTCTTGATCCTACAAGGCCGGGCATGACCCAGAAAAGTGTGTCCGGCCAAATGGGATCGAGCGTGTTGGGTTATGTGGTGCACCCCTGCAGGGAAGTTTATCTATTCGAATAGCCGTGTCCCTCGGTAAAAGGACGACCCGGAGTTGTACCTTGACCTTATGACAACTAGAACCGGATATTTAATAAAATACACCCTTCCAAGTGCCAGATACAACCCGGTGATCGCTCTCTAACAGGGCGACGAGGAGGGGATCGCCGGGTAGGATTATGCTATGCGATGCTTCTTGGAGGACTTCAATCTACTCTCTTCTACATGCTGCAAGATGGAGATGGCCAGAAGCGAATTCTTCGACAGGATTAGCTATCCCCCTCTTATTCTGGCATTCTCCAGTTCAGCCCACTGATATGCCCCTTTACACATATACCCATGCATATGTAGTGTAGCTCCTTGCTTGCGAGTACTTTGGATGAGTACTCACGGTTGCCTCTCTCCCTCTTTTCCCCCTTTCCTTTCTACCTGGTTGTCGTAACCAGATGCTGGAGTCCAGGAGCCAGACGCTACCGTCAACGACGACTCCTACGACACTGGAGGTGCCTACTACTACATGCAGCCCGCTGACGACGACCAGGAGTAGTTAGGAGGATCCCAGGCAGGAGGCCTGCGCCTCTTTTGATCTGTATCCCAGTTTGTGCTAGCCTTCTTAAGGAAAACTTGTTTAACTTATGTCTATACTCAGATGTTGTTGCTTCCACTGACTCGTCTATGATCGAGCACTTGTATTCGAGCCCTCGAGGCCCCTGGCTTGTATTATGATGCTTGTATGACTTATTTATGTTGTAGAGTTGTGTTGTGATATCTTCCCGTGAGTCCCTGATCTTGATCGTACACATTTGCGTGCATGATTAGTGTACAGTTAAATCAGGGGCGTCACAATGGGTTTGGGGTGAGATAAGAGAGGTAGAGAGGGATGCACACAATACGAACAATAGTTTTGAAAAGAAAGATTTTATTTGCGGCTGTCGGAAAGACATCAAACAAATGACAGCTCACAAACGTCGCATCTAACGTAGGTATAACAGGGGTTTGGTCTTCTAAAGGTCAATAAATCTTCAAAATCGTCAAATTCTTCAAGTCTTGTTCATGTCTCCGATGGCTTCTTCCGATCATGCTTGTCTTTCTCAAGTTCTTTTGCCAGATCATCTCTGTTGACTCAAAGTCTCTCGTGACATCCTTGAATATTCTGGAGTTGCATTCCAAACATCTGGGTTTCATCAACCTCGACATGGACCATGATCTTATTGTCCTTCAGTTCATGACGAATCTTTGATGTCTCGAGGTTTTGCTCCTCCATCATGGCTACTTTCAGCTTCTGGGTCATGAGTCCTTCACGAAATGCTTACTTGTCGAATACTGCTTCCTGAAGATTCATCTTTAAACTTCCTGATGTAATGCTCCAGATCCTGGTGATACACCAGCTAAGGTTAAAAATGCATCCTTTGCTGATAGATGCTCCATCAGCCTTCTACCATCCAATCCTTCCATGCATCTGCATGCTTAACTCGGCACGGTGACAATAGCATAAGCGGGCGATAACATCATGGATAGCCGTGTTTCTGCTCTTGTCATTTCCATGAGCTATTTCTCCATAGTTGATATCTCCTGCCTTAGGGTTTTCCTACAAAACTTTGGATTCTTATGCTCCATGTTCTGGTCTTTCTCCGATACACCTTGTTCTCAGGTATTGACAGCTTCCATAGTCTGCCAAGTTCCATAGGGGTAGCTTTCCTAGGTCTTACACATCTGGGAATTCTTCAGAGCCTTCAAATCTCCTAGTCTTCGGAGTCTTCAACCGTTGTAGTTCCAATTATAACAATTGCTCGGTAAAACACTCTTCATTCCAAGGTGGCCTTGGTTGTCCGATATCTTGTCCTTCTTGGAGTGGTCTCATCAGTCGAATCTTCGAGTGGTCAAAAGGGGAAAGGGGTATGGTCTCACTAAAAGGGAATATTTGAATAAGACTCAGAAAAGGAGAGAGGTAAAAGACCTTTTTGAAAAGGAAAGTTTTAGGGAAAATCCTTCCTATGGGCTTGCCAGTTTCAAGGGTCACGTCCTACAGTCAACATGTGCTCTGATACCATCTTGTAGCGACCCGACCCGAATGGATCAAGTCTCTGTGCTTAAGTGTCATCCCTGGATCGGTATGCTGACACACACAGTACTCGAGGATTTATAACAGAGGTAAATCACATGTATAAAGTAACGTAAATACTATTACCTCAATCCAAATAGCGGAAGTAACAAGGTTGTGGATTCCCATCAACACCAACGGCAAAGTTGAGTGTAGAAATCGTAACCCTAACATATCACTTACTCGTCGTAAGATTCCTGCAACATGAGACGTTGCAGCCACAAAGGGTCAGTACATTGAATGTACTAGCAAATTCACACCATAGAGAAATGATGAACAAAGGCTATCACTACATGCATATATGGCTGGTGGAAAAGCTCTATGGTTATAATGTTTTTGTGAAAAGCCATTTTTCCCTACTGCAAAGGAATAAATTTTATATAACTATCATGGTGGTTGTGAAACATTGAGATGGTTGACAGCATCTCAATCCCAATTAAGTATCATCATTAACCCAACAAAATTAATTAAAGTAACATGATGAGATACACATGATAACCCAAGTACTAGATACTCAAGATGTCCATAACCGGGGACACGGCTAATCATGATTAGATTGTACACTCTGCAGAGGTTTGCGCACTTTTCCCCACAAGACTCGATCGCCTCCGCTTGATTCTCGCACTACATGATGTTTGAGAAACGGATGACCGAGACACAGTCTTTCAGAAGCGTTAGCACCTTACGATGGGTAGACCGGTACACCTACATCCCCTACATCTGCTAGTCTACCACTGTAAGAGTTCACACAACTTAATCAACTATGCTAGAGCCCATAATAGCTTGTGGCTGCACACGGAAGTTTCTAGCATGAATAATCTCATGATCCCTTTGAACCTGGGTGGCGGTCCAAAAGAAACAGGCAATCCTGGAATACCCAGGTACCTCAATCCACCCAGATGTGAGTTTTAGTTGCCACCTTAAGTTGAACCATTAATTAACAATCTCACATCTGTCATGGAAATACACTCAAACCCAATCCACGTCTACGAGCATAGCATGGCAAAATGAGCAAACGTAGAAGTAACTCCCAAAGGTTTGATAATAAACATGGCAATAGGTACTACCTCATCTACTTCCCAATACCCACAATTTAATTAGATCCTAATCATGCAATGTTTGAGGGTTGATCTAATGCAATAAAACTGGGTAGTAAAGAGGTATGATCAAAGTGTGAACTTGCCTGCAATGTTGATGAAGATGATTCGCACTCATAACTCTTGATAGTTCTACTCGTCATACTCCGTTCAATCTATCGTGAGCAAGCAATAGTAACCATACATAAGCAATCACTCAAAAGATCAGAAAGATCGAAGAAGACACTTCGGAAAACATCAAAACCAAGTAAATAACTCTTGCAACATAAAACAATTTCTAACAGTACCAAAATTATGTGAATTTGGCCTTCTCAGAAAGTTTAGGTCAAGAGCTTTAATTTGCAAAAAGAATCAACTAAATCGGAGTTACAAAACTCAAATTACGATCAAAAGAAGATTCAAATTCAAATCTGATCTAATTCAAATTTTAAAATTTCAAAAACATGTTTGAGTTGGATTACTGGATAGAGGGGATCATAACGAAGAAGTGGGCGTTGGTTTCGTTGGATTTGGACAAACGAGTGAAAAGTTGTGATCGTTTGGAAACCAGGGGCTAATCTGTAAAATAAATCATCACAGATAGGTCCCTGACCGAAATTAAAAAGAAAAAGAAAAAATACTAACAACGAACGTTCGCTACCGAACGTTAACGAACGAAAACGTTCGCTACAGAAGTCTAAACGACGAACGCTCACTAATAAAAATCGATCGGGAAAAACCGAGGAAAATCCAAAATAAACCGGAACGGCTTGGCGGTTTTACCGGCGGTTTTCATCGGTTTTCTTCGTCGACGGCGGCGAGGTTAACGACGAGGCGGGGCGGCGGCTCCGGCGAGCGAGGCAGCTCCGACGACGGCAGAAGGCGCGGGCGGCGGGGAGCGGCGCAGGCGACGGCAGCGAGCGGCGCGGGTGGCGGCGAGCGGCGCGGCGCGCGGTGCAGAGGCGGCGGCGCGGCTCGGCGAGATGCGGGAGCGGGCGGCAGCGGCGGGCTGAGAGGAGAGGGCCCGGGGCCGTGCTATTTAAGGGGAGAGGAGGCCTCGGGAGGCGTGGAGGAGGGGCAAAGGCAGAGGCGGTGGGGCGCGGTGTCCGCGACGGACACGGCGGCGGCGGCGCTGTCGTGGCGGCGGCGGTCTCCCGCTCGGGCGGTTGGGCCGACGGGGCACTGGGCCGCGGCCTGGCTGAGCTGGGCCGGCCCAGCTCGGGGCGGAGAAGAGTTTTTTTAACAGAGGGAAAAAGAAAAGAAAACGTAAATAAAACAAAATATTATATAGGCATATAATATATCAAAAGTTTCAGAAAATTATTTCCTACAAGCTGAACATTTTTCTAGCGTCAAATAAAATATACAAAAATTCAGATAAATCAAACAGGTGCTACTGCCTTAAAAATCCAATAAAATCATTTTTAAAATACCAAAATGATTTCAAGTTTATTTCTCTCCAATTTTCTGATGTAGGGAATCATTTTACCCTAATTTCCATATATTTTATTTTTGGAGAAAAATAATTTGAATAAAACCCAAATAACTCCAAATTAAAAATAATTTCCAAAAGGACTTGAATTTGATCCTTTGAAACTCCCAACTCATATTTCATATGTTTTGAAGAAGTCATTTTATCTTCGCTCGTGAAAATCATTGAGTTGCATAAAGTTTCAGAATTGGAAATATTCTCAAATGAAATTCAAATATTTTCAACACCCCTTGTCATTTAAATAAATGGAAGAAGTCATGTCATCTTCTCTCCAGGGTTTTGTGGTGAAAAGAATCTGAATTCACGGAGATCATAAAAGCAAAATGAAAGTTTGGGAAAGTCCCTTTATTCCCTCTCATTTAACTTTCAAAAAGTTTCGAATTTACTCACTCAATCACACAACAATCAAACAATCAATGAAATCTATCTATTTAGTATAACATTCCAAAATTTAGAATTTTGGGATGTTACAGAGTTTCGCCGACATCGAAAATCTCTTTTATGCAGTTGTTGGTGAGATCACCTCGACGCCACCCAGTACTGGGGTGGGAGTTTGGGAGTATTGCCATAACTCGTATAACGGATGCTTTTCGAAGGTTGAGGTACACGATTTCCGAAGTTTTCTTGGTTATGTGTTGACGGATGGATACAGCTGGATCTAGGGATTGTTAGTTTGGGTGAGATATATTGCGTCCCCTGTATCCCCAACACCTGATTGCATAACCAAAAAGTTTCGGGAGTTTATAAGTGGGAATTCAAGTAGCTCCTAGGATATCTTTCCGACAGACGCATGATATGAGATTGGGGTTCGACGTCTAGTGGCCCGCCTTTGCACGGTTGGTTTACAGTGGTCTCGTAGTGTCTTAAAGAGTACTTGGCTATGCCGACTCGGGGACGCTTCGTATGTCATGTGCACTTCCTTGTACATGATGGTGCTGTACGATCGAGCCCGTGTGGGCCCCACCACGAAAACTTCGGACGAAATCTCTATCATATGTTTGTTCCGGCTTATTCTGCAAGCCAATCCTTTGTTTTGTTTTAAGTTGTGGTATTCGAGTTGCTTCATTGTCAGGTGTTGATTCCCTACCTTTCCTAAGCGGTGTTCTCATACTTCTTGTGAATACCAATCCTTCTTGATCATCGAGATTGTCATCCCAATTCTTTCCAACCGGCGTGCTTCTCTTCAAGTGCATCCAGTCATCCCAACATTCGCAAGATCAATTCTAAGTTTTCTCAACGGTATCCATTCTGTCTACCCAAGTTGCCTTTGTTTTCCCGCCCTCCCACCCTTTTTCTTCAATGACTCAGATTTCTTAATCGGACATGCCATGCCTCATTAAATCGGACATGCATCATACTTGTTTGTGCATCATGCCATGTTTATGTGATGGTTGTTTACTATGTTGTTTGTTTCTTTCCGGGTTGCTTCTCTCGTTACCTTCGGTTTCGTTCCGGAGTTGTGAGGATTCGTTCGACTACGTCCGTTTGTCTTCTTTATGGACTCATTCTTCTTCCTAGTGGGATCTCAGGCAAGATGATCATACCCTCGAAATCACTTCTATCTTTTCTTGCTAGTTGTTCGCTCTATTGCTATGCCGCGCTACCTACCACTTGCTATATCATGCCTCCCATATTGCCATGTCAAGCCTCTAACCATCTTTTCCTAGCAAACCGTTGTTTGGCTAAGTTACCGCTTTTGCTCAGCCCTTCTTATAGCGTTGTTAGTTGCAGGTGAAGATGAAGTTTGTTCCATGTTGGAACATGGATATGTTGGGATATCACAATATCTCTTATTTAATTAATGCATCTGTATACTTGGTAAAGGGTGGAAGGCTCGGCCTTATGCCTGGTGTTTTGTTCCACTCTTGCCGCCCTAGTTTCCGTCATACCGGTGTTATGTTCCTTAATTTTGCGTTCCTTACGCGGTTGGGTGATTTATGGGACCCCCTTGACAGTTTGCTTTGAATAAAACTCCTCCAGCAAGGCCCAACCTTGGTTTTACCATTTGCCTACCTAAGCCTTTTTCCCTTGGGTTCTGCAGACTCAAGGGTCATCTTTATATTAAACCCCCGGGCCAGTGCTCCTCTGAGTGATGGTCCAACCCGTCAGTCGCCGGTGGCCACCAGGGGCAACTCTGGGCTCGCCTATCGGAAGCTCGGACAATCCGGTGTGCCCAGAGAATGAGATACGTGCAGCTCCCATCAGGATTTGTCGGCACATTCGGGCGACTTTGCTGGTCCTGTTTTACCATTGTCGAAATGTCTTGTAAACCGGGATTCCGATACTGATCGGGTCTTCCCGGGAGAAGTACTATCCTTCGTTGACCGTGAGAGCTTATAATGCGCTAAGTTGGGACACCCCTGCAGGGTATAAACTTTCGAGAGCCGTGCCCGCGGTTATGTGGCAGATGGGAATTTGTTAATACCCGGTTGTAGAGAACTTGACACTCGACTTAATTAAAACGCATCAACCGGGTGTGTAGCCATGATGGTCTCTTTTCGGCGGAGTCCGGGAAGTAACACGGCTTTTGGGTTATGTTTGACGTAAGTAGGAGTTCAGGATCACTTTTTGATCATTACTAGTTGACGACCGTTCCGTTGTTTCTCTTCTCGCTCTTATTTGCCTATGTTAGCCACCATATATGGTAGTGCTTGCTACAGCTCCACCTCATTACCCCATCCTTTCCGATAAGCTTAAATAGTCTTGATCTCGCGGGTGTGAGATTGTTGAGTCCTCGTGACTCACAGATACTTCCAAACAGTTGCAGGTGCCGACGATACCAGTGCAGGTGATGCAACCGAGCTCAAGTGGGAGTTCGACGTGGAACTTGGTCGTTACTATGTTTCGTTTCCTGATGATCAGTAGTGGAGCCCAGTTGGGGCGATCGGGGATCTAGCATTTGGGGTTGACTTCTTTTATTCTGGTTCCGTAGTCGGACCTAGGTGTGTACTCTGATTGATGTATGAATTTATTTATGTATTGTGTGAAGATGACCCTTCTTGCGACAAAACCACAATGCGGTTATGCCTCTAAGTCGTGCCTCGACACGTGGGAGATATAGCCGCATCGTGGGTGTTACAAGTTGGTAATCAGAGCCATCCCCGACTTAGGAGCCCCCTGCTTGATCGAATCGCTGGCGTTGTTGAATCTAGAACAAAAATGTTTTGAGTCTTAGGATTATATATATCGGAGAGTAGGATTCTTTTTACTCCTCAGTCCCTTCGTCGCTCTGGTGAGGCCTCCTGACGTAGAAGTTTTGACTCTTCTCTCCTCAAATTTCACTATTAAGTTTTTTCGGATCACGCGGGTATCTTAGAATCGTTCCGATGGTTTTGTGACGAGAACATTGTTCTTGGTGCCTCCTGACATTTAGGGGTTGTGGCAGTGTCCCGGGGAGTTGAGCTCCGAGGTGTTGTCGTCACAATTTTATCGTTGCAGTTCTGGAATACCTTAGTTTCGCCGACATCGAAAATCTCTTTTATGCAGTTGTTGGTGAGATCACCTCGACGCCACCCAATACTGGGGCGGGAGTTTGGGAGTATTGCCATAACTCATATAATGGATGCTTTTCGAAGGTTGAGGTAAATGATTTCCGAAGGTTTCTTGGTTATGTGTTGAAGGATGGATACATCTGGATCTAGGTATTGTTAGTTTGGGTGAGATATATTGCGTCCCGTGTATCCCCAACACCTGATTGCATAACCAGAAAGTTTCGGGAGTTTATAAGTGGGAATTCAAGTAGCTCCTAGGATATCTTTCCGACAGATGCATGATATGAGATTGGGGTTCGACGTCTAGTGGTCCGCCTTTCCACGGTTGGTTTTACAGTGGTCTCGTAGTGTCTTAAAGAGTCCTTGGCTATGCCGACTCAGGGACGCTTCGTATGTCATGTGCACAGCCTTGTACATGATGGTGCTGTACGATCGAGCCCGTGTGGACCCCACCACGAAAACTTTGGACGAAATCTCTATCATATGTTTCTTCCGGCTTATTCTGCAAGCCAAATCCTTTGTTTGGTTTTATTTGTGGTATTCGAGTTGCTTCAAAGTCAAATGTTGAATCCATACCTTTCCTAAACGGTGTTCTCATATTTCTATGTGAATACTAATCCTTCTTGATCATCGAGGTTGCCATGTTAATTCCTTTCCAACCGACGTGCTCTTTTTCAAGTGGATCCGATCATTCCAACATTCGCAAGATCAATTCTAGGCTTTTTCTCAACGGTGTTTGCTTCATCCGTCCCAAGTTGTCTTTGTTTTCCCTCCCTCCCACCCTCTTTCTTCAAGGACTCAGATGTCTTAACCAAGTATCCATTTTATTCATGTGAAGTCCCTTCATTCTTTTCAATCAATGTTCTTACCCGGTGGTTCTCATGAAGATGTTCTTCAAGTTTATCATTCTTCATTCTTTTTCTTCTCCAGTAGACTAAATTCAAGCCTTCAATGTTGGTCACATTCCTTTCCTTGTTTCAAATGTTTTTCTCATGCCGGTGTATATCTTAATCATTCACCTCTCGCTTTCCATGTGTTCCGGAGTGTTGAAGATATCTCTGAAAATTCGTGTTTCCACTCCGCATCAATTCTAACTATTTCGAGGTTGTTACCTCATTCAAGCCATTTAATTCAACCGGCGCAATTTTTCTTTTAATCATTCAACGGTGTATCTTTTGAGTTGGTCCTAACCCACAAGTCTTTTCCCAGGATCTTACCTAACTCTTCTAATTTTCCGGAGCTATTCCAAATTCATTTCAAAGTTTGACGTAAGGATGAATTATCATCAGTCATATGTCTTTCTCCAAGATCTTTCAAATTCTTTTCATTGTTGGTTCAATCTTTCTAATTGTCATTCCGGAGTACCTCAACAACTCATGGTGGTGTTTCTCATCGTCATTCTCAACATTTCAAGATCAAGGTAGAAGGATTTCTCCTAAATCTTGGTCCGCTCTCTTAAAAATTCATAGTTCTAGCTTATGCCATCCTCTCATAATTGTTTCCAATCGCGCAATTCTTTTCTTACCCATCCGGAGCATTTCATGAATTGTTTCATTTCTTGATCATCCAAAGGCCATCATTTCAGAAGATTTCTTCGTTCTAAGTTTTCAGCTTCGTTCTCCAATTATTCTAAATTGATGTCTCTTCGTTCATCTTCATATTCTTCCGGTGCATCGTTCAAATATCCTCTAATCAGTTCATGATCTTTTCGTTCTCATGTGTATAAATTCTGTCAAGTATCTTCTTTCGTTTTCCAATTCTTCCCGGTGAATTGCGCCTTTGCTACTTTCATTTCCAATTCTTACGGTGGTTCGTTCAAGAGTTCTCTTCCTTGGTTATCATATAAATTTATTCGTTGTTTCAATCCTACTGATGGTTCGTTGAAGACTTTTCTCAAGTTTGCGCTATATCTATCTTAATCCTTTCTACGAGAATAAGTAGTATGCCAAATCCGTTGCTTGTCATCAATCTAAATTGGTGAAGGTTAAGCATAATGCAATTCTTATTCTTGTTTCATCCAAGTGATTAATTCCTTATTCCGGAGATTCATCCAAATTCTTGATCTCATTTGTTCATTTTTCTTTCCGGAGCTCCAAGTTATTTCAATTATATCATTTCAAAGCTTCATCTAAATCATTGCAAGGATCACCTTGTTCTTTCAACTTCTCTTCCTTTCTATCATTCTTTTTTACGGGAGTTCTTCATGGAGGCTCTACATGGTGGTTCATCAAAGATTCTTTTCATTCTTCAATTGTTCTTCAAGTTTTCTCTCGAAGTTATGATCCACCAAGCCATACTTCAAAATAAACATGGTGCTCAACACATGTTTTGTTTTGAGGAGTTCAAGCACTCTTCATCTTGCATTCTAAAGTGCAATTCGTTCTACCTTATCATTTGAGGTGGTGTTATGTAATTCTTGACAATTTGAGTTCCTGTTCCATGTTTCACATGTTGTCAAGAATGAGGTATTTTGAATCCTTTAATCTCTTTGTTGGAGTTATCTTGTGTCATATTTCACCTAAAGCCTTCCCTAAGGAATGTTGCTATTATGGTGCTTATCAATGATCCAAGTTTTCTCCTATCCTCTTGGTGAAAGAAGTTTTCATCTCGTTGGTGTTATCAATTATTTTAATTGTTTCCGTTAGTGGCAGAATTTCACCTCATGTTTTGAGATGTTTTCCATAAGCCCACAACAAGCTTGTTCTTTTCGTTGTTGATTTTTCCAACAACTCCGTTCAATCCTACTTCGTAAGGATGCTCTTTAAAATTCATTTATGGTAGGAGATGTTGGTTTCATTCTTATTTCTATTCACTCCAACTATCTAACTATCATGCATTGTTTCCGGAGGCTTTGTGATGTTGCTCTCTTCGACCAATCATCTTGTTTTGTCAAGATCGTGTAATTTTTTCTTTCGTATCCGTTTAGCCAGAGTGTCGTGTTTTCATTCGAGTTCTCTCATCTTATCAAGTTTTGTCTCCTTCCTCAACCGGAGTGCTGTCTGAAATCTTTCTTACCCCTTGTGCCATTCTTTCATTAGTTCCGGAGGCAATGTGTTGTTAATTTCATCGAGTATCCTCTCATCTTGTCAAGATCATGTTCAATTCCTTCCATTTATAGTCGGAGTGCTGTCCAAATTATATCACTCTTATTCCTTCTCTATCTTGTTTTAACCGGAGTGTTGTCGTAATTGATCTTTATCGTTCCTTGTACATCTCGTTTCAACCAGAGTGCTCGCATGTACTTCTCGTCCATTGTTCTCGTCATTCATAGCTTTGCAAACTCCAAGGTTCACATGGTGTTCCTTGTTTCTCTTTTCTACCAGTGTGGTCATATTCTTTTGGTTCTTGAAGCTCTTATTTCATGTCTTTCAACCTACAAAGGTTCTCGCAATGTTCCTTGTTCCTCTTTGATAACGGAGTGTTTTAAATGTTGTTCACCTCTGTCGTGTCATTTCTTCAAGCTTTGCGACCTCTCAAGGTTCTTTGGTTTCACTCGTTTGTCAAAGAAGCAATCTGTTTTACCTCTTCCTCTTCCGTTTATCTCCGGTGCCATCCTAGATCTCGAGACGAGATCCTCTTGTAGTGGTGGAGTGTTGTAACGCCCCGAGACCGGCGCTCCAGACGCCTTCCATGTTTTGCGTGTCAGCTGTGTTAATTATTTGTTTGTTGCTTTCATCATGTCTTCATTTGCATTGCATCGGCACTCGTTGCCGTCATTGTTTTTAAAACATGCATCCTCTCGTAGTTGCTGCGTTCCTCCTTGCTTTCGTGACCGTT